>NC_090450.1:872108256-872423256 GCF_031143425.1 Pleurodeles waltl
GAGCACGCGCTGTTACACACCCACATACTTCATCCTTACAGGGAAGTATTGATATCGTGTGCTTTTGTTACCCCTCTCAAAGGCAAACAACAGCTTAGGCGGTACTTGTTTTTTCCTGTCCATCTTTTTCTGTCTTCTTTGATTTTGCTGATTGAAGTACACATGAGCAAATTGTAAGACTACTTCGACAAAGTGGAACTTGCACACTGTTGTGTACATCTGCAGTGGCCATCATGCCATCTTGTGTCACAGGTTATTGTATAGTAATTTTTATTGTTGCCAATGGTCTTTACAGCAGTGTCTAGCAACTCTTGGTGCGGATTATCTGTTGCAGGGCTGGCCAATTTATGTGGCAAAAAAAGTACAGTTATGCATTTACAATGCCAATAGCTTCAACTCAAGCAAATGCGAGACCTATTGCATTGCAAATGCTTGTTAGTGCAGGTGGTAGGGGTTATCTCTAAGGAAATTGACCTTGCCGAAAGGCGTTTATCTTTGGGAGCAGCTGGACCGAGGGAAGGTACAGAGGGACCACCTAGACTGATAGACATGGTATCTGATACAAACTACACTTTAGAACTGGAGGGCATAAGGAATGGTGATGACCACCCAGGGTGTATAGCTACAACTATTGCTACCCTTATGTTAGTCAATCACTCACCCACCGTAAAAAGGAGGAAACAGTGCAGAAAGGGGGCTGAGAGTGACCTGGGCCCTATAATGCCAGCTAATCCTGAACCCATATACTGGAATAATCTTATATCTGCCTTTAATGATCTGCTTAAAGCACTTAGAGACAAACTGGATAAACTAGAATGGGAAGTGGGGAAAATAATGGCTATGTGTCAGATATTTTGTATGCCCCCAAGTGGCTCCTATCTCTCAAACGACTGTTATACAGAATGCTGCACAAAATGAGTTAGGCCTCATAGCTACACCACAAGGCATAGAACCTATAGACGAAGTTGGTTTAGTTCCGAGCCCTAGGCGGAGGCATAATTGTACAGAGAAGCAAAGAGTGGCCTGTGATGTAGGCCAATCTTGCGGGCAGCATACAATTATTAGTAAGAAGCCATACGGTGTGCCACCGGATGGCTTAAGATCTACTACAAACTCTAAAGCACCTAGTACGTCCCAGTCAGGTAACATCTTAAATTCACAGAATACTTTGTCAACCCTGTCGCAATTGAGGGAGGATTCTCCAACTATTAATTTACCACCAGAGTGTTGCCCTTATGTTATTATCATGGCTAATGTTCCTCTTTTATGGCCTGGTCAGAGTGAACCCCAAGGGACTCTGAAGAACAAAGTACTACATTGGTTGGTTCAAAACAAACTATTCACATTAGATAATGCCCACCAGATCATCCTAACTTGAAGAGTAGGATGGGTGGGACCGTTAGAGAAAGAGTGTGGGGGAGACTGTATAATTATCAACTTTAGGAGCCCTAGACTTGTAAGGGACATTTTATTTAGGGCTACTTTTCATTCACACCATTACAATACTCCATCATTGTTCCCGTTGGGTGCATTCTATCGACATTTGCAACCTGTACAATCAGGGAATCCCCCGGTACACCATTATTCTGAGCCAATTCAAAATTTACACCCCCCTCCCCAGTACTACTAAGTAATAGATATCAGGCCTTGCCTACACTTTCAGATAATGATTGACAAAATTATAGGGGACATGCGGATAGCATAAAGAGGGGGCCTAGCATGGTGGGGCTCACTGATAAGATTATGTCTATTGGTTTTAGTAATGCCCCTGCAAAGAACCAGGGGACACAAGGGGCGGACCCCGAGGCATGTATTTATAATTCCAATGGGGGAACTAATTGGAAATTTCCCAAGCACCAATAGTCAAATAGAGGCAAGGGATGGCGTTAATGAGTATATTAGAAATAATAAAGAGCGCCATAACTTTGCCACAAGGAATGTCCAAGGTCTATGTAGTAAGACTGAGACAGGGGAGTGTGTTAATATCATTAATAAACTTGACCTGGTATGTATCCAAGAAACATGGTGCGTTTCCCCAGTCCATATGCAAGGATTTACCTCATATTTCTTGCCAGCTACTCGTTCCCAAATTGGGAGGGCTAAGGGTGGGCTCCAGGTGCTTATTTCAAATAAACTCCCTGTGGTGGTTAAAAAGACCTCCTGGGAGACCCCAAACTTTCAATTATTGTGGTTGAAGCATCAGAGTATGACCGATGTGGTATTAATTAATTATTATAATAATGTTTTTGATTCCACCCGCTGCAGAGTAGTTCGTGCTCTGGATCAGGACCTACATAAATTTATACGTTTTATTCATTCTGATTTTATTATTTTATTGGCCGGAAATTTTAACATTCAATCATGTTCCTTACCAATATCACAGACCTGTGGGCTTACCAGTCATGAGGGGGTAGGGTATGACCATTTTAGTCATAATGATTACGGAGAGGCGCTCAATATGATTTTGTCTAAATATGATCTGTTGTTAACGGAATGTAAACATGGCGTTAATTAGCGAGGTAATACCATCATTTAGAGGTAGTCATCCTTCATCTGTAATCAATCATATTGTAGTGTCATCATTTGCCAATAATGCATGTGATACCCCCTATATCGCCCAGTCATTACTGAGTGATCATGATCCAATTATTCTTTCAGCAGTATTTTGGGGCCCTAACGATGTGTTCCAAATTACTGCAAACCAGGCAGAGGCACATAGAACAAATGTGGTGTGACTGAAATGGAAAAATATAGATCCAGCTGACCTTCTACAGAATATTGTACGAGGGTGTTTGCCCAAAATTAACTACTGCCTAAATGAGGAAATTGAACCCTCACAGTTGCTTAGTAGTTTTAGTAAAGTTTTTGTACATACTAAAGGACTTCTGACATATTACCCTCAGTTTAGGCAGACCAAGAAGAATAAAGGGTGGTTTGACCTTGCATGTACCAAAGCCAGGGGGGATCTTAAACGAGCCCTTCATATATCACCCAAAGACCCAGTGGCAATCAGGTCACTGCGGCTAAAATGAAGGGAAGCCCTGGAGCAAAGAAAGAAAGAGTTGAGGGAAGAGGCATGGTAAAATTTGGCATTTGCGACAGATACAAATAATACTAAATTGTTCTGGGAAACAGTAAATGCCCCCTTTTTGTCCAAATGGGCACCTCCTGAACTGGGCTCCAGTGTATCCTGTGTAGCATGGGTGGACCACTTTTCAGAGGTCCTTAAGAAAAGGAGTGGGCCAGTAGACATACCTAGTCAACTGAGTTTGGGGTATCCTAACCACTTTCATATTACCATGGATGAGGTTTTATCAGCTATCTCAATTAGCGCAGGCGGAAATGAACCAGGCCCTGATGGGGTGCCAGTGGATGTTTTTAAATATAAAAATGATTTTTGGGTAACCATTCTGACTAGGCTGTTTAATATAGCCATGACTCGAGATATTCAGCTGTCCTGGACCACGTCCATTATTATACCTATATACACGAAAGGCGATTAAGCAGATCCCAAAAACTATCGCCCAATATCATTGTTGGACTCCTTCATGAAATTCTTTAGTAGGGTCATTCTGGCAAGACTTAATGACTGGGCATTGGATAATAATATTTTTTCACCCGTTTAGTACAGACTTAGGACAGGACTGGGCACTATTGAGCAATGTGTTAACCTAGACCTGATCATAGGGAAGTATACAAAGGCCAAAAAGGTGCTCTCTACCTCTTCTTTGCAGATCTTAGAAGTGCTTTCGATCTAGTAGAGCATGCCCTTCTCTGGACCACATTACTGGATATGGGTGCCCAATGGTATATCATTGACTTCATTGCTCACTTATATGCAAACTTAACATGCAGAGTTTGCTTTGGGTAACTGGGAGAATGCACCACCCCTTTTAAGATTGGAAGAGGTATTCGCCAAGGTTGTGTACTTGCCCCATTACTGTTTTCTTTATATATTAATGGATTGGATAAGATCCTGCAGGAAATCCAGGCGCACCCCCCCTATGTGGCAGGGCGACCCATACCAGCATTACTTAATGCTGATGATGTTCTGATTTCTAGGATCCCAGTGGGGCTTCAAAAACTAATGAATGGCTTAGAACAGTTCATGACCTTAAAGGGTATGGTGATTAACAAATCTAAAACTTTTACTATGGCCTGTGTCAAAAGGTATAGAAATGCAGGAGTTTTTAAATCCATAACACGAGGATTACTACTGTTAACTCATTCAGTTACCTGGGTGTATTGTTTTCGAGCAATGGGCAATGGGAACAACATATTCACTCGGGTAAGGATAAGCTAAGAAGGAACTCTTGTGCTATTTTTAGATTTGCTAGAAATTTAAGGGGTCGCCCCATATCCACTATGGTAAACATCTATAGGGCTGGAGCATTATCCACGGTAGGGTATGGAGCAAGAGTATGGGGGTACACAAAAAGCACCCTTTTACAATCAGAGGAAAATCTTTTTTTTAAACGTTTGCTATGTTTACCTGCTTTAGCATCTAATTGGATTGTACATCAAGAGGTGGGTCTCCAATTCTTGGAGGAGGAGCTGCAGGTGAGCCCCTTGCTCCTATGGCGTAGTATTTGGTCCCAGGAGGATACCGTTTTCACTAAGCAAAGGATTCTAGATTGTTTAAATTTGGATAACACACAGCGTATTCCATGGCTCGCCTGTATTGTCTCCTCTTTTAAATCTGTATTCAACATAACTATAAACTCAGACCCAGAGGAAGTGTTGTTATTATCTAAGAAATTTATATAGGACACTTTTTTGCAATATACGGTGGACAGTAGGAAAACAAATGAAATCAATAAAATCCACTGTTGGTACATATATGTCCCTTTCATTGGAGGCAAGTAGAGAAGGTTACATACTTGGTGTTACTAACATGCAGCATCGGTTTGTTCTGACAAGACTAAGATTGGGAATAGCGCATCATTTAGTAGCATTCCCTAGTATGAGGTCCTGTCCTCATGAGACATCCAGTTGCCCCTGTGATGGGACAAGTAAACAAAGTACTTTACACTTTATGTTATTTTACAAGTTTTATGAACATTTTAGATTTTTTTAATCTTAAACCTCTTTTTAGGAAATACAGTATAAGAACTCATCTGGTGGCACTGGAATTGTTATTAACACTTAATAACTCACATGTGTGTTAGAGGGTGGCACCATATATTTTAAATGCCATACAAGTTAGGAAAAATCTTGTTTCTATCTCTGGTGAATCTGGATAAGTGCAATAATTAGCTTTTAATTATTCATTTATGATAATTGTTATTTTGATTTTGATCTTCGGGGGGGTCCATGTCATTGGTATTATATATTATATATTTATTTTTTTATCTGTTATGGTTAGCTAGTATCTGTATTATGAATTATGATGTGATTATGTCAAATATGTAGTACATTTATGTACTTTCATGGCTATTTTGTATTGGCTGAATAAAGTTGATGACTTGGCTGACTGATTCCATCTATCAATAACATTGTCAACTACCTTTAATAGTTCATCAGGGTTTAATATGATAATATTTTGTATGGATGTCTAAAACAACAATTCTCAATATTTGGCTTTATTAGGGTTCCACGTAAAGCCAGTGCTATCAAATACATTTTTCAAACAATTGTTGCTTGATGATAAGATTTGATAAATTTCTGTTTTCATTTTCTAATCTGAAACATTTGAGAAAGAACAAACTTCTTTGAGAAAAGTAGATAATGATATTGTTGAACTTGAAATGTACATCATCATCATTTATAGATATTTTTAGATGAAAGTCTAATTCTAGATATGAATGCTTCCAAGTCCATAATAAATAAAAGTGGTGATAACGGTCAGCATTGCTTACTCCACAGAAGAAATGCTGTGAACAAAAATTGAAGCGTTTGGTTTAGAGTAAAGGACTGAAATTAAGTTAATCAAGAGCCTAGTCCAAATCATGACAGAGATTTAAACATGAAGCCCAAACTAGTCCCAACCTAGGGCCTCATTATTAGTTTGGTGATCCAAGGACTGCCAAACCCACGGTAGAGATGTGACCGCCACACACCAGGTGGTACCGACCCCATATTATGACCCTGGTGGTCAGACCGCCGCCACGTCAGGATCATAGATCCCGACGGGTTGGTGATGGTCGAAGTCGTGGTCAGCCACGGTTGCACTGAGTTCAGCACTGCTTTGCTGATCACAACTTCACTTTCTGCCAGCCTTTTAATGGCGGGGTCCCCACCATGAAAAGGTTGGTGGAAAGCCAGTGATGGGGGCCACAGGGGGTCCCCTGCACTGCCCACTGTCCAAGTAATGTCCTAGTGTTATCTGAAATTGATCTAACAAATTCTGATTGGTCATGTCTCAGTAATACAGGAAATAAAGATTCTAAATTTAAAAGCTATAAATTTAGCAAAAATGTCATAATCACCATTTATCAAATAAATCACTCTGTAATGTTTACGTTGAGTTTAGGACCTTTAAATTCCTTAGGAATAATGCAAATTAAATCATCTGGAAAGGAACCTCAAGAACACCTCATATCTAAGAAGCAGTGAAATAACTCAAATATTTTGGCATTTAAGAGTTTTGAAAAGTGTACATGGAATTCCATTGAAAATTCATCAGGACCAGCTGCTCTATTTTTGATTATTTAATTGCATTATTGCTTTCTGTCACTAAAATATCTGTTTCTATAACGGATTGACATCTTTTAGGAAGTTATTTTTAATTGGGGAAAAATAATCTACTTTTGCTTGTTATTGAGGAAGGTGTGAGCCCTTATAAAAGACCATGGAAGATTTTAAAGTATCAGAATATTTATGGCAAATAAAATTCTGATGATTAGAAATCGATTCCATTCTTGCACGCTCTTTCCTAGCTTTTGAGCAAGTGGTTAAAAGTTTCCCATATCCATTTTGCTCCATAGTATTCAGTACAAAACATAAGAAGAAATAAGGAAGTAAACTCAGTAGAGTTTTTCTTAAATAGAAATTTTGCTTTTATTAATATAACTAAATCATCTTTAGAACTAGATGTGTAGGAAGAATGTTCTCATATTTTTGTAATATTATTTAATTGTTTTTCTACTAATTTCTTTTCCATAGAAACAAAAGCTCTAGTTGAATCTATAAATTAATCCCTTAACATTTAGATACATAAATCTCTCACATTATTAATTATCAAAATTTCTTGGCAAATTTACTAAACGCACTTGTAAAATTAGCATCAGCTAGAAGTGCATTATTAAATCTCCATCTATTTCTTCTATGTAGAATAGGAATAAGATCTAATGTAGTTAAAGTGCAGTAAAAGTGCATGATCCAATATTAGAATGGCACAAAGTTCTGTGGTAATAACTTGCTGGATTAGCTTCTAACATAAAAATATAATCAATGTTCAATTGAGAATTGTGAACAGGGGAGAAACAAGTGTACTCTTTGGTACCTGGGTTATAAGTCTTCGAGTTTCAATCAAAGACCTTCCAGAAATAGCAGATTTAATTTTTTTTGCATTTCATTTAGAATATATCTAACTGTACAGTTTTTATCAATAAATGATCCATTAATTGTTTGCAATCTCCGTTCACAATCAAATGGTTAATCGATCAACTAATGAGTTTCTGCTTATCATTTTCCCAGAAAATATAATAATTTTGTGTTGGACCATATATATTGAAACAGTGTATTTTATTAATATTCCAGCTCTTGTCATCATCTCTCTCCTTTAAAATCATTGCTACATCCAAACTCTTATTTCAGAGAATCACAACTCCATTTTTTATTTTGAATGTAGTTGCTAAAAATACATTTGCAACCCAACTTTAAGTTCTAAAGTTTCCTTTTCTGATAAATGTGTTTCCTGTAATAATGCAACATGTGTTTTTTAGTTTAGCTAAATGTTATAGAATTAATTAATCAATATCACCCATACACGTAACTTCACACATAAATATAACCAATCCATCCAATCCAATTCTTTATTCGGTTATATGACATTATCCATAAATCACATAAATACACAACATATAAAATACAAAACATTTAAAAAAGAATAAAAGCTCACATATTTAAAATCTTAAAAGCTTTCAATTTCATTGACAATCAAAATTCGAAAAATACAAATATTTAATAATTAAAAAGAATTTACATTGTTCCCCCAACTTATAGCTCCTTTTAAGAAGGACCCACGACCCACCAACATATCCGGGACCATACTTAACCACAAATAGGCTGGGTGCTACTGCACAAAACCCTTTTTTTCTCAGTAGGGGGAGTAAGAGTCTTTGTCTAAATGATGCATAAAAATCACAAAACATGGTAAAATGTATTAAAGACTGTAAGGACATCCCACCACACGGGCAATTTTGTATGGATTGCAAATTGCACTGGCCAAGCGGGAAGCACAAAATGCTTCTAATTACTCCTAATCAAAAGAGAGTAATAAGTGTCCTTTCCCAAACATTTTGTACCATCAAAAGATACAGCTCCCGACCTACCTGCCCCTTTATTATTAAGAAATCCCTCACCATTGGTTTCCTTAATACCTCTGCTTCCCTTTTTGCTCCCAGCATTTAAAAAAAGTTCTCCTTTGTCCATCGTTTATTGGTACGTATTAAACATTATGGGGCATAAAACATTTCTGGGTGACCAAGGGATGTGATGACCTCTTTTATATATGCCAACCAGGGGATATTCAGAGCTCGATCACAAGCCAAACAGTCATGCAACATTTCTCCATTTAGGGAGGCACAATCATTTGACCAGATGGAAATCCACAGCATAAGGGGCACAATCTTAATCTCATCCTCCACGAACTCCACATTCAATTCCTTGTGCAGGCAAAATCCTGACATATTTTGCCCCACGCCCAATAACCTTCTGCAGAAGCGATTTTCCTCTATCGGGGGAGGGAGGGGGGTGTTACCCGAATAGCCCCAGAGTGGTGCCCCAAACATAAGAACCGGGTGGCATTTATGTTTATACACCTCAAGCAGAGGCTGAATAGGCTTATTTCCCACTCCTACCACAAACTCAAAAGGAGCTCCTACGGTGTCATTAAAACACATACATCGCCTTGAAATTCAGGGCTTCCATGTTCCTTTTTCATCAAAAGTTACCCCTAAATAAGGAAATTCCTGCACACGGCGGATGATTTGGTCATTGATCTTCAAAGCACCCAATTTGCTCAGTGGCTTGCCACAGATTATAAAATGGGACTCACTGCTCACCATACGCCTTAACCATCTCGCGGAGTCTGTTCATAGTACGGGCCGCAAGCCCTGCATCATCCGCATATATCAGGGCTGGCAAACTCTTAACATTTATTGTAGGAGCATCCTTACATCTTGCCACCAGATAATTGTGCAAACTATTTGTATATAAAAGAAACAAGGTGGGGGCCAAAACACATCCCTGTCTCACACCTCTTTTCAAATTAAAACGTTCCGTGCATTGCCCATGAGTCTCATATCTCACAATTGCATTTGTCTGTGAGTGTAAGTACCAGGGCATTTCCACAGTTTGGGGCTCCAAACCCATCTAGGTTAAACGTTCCCATAACTTGCTGCGCTTTACTTTGTCAAAAGCACAGCTAAGATCCATAAACGCAAGCTACAGGGTACCCTTCTTCTCCTTCATGTATTTACCGATCAACATGAGCAAATTCAAACATTGCTTGTGCGTCCCCAGCCCTTCCCTAAAACCATACTGCAGCTTACTCAGCACATCATGCTCTCTCATCCATTCCTCAATATGCCATAAAACAATTAGTCCCAATATTTTCACCGAAGAGTCTGAGAGTGAGATCGGGCGGTAAGATTTGGGATCACTCCTATTTCCCTTTCCGAACACAGGGACGATACATGGATACACGGAGATTTCCAGGAGGAAGGGATTCCTGCACTCATTGCCATATTCAAGACATTTATTTGGCATTATAGGTGCCCACAACTGAGGATCACTTTTATATAGGTCGATTGGGATTGCATCAGGGGCCGGCGCTTTGTGGCTTAAGCTATCCTGCATAGCTGCCAACACCTCATCAAGTGTAAATCCAATGGCCAAATTTGAGGTATGACCTGCCCACTCATCCATTTCCTCCCCTTGGGTTACTCCCAGGTAAACCCTGCAAACATTACTCACCCACACTTCAGGAGGAATATTGCAGCCCAGCTCTTCTGATGTTTCTGTCTCAAAGATACCCCTGTTAACTATCTTCCAGAACCGGCTTGAGTTTTTAGTGCATGATGCATGCTCCAAATCCTCCCAAGTCTGCTCCTTAAGCTGCTTTTGTCTTTCCTTCAGAGCAGATTTATACTGAGCCCGTACACTACTCACATAGGCCTTATCCATGGGCTGTGCCTTCAATGCCCTCTTTAGGGCTTTCCTACCCACATAACAGGGTTTGCTAAACCATCCTCCCTGATGCTTAGGAATGGTCTCTTGATTTTTGGTCATGAATTCTTTGATGGTGTCATTACTTTATTTGCAGCATCAATCACTTCCCCAGGTGAGGAGGATTCAGCCAAAAGAATCCCTATTATCAGATTTCAATTTTGGCTCACCACCCTCTTCACTACCTGCTCACCTGTCTCGAACCAATGATCCTTTATTCTCAAACCTTCAAGCCCACCAATCAGCGATGTGCACATATTGCATGGAAAGTTTCGGGAGACTGTGAGGGGGTTGTGACCACTAAAGTACTGCCTTTTCACCTCTCCATGCTGGACAAGATTTCTCAGTGTAGGGGACACAAAGATACAACCAACTATTGACCCACAAAAGTTGGTACCTGATTTTCAAATGCAGATTCTAGGTCAAAAGTATTCTGCAAACCCAAGCTCTGTAACCCCCTAATAATTTGACCTTCCCCTCGCATCCTGTATCTCCTCAGGTGCAGGCACACCACAATCCTGCTCAAAGGGATTCTCAACAGCATAATAGCCCCTTGTCTTTGCATTAAAGTCTCCAGATACAATTGCATGGAATTCCATGCCACAGGCCTCCAACCTTCCTTTCCGTATCTGCATTGCAGAGAAAAGGGCCCTGATTTGGCAACTAGAATACCATACTGCATTGTAGAAATTTACCAAAAGGATGTTATACTTATTTGGGAAAACCACCCAAATGACGAGGAGACCCTGATGCCTACAATTAATCGGATACACTCTAGCAATCTTAGAGATGCGAACCAGGGTGACTAAACCCCATTTTGGCTGACAACCAGGCACCTGTTCAGCCGGAACGGCAAACCTTTGGAATCCATCCCATACCGCAGCACCTTCTGACCATGTTTCCTGAAGTAAAATAAAATCATAGCCTGAAATAAACTTTACCCATCTTGCATCTTAGCATCATAACCTGCCACATTCCAAAGAGATTAGCTTAGTCAGGGATGACACCTCACCCAACACTCCCAGGCCTGGGGTTGTAATAGGTGACTTCCATGAAACTACCTCATCTTTTACCTCCTGTGTTAACGGATGCATCCACTCATACCATCAATCATTCTCCCCGAGGTCAGAGAGTACAATAAATGTATTTTCCACTCTAAGTGGTTGCAGACCCTCCTGCAGTTTGGAAGGGCCCCTGCCTCGAAAACCATCTAAGGGCCGGGTGTGCCTATAAAAATAGCCTAAAGGGGCCGTACCAACCTTTCACTCGCCTAGGGATCAGTGTATCGTGACAAGCGCAGACGTTGGGCTAGACCTGGGTATCTACAGCTCACTATAATACAGTCCCCTTATCCTTCCTTTTCCGGGGGGCCTACCCACACAATCCTTATAAAAAATAAAATATCCATAATGTACTTGCAGTTAAAATCATAGTTTTTACTCAGCCAATGTCCTGTCTTGTTCTTTAGCTGTTCAGTGGATTCGCTAACTCCCGGAGCTAGCGGTGGAACTTTTGTAAGTCTTACCACATAGGAGGCACAGTCAGGTGGAAGCTCCAAATGGGCAAGTGGGAGACCATTATAACAGTGCAAATTTTGACCGTTCCTCCACCCTTGAACCGTCACTGCATTCTCTCCAGTACAGCTCCCGGATCTCCCTCTAATACCCTTTCTACTAGATTCCCCTGCAGTTCTACATGAATTCTCCTGGGCCATCTTTACATGCTTTACAAGGTTGCCTTTATTTGGATGGTGCAGGACTGCTGGGTAACACTTTCCTGAATTGCTGGGTTTTCATCCAGCAGGGTTTCCTTTTCCAGGATGGGACCATAACATTCAAGATCAAAAGTCCCACACGTTTTTGCTGCTGTACCTAAGGCCCCGGCATTCAACAGGTATACTGCTGCTTCCAAGGCCTGCAATTTCTCCTTTACCAGCAACAGGCATGCCTCAACCATCTCCTTGAAATTTACCAAGAGATTCTTAAAGCCAGGAACTTGACACTGCCTGGCGTGAGTACCTTCCTGGGTACTAGAGCAGTTCAGATTTTCAGAAAGTGGCACTTTGGGTTTTCTCCCAGGTATCTTCTGAGGTTTTCTCCTCTTGAGTGGAGGGCTACTACAGCAAGGAGGGGAGTCAGACAAAGTCCCCTTGCCCTTTCTTGGGGGATCCTCCACAACATTATTTCCAGCTCCTGCCAGGAGGATTTAAGGAATTCTACCTGGTGTACCATAGGCCGACCGTCTTCATTATCAGAAAGCACATAAACCTCATCATTGGCTGATGCTCACTGCCAGTCACTTATTTCCAATAAAAGGCATTTCTCTGCCAAATCTATCTCCTTTGAGACTACCCCAACCTCTCTGGCTAGAAATGAGTCTAAAGTTGAATTTGGTGGCCCCCTACTGATTCTTCACCCTTCTGCAGAGTCGTCTTCCTGCCCATCCTGCCAGTTTATCCAGCAACCTTTTTCCACCCAATGCACTTCTCAAGCTCTAGACAGTTACAGCTTTGGGAGGGTGAGTCAGAAAACCCTCTCCAGCTATGATTTGATAGAGATATTTGAAGTAAGCACTCACCCTGCTTTTGCCAGATGTCAGAGGGGTGGCTCAGGCCAGCCTCTTTCAGCTGCTGACAGGTGTGGATGGGCCAGTCCTTGGCCCGGGCATGCCCCATGTGCGTCCAGCGCTACGAGTGCTCACAGGTGCCATATGGCGCTCATTGATGTAGAGTGTGAGCAGCTGTGGCAAGGAAATGGCTGCCTCCTGGGGCCAGAGTGCAGTCTGGGAGATGTAGTCCCCCCTTGAGATTCTAGCGCGTCCTGCGCTGCAGAGTGATCCCAGGCACTTTATAGCGCTCATTGATGTCGAGTGTGAGCAGCTGTGGCAAGGAAATTGCAGCCTCCTGGGGCCAGAGTGCAGTCTAGGAGGTGTAGTCCCCCCTTAAGAGTGTAGCACGTCCTGTGCTGCAGAGTGCTCCCAGGAGCTTAATAGTGCTCATTGATGTTGAGTGTGAACAGCGGTGGCAAGGAAATGTCCTCCTCCTGGGGCCAGAGTGCAGTCTGGGAGATATAGTCCCCCCCTTGAGAGTCTAGCGCGTCCTGCGCTGCGGAGTGCTCCCAGGTGCTATATAGCTCTCATTGATGTCAAGTGTGAGCAGCTGTGGCAAAGAAATTCTTGCCTCCTGGGGCCAGAGTGCAGTGTGGGAGGTGTAGTCCACCCTTGAGAGTGGAGCACGTCCCACACTGTGGAGTGCTCCCAGGTGCTTTATAGTGCTCGTTGATGTCGAGTGTAAGCAGCTGTGGAAAGGAAATGGCCACCTCCCGGGCCAAGATGCAGTCTGGGAGGTGTAGTCCCCCGTTGAGAGTCTAGCGCGTCCCGCGCTGCGGAGTGCTCCCAGGCACTTTACAGTGCTTGCTGATGTCGAGTGTGAACAGCTGTGGCAGGGAAATGGCTGCCTCCTGGGCCCAGAGTGCAGTCTGGGAGGTGTAGTCCCAATTATATATTTATCATATAACATTGAAAAAGTATTTGTGCAATAATAAGAATAAATCATACAAATAAAAAGGATGAAGAACAAGAAGCATTAGGAATGCAGATTGAGAAGAAGAAAAAGGAGTATAGCACAAAAAGGTAATACAGAAGAAAACCCAGAGAAAGAAAAAAAAAACATACCTACATTAAACACAAATGTTGGAGATCGGTGGGACCACACTATAAAAATGACACATCTTCACTCTCAAAGTACGAAGGACTGCATCTAATCATATTATTAGAGACATACTGTAACATATGCTTTGGTATAGTGATCTAGAAGAAAAGACAAACATAGAAAATAAGCCACTTACTACAAACATCAAAAGAACAATAACATACATAGTTTGAGGCAATGTATTTTTATGAATGTTTCTTAGGTAAAAGAAGGTTTGGAAGTTTCTATGTTTTCCCCAGCATATTCTTCCTTAAATCATTGCAACTGATTCAGATCTTCATACGTAGATGAATGTTTGAAATTGGGTTACTGGTTGAGGGGAGTGAAACCCTACTCAAGCAGGAACCTCAATCTCTCTCAGCATAAGATGCAAGCAAACCCCAAATTACTCTGTGCTCAACCATCTGGTAGTATGGTACAAAAGGCCAGCCAACTAGCCTTGGAGTATGTTTGGTGGTCCTGGGTTCAAGATGCAAGTCCAGTCATTCTCTCTCAGGCAGGAGGGTAAACGTGGTAGTGCTTCTTGCAGCAAAACAGTACAGCAGTTCTTCTTTTGAGTCTTCTACTGGTACAAAGGTGTGTCGGAGGGTTGGGTCTGAGAGTCCAATATTTATACCTGGTGCCCACTTTGAAGTAGGGGACATTTCTATAGAATTCCCTTTGAAGTCCTTGATGTTTACTGTCACACCAAATTGACTGCATAAACAATGCAATAGTAACAAGTCCCTTGTGTGAAGGTCGGGCACAGCCTACTCAGTTTCAAGTGGGACTGTGCTCAGGTCAGCCCCCCCATCCTGCCAGTTAATGGCCGATCCAGGCAAACTTAATCCATCTGTTGTGCGACTGTGTAGGAGTAATAAACAGAGTCCAGCTGTGAACTATACCCAGTCATATGGTCCAGGACACAGACTGCAAGCACCAAAAGGCCAAGACAAGAAAATGCCAACTTTCTAAAAGTGGTAGTTTAGAATTGTGACTTAAAATCTGACTTTACCATTGAAGAGGACTTTACATTACAATTCTTTAGACCCTAAATTTGACATTCCTACCTGCTTTCAAATAAAAGTTATCCCTTATTAAATGTAATAGGTTATTACACTGTTATCCTAAGGGAGAGGTAGGTCTTGCAGTAGTGGAAATCATATTTAAGAGTGTTTCACTGCCAGAACATGTGAGACTTAAAAGTACATGCCCAACTTTTCAAATACACTGCACCCTGTCCTATGGGCTGATTAGGGCCTACCTTACGGGTAACTTATGTGTATTAAAAAGGAAGGTGTAGGCCTGGCAAAAGGTTTATTTTGCCAGATCAAAATGACAGGTTAAACTGCACACATGGGCTGTAATGGAAGGCCTGAGACATGTTTAAAAGGGCTACCTGCCAGAGCTGCAGTCACACTAGTAACATTTAACAGGCCCTGGGTACATGTAGTACCACTTTGCTATGGAGTTACAGTGAACTAAATGGGCAGTTTGGTATAAGCCAATTTGACCATGTTTAAGGGAGACAGCACAAGCCCTTTAGCACTGACTAGCAGTGGTAAACCAAGCAGAGTCCTAACAGTTAACAGAAACAGTTTCAGAAAACAGGATGGTGAAGGCAAAAGTGTTGGGGTGACCCTGCCGAAAAGGCCAGTGGAACCATGTTTTATTTTTATACGTCACTCTGAAGAGCCATGGATGAACTAGGCCAAATCTTGTATTTATTGCTCAAAGTTTAATGCACTTTTGTTAGAATTTTTAACATCACTTGGCAATAGCCTTCACAGTGTCTTTAGAAATCAACAGTTTGCTACTAGTATGAAATTGTTGTTTAGCTTTTGTAGTCATTATAACTTTAACCAAATCAACATAGTCAAGAAATGGCTCCTCTACGTTTGGAAAGTTAGATCTGTGACCACTCTGTGTGCCGTCAGAATGTTTTCATTGGTTGTTTCTGACACAGCTAGAAATCTAAGGATAATGGACTGGAAAGACAAGATGGAACGTTTCTTTCAGTTCCTTCTGGTAATCCATAAATCTGTAAGTTATTTCTCCTGTGGTGATTTTCAAGATATTTTGCAAGAAATCAATTTTAAATTATGAGTCGTGTAAATCGCTCCAGTAACTCTTTAATCCATGAAAGACCATTTTTCAAACAGGTTTTGGAGACTCTTATGGGTTTCTTGAGTATAAGCATTAAATTACCTTATTTCATCCAGAAGCAGTTCCATAGAACATGTAGGAAGAAGCTCTGCTTGGAAATGGACGGTCTTTTTTGGGTATTTTATTGGTCACAGAATTTGTATTACTAGAGCTTTTAGCGTTTATGTTTATTGAATTTGAGGTTTCACTACAGAGATATCTTGTTTATCATCCATGTTGTCTCATTCCAATATAGAGTGTTTAGGCAATATAAATTTCAAATTGACTGCCACAGTGTGTGTCTTAGTTAATTTCAGTCTTCTTGTGAGATTACATCTATTATTTTATAAACACTTCCGCAGATAAAAATTCCCTCACAATATACAGGATTTTAAGCTACCAAATTGTGTCTGAGACTGCATGAGATTGAAAAGAAAGAATAACAGTTATCTCAAGTCAGTATAATGCATGCCCTAAAACAACAAAAAACTATGCCACTGCCATGCAGTGTTGTTATCAATAATGTAATTTCAGATCGAATTAGTCATGTGATCAATACAGTCTTTGAACATGTCATGAGTGATGCAATATGTGAGGGCATAAGCACTTCATGGGGAGGGTGCAAGTCACTATTGGGCACAAGCTATGATTAGTTTAAATAACTATAACTGGTCATTTTAAGTAAAGTAGACCTACTGACTGTCAAAGAGTCAGATCAACAATATATAAAAAAGTGGGACTATTGGCTTTATCAAGGGGTGAGTTCATCAATATGTAAACTTGACCTGTTGGGGACTAATTATCAATAACTATAATTCAACGTATTCCATCTACATGGCAATGACTAATAATAATCGCTGTCAACTAAAAAAGTATTCTTCTTCAAAATAACAGTGCTTTAAAAATAAGGTAAGTCTTCCGGGAGTCATAAATCCAATGACACCTGAGTCCCTTGAGACTTGCTGCAACTTTTTTAAAAAAATTCCTGGAGGCTTTTGTGCTCCCTGCAGTTCCCCACAACATTTAGAAAAAAACGGCAATAGAGTCCTCCAGCTATGTTTATGCTCATCTTTCTTCTTTATTTCTTCCAGTAGCCATAGTATTTTATAAGAACGAAAAACTACATTTCTCAAGAATCTCTGGAAAAATTACACTAAAGCATTGTCCATGTGCAAGTAAGTTTATGCCCCCTCTCCATCCTTGCAACAAAGGCCGTTCAGCAAACTGTGACTACTCTTGTTTATTGGAGTCATTACCTAAGAAAGAAGAGAAAAAACGTTTAAGATAACTTAAAAAAACACCATGTTTGAGTTAATCAATCAGTCAATCAATCAGCTTTATTTGGTCAAATGACTATAAAAGATACGTGAAACAACATTAAGACATCATGGTACACCAATCCATTATGGATCAAGCTAAAACATATAAATTGAATAAAGGTAAGAATCATAATAACAAGCGGTGGCAAGTTCGGGAAAAAAGCAATCTTGCAGAATATCTCAATAGGATGATTAAAAGCTTCCTATTACAGAGCATACATATTAGTCACGCAAGCACGCTATTACAGAGCATGTTATTTCCTCAATTTCAATGCTTGTGTAATAAAATTCAGAACAGTACAACTAATCACTGGGGACTGAAGGCGCTAAGTAAAGATAACGCCCTCCTGATGATTATTAAAATACCTTCCTCTAAAAACTGGGCATAAAAACCATAGTCTAAAAGTAAAACCTAAGGTGCAGACAAAAATAAAGTGTTTAGTGGATTGTTGTGACCTTCCATCACAAGGTAATGTTTGGAACCTGGCATAGGCAAGGCTGCTAAAAAATTAATCCTATTCCCCCAAAATTGAGTCAGATAAAATCGAAACTCTGAGTCCTTAATCCACATCAGGTATGGCTCCATGCCAATAGTAGTGGATAAGGGCACATATGACTGGATTGATAGTTACTTGGACATGCTCCTGCATATGGCCTCCTCTTTAAAAACACAATATTTCTCCCTTACCTGATTTTTACTATCACAAAGTATTTCATCTGGGTTGCCAAAGTAACTATTCAGACCCAGATCATAAAATGTTTACTTGATGTACCTAATCTAGGGAATAGCTTGCATGTTGGGCTGTGCAAGACAATCTTTAACAATATTATGAGCAAAATATGATTCCTCTGAAGTCCAGATTTTGATCCACATCAGAACTGGGGCCAGACCAACCTTGTCTTCCAAGTAATCCACCCCTAGTTCTCTGTGAGTGATAAAACTTAATGAGTTGCTTGAGTTTACCAATAGTCTATTTTAGAACTTATTTTCTGCCTGTTCAATGACTGTGGGTATTGTATGGCCCCATAGTCCTGCACCATATATACCTTCACTAAGAACTTTACTTTTATATAATGTAATCATTTTGACCACTGGTTTGTGTCTGAGTTTCCTAGCAAAGCTGAAAATGGACTAAATGAAAGTCTCCATCCCCTGTATTCCCTGGAGAATTAGTCTTTTCCACGGCAAATTGTCACTGAACATAAAAACGAGGTAATTGAAATCTCTTGTCTTTAGAATTTCTATACCTTCTATAAGAAATCTTCTTGTCCGTGTATTTCTTGGGCCTCAAGTCATGACATATGACTTCTTGTAGTTTACCTTAAGTTCACGGCTTCCCATGAAATTATTCAACCCTTCTAAAGGCAGCTGTAGCCAATTTGCCATGTTTGAGCCATTTGAGACGTCTTCAGTGATGTCATAAATGATGTCATGGAACATGTCATGAGTGATGTCATATTTGAGGTCATAAGTTCTTTTCTTAAGGACCGTATCTTTCATGTGCACACACATCAACATCACTCAGTACTGTAGTGTTCACCATATGAGGTCTCTCCACCTGAGCCGAACGCTTTTCAACTTATATGAAAGGCCACTTGCAGACATTGTAGAAACATATGGCCTCACTTCCTTGTCCTATGTTGATGATAAATAGATTTCGGTCTCTCTGTCCTCCCAGAAGAAACACAGTGCAAAGGCCTTGAAGAACTGTCTCAATCAAGTTTCCATCTGGATCAATTTCTAAATGGAGAAAAGACAGAGGTCTTAGTGTTGGGCAATGGTCACCATCTCTGGGGTTCCATCTGTGACCAGATGTAATGAGTACACTACCAACTCCAGCCCCACTAATGAAGAATCTTGGAGTCTGGCTGGATGGCAACTTGTCTATGAGCCACCAAATCACCAAAGTGTTGGCAACTTGCTTTTCTAGCCTGAGATGGCTTCGAAAGATTTTAGGCTGCCTTATGTTTTCAGCCCTAGTCATGTCAAGGCTTGATTAAGGAAATATTCTCTACCTTGGAGTTCCAAAATATCTTCTCAGGATTCCTACTACACCCCCCAAGTTTACCCCTACACACTGCTTGTTGCATGAATTGCACTGGCTTCATATTGAGAGTCGAGTGATATTTAAAGCACTCTGCTATGTAAACAAATGTCTCTCAAACTTAGGCCCTCTTTTCTTAAGATTTCTGGTGTCATCTTACACACTTCCTGGATCCTTGCATTCAAGTAATGTGGATTTAGCTGCAGTTCCCAGAGTCAAGGGAAAGAGGCAAGGAGGTTGTGTATTTTACTTCATAGGTCCAAAGCTGTGGAAGTCTCTCCACCCTGAGAGCATGCAGATCTCTTTCAGTTTTCCGCAAGCAGCTTAAAAATTGGCTGTTTTAACCATTTACCGCAAGACCGACAGTTGGGCATTCTCCAGATACTAGTGCTTTGACGTAGTGCTGGGAAACCCTTGAGTAGGTAACCATGCGCTTTATAAATCCCTGCTAATAATAATAAAAAAATAAAACAAAAAAATTCTGCTAACTATAACTGGTAAATATATGTGTTTTTTTTAGTTCAGAACATTAATGTTATCACTGACATAGTCAGCAAAATATATTGTTACTTTAACCTTTGTTTTTTTCAGTAGTGTATATATATGTATGTATAAAGCGTTTTTTGTTTTGCCAATAACTCTGGGGCCGTTTGACAAATCCTCACCACAAATTTCTTAAAACTAGTTTGCCACTAACTTCAGCTGCTGTCTTCAAAATTTTGGAGTGATTCATTATGTTGGGGTCGAGAAAAATAGAGGTTCCAAAAAACTTTATCCCCATACAATTTCCATAGAGATTTTTTCACATGACTCCAGTCCAAACTGCTTGATAGAATTTCACCATATTTGGCAGAAAGGTAGTTCTTGGTCCAGAAAGTGCCCTTCATGTTTTTTGGTCAAAATCCGTTCCATAGCTTCGGAGAAAATTATGGGAAAAAAATGTAGATATCTAGGGACGAGGATCCTCCACGGATCTGACAGTCCCTTTGCTGCTATCTGATTGGCTGCCAAAACTTCAACCAGGAAGTGTTGGCAGCCATTTTGAGACTTAGCTGAGTACCAAAACTAAAGTTAAAAATAAACAAAAGGTGCAGGGTTGAAATACCCTGACCCACTAGCCCTGGTGCTGAGGTCCCGCAGGGAACCTGCCAGGGCCAAAAAACATTGTTTTTTTTACATTTTTCACATAAAACCACAGAGGATCCATGGATCTCCCGTGCTTGTTTTTATTTCAGTCCCCAGGTGGGCCAGGTCCCGGTGGCATATTTAAATGATCCCCCCTAAGGCCAGTTTGGGCCTTGGAGAATGCCACTTCCCCTGTGCTTTACATTAGGAATTATGAGGGGGGGCACACAGGCCCCCTCCATTGGCCTTCAAAGGCCCCAGAAACCACCACCTCCCCAGGACTTTGCCTGCTAATAGGATGGGAGCCACGTGGACCACCTGCCTGATATTCAAATTGCTGTAGGGACCACCACCTTCCCGGGGCAGAGTACTAGTTAAAGGGGAGGGGACACCGTGGTCCCTCTCCCAGGCTGTTTTCGGCTCGGGGACCACCAAATCCCTGGGGCTATCTCTATGGTAAAGAAAGGAGGGGGCCCCTTCTTGTAGCCATTATCGGCCCTGAGGACCACCACCACCATGGCCGGCTCCCAATGTCCCTAGCTGTCCAAACCCGGGACATAGTAGTTTGCTGTCACTTCTCCTGTCAAGCGAGAGCAAAATGTAAGTCTGCTCCCTCTAAATGGGAGTGGACTTTTAATCTGTTTTCCTGCTCGCTGCTAAGCCCCGTGGTCCCAAACAGAGAAGTGTCATCAGCTACTCCACACAAGGATTTATGTTATTGCAGATTTCTGTACGAAGACGCTCAAAGAACAATCACATTGTCAAAATTTCAGACAAACAAGGTTAATCGAGACATTACCTATGGGTCCTATATGTAGCTCTAGTGTACAATATGCACTACCCAACGAGGTAGCGCTTACTAATTAGTCAGTAGAAAGTGTTCAGTTGAGTATACATTTGAACAAAACTGTGGCCATTTCTAAGAAGGTCATGATCCATTTTGACAGTCACTCTCATTTCACAGAAATTAAACTTCAGTGGGAAGCACTTATAAATATAAACAAAACAGATGCCCCAGTTATAACTCCACTTCTATAAAGTACAAATCATCCTAACTGCTTGCTCTTGGCCAAGGCAAAGTAAGTGTGTTTTCTCTGCAGTTCCACCTTGAAAAATTATCTGAAATCCTTGATGGAGGTGAATGCATTTTTGCTCTTTTGGAGCGCAATATCTTCTGTAGTGACTGTGACAAGTGTGTTTTTTCTTGTTATCTCCTGTTGAGAACTGAGCACATCAGTCTCCATTTTAACTACTATGAGTATGCAAATGTTCATAATGACCTCCAAGGCCTATCCGTTTGGCTGAAAGCCCTTCGTGGCACGTGGTTGGCTACCTTTGGGTAGTTGGCTGCAGGCCAGGCCTTGTGGCTTACCCCCAGCACGATGATGGCTGCCTACTGGTGACCCGCCACAGGGTCTGACCGCAGATGAGCCCCTCTGGCCAAACCCAACTGAGCACAGCCAAATGCTGTGTGCTTTCAGGGTTGGATTAATGTGAGATCATTTAATATTAGTTAATGTTAAAAAAACTAAACCTTACAAATTCACTGAAAAAAACAAATAGGTTACAGGAATGTTATAGTTAGGAAATACAAAACAAAAACTTCGAAATTCACTGAAAAACCAAAGGTTACAGAAACGTTATACTTAGGTTCTGACATTATATGCACAAAACCATAGAAATTCAGCTGTTATTATAGTTGAAGTTATTTCAAGTAAGTATAGCTCGTGCCCCAAGGTAACCATGGCAGCCTATTGTTTGTTCCTGGAGGCATTTCATACCCTTTTCACACCTATTTAAGGCTAATCAGGTGCAGAAAGCTCATAGCAGAGATCTCCATGCAGGCAAATGGGCTTACTCCTAACAGGAATCCCTTTGTGATTTCTTGGCATTCTTGGCTATTTAAAACTGCGCAAAATGTTTTCAAGGTTAATGACAGGCACTGAAGGGATTAGCTCCTGTAAAGATTTACATGATGTCTAGTGCACTTTCCAGCCCTGATGTATCTGTGTTTCTTTTGTCAGTGCGTAGCCCACCTCAGTATCACACAAGACTTCAGGCACAGGGACCTGCCACGGACCACAAATTGTGCCATTGTGAAACGAAAAGCCTTATTGTCTGACCCCAGTGGGTCTCTATGGGGAGGGCACATGCTCATTCCTGGGTTTACAAATTGTGGTATGAAACCGAATTCTGTTCAAGATCACGCATGGTTTTAGGGGCAATAATGTTGTGCGTCCATTAAGACACTGTCAAATTAAGGTGTCAGTGCTGAACACGTGATGCCAAGGGTTGCACAAAGTGCCAGCAGAAAACTCCGTGTCCTGATAATGATCGCACACGGTATAATTAAGTATACACAGAACTGGGGGGGAGGAGCCAAGATGGCGACCGGGAAGGACGCTTAACAAAGCGCTCCGTCTCGGGCTTGGCACTAAAATAATTGCAGGGCGCCCCGGGGACGCCAATATCCTTGCACGGAGGAGAGACCCGCTCCGGGAGCCTCTCTCCCCTCGCCGGCGGCTACGGAGGTGCTCGCACGGCCGAGAAGGAAGGCCGCCGAACAACAACGCCGATTCGGGAACTGCGGCCGCCATCTTGCCTCGTTGCGAGGTCCGGAGCTCCGTCCTGGAGCCCCGAAGGTGAGGTGGGTGTGTGGCGGCGGGGGGATCCCTTTGCGGGTGGGCAGCAGGCCCACCGCTGGGCCCTGCACTGCTTCGGGCTGCCCCCTTCCCCCCCCTCTATCGCTGGAGAACCCTCCCCACTGCTGGCGTGGGGGGGAGCGGAGAGGCGGTGGAGTCGCGGACGGGGACCCCCGGGGGTGCCCCCCTAAGACATGCCCCCCCCCTCGACCTAGGGGGGACACGCAGAGAATCCCGCGGGGCACCTCGGGGGCGCCGGCGACTCGGAGTCGGGGAGGGGGGCTTGCTCTTCACGCCCCCTGACCATTGCTGGTGGCTCCGGCAATTTTTGGACACCCGGGGGCCATGGAGGAAGCGCTCTTTGCAGTACACTATGTCTACCACTATTCCCCCGGCACGGGATTAGAACCCTGCATGGAGGCCCACACAAAGAAGCGCGTACATGGCGGTAGACATCGAGGGAGTGAGGGGCCCTCACCCAGGCCTTAAATTGTCCAGGCCGACTGCGGTATCACTGGGGGCGCGCGGGCCTCGCCCCCCCATCCCGCCGTACGTCTCCCTATGGCCGGTGCTGGTTGAGGGGCCTGGAAGCGGGCGGCCGAGCAGGAATTCACCTTGAAGAACACCAGGCGGGTCGCAGCCGAAAGAACTAAAAGCACACGCCGGTGTGGACCCGTGAGGATACACAGCCCTACTTACCTGTCCAACCCAGGGAACGTGGGAGTTCGCGTGGGTGCAGAAGGAACAGGGACCCACAAGCCGAGACAAAATGGCCGGGAGATCAAAATCAGCGAGGAGTCAGGACCGGAGCACGCATGGGCCAGCGCCTGGGGACCAACAACCCATACCTACCCTACAATCGCTGGAATCTACACTCCTGGCCCACTCCTCACAACTTGAGAAAGTACTTCAAGCAATCATGGACACTAAAATTTAATTGGAAAACAGAATAGATACGGTATCGCAAGACCTGAACATTCTTAGAGCGGACCACCGCAAATTATCCGAAAAAGTGAAGTCTACGGAGGAGGTGCTAAACGAACTTAACCCCAAAGTAACGGACAACCAAAAACAAATTCACCGCCTGGATCTAGAGGTAAAAACACTGTTGAGAAGAGCAGAGGAGGCGGAGGGAAGATCCCGCCGTAACAACATACGGTTTCTCGGATTCCCGGAAAAATCACTAGATCAAAACTCAGAGATTCTATTGGAACAATGGTTAGCTAAAGAGGTCCTGAATGGAGCCCCATCGAAATTCTTCTCAGTTGAAAGAGCATACAGGACTCCTGGGCGCCCCCCAGTACCGGGCCAGCCCCGAAGACCGCTGATAGCCAGGTTCCTGAACTTTAGAGACCGGGATGCGATACTGCAACAATTTCGCAGTAAAGGCCCATTCCAGTATGAGGACTCCACTGTTCACGCCTATCCAGACTTCACTCAGGAAGTGCAAAGACAACACAACTCCTTTTATCAAATAAAGCAACGTCTCCGTGAACATGACATAAAGTATGCTCTGTTATTCCCCGCCAAATTAAGAGTACTAACAGATGAACGCACCCACATGTTCACATCCCCGGAGGATGCTTGGACATGGCTGCATGCCAAGGGGTTCGCCCAACCCCGAGAAGCAACCGGAATCAACGAAAACTGGTCCACAGCACCCTCACGGAAACGCTCCAAGAAGCGCCCCGGGGGTCAACTCACGGAGAAACAGGCTGCGGAAGAGAGAGCCAGGGTCCTGAAGGAAACTCCCCTGCTGACACAAAACTCTTTCGAGACTCTCAGAACCCACCCGGAGGGGGGCTCGGAATCGGATTCAATAAGTTCGGATTCCACACTAACGGGGTCGTTGAAGGGCCCGGAGATCACCAACCGGACCGCAGATATACTCTGAACGAGTGCCGCTGACCTGCCACCAGGGCGGGACCCGCCGCCATAGTCGGAGAGCAGGACTGAACATTGTGTGCCTCACTGGTAGCGGTTGGACACATCGCCTGAACTTATGTATCCTTGTTTTTCTGCTCTCAGAGACAACTCCTTTATTCAATCTGCGCGTAATTGGCGGCGGCACGCGGCGGGGGAGGGACGGTTTGCTGCGCCCTGGGGACGCCCTACACTACTCGCAGACTGTGTCTGCAGAAGGATGCGAGCCCCTATAATGAGCCGCACCCAGATAGTATTATTGCTCCCCCGCAGACATCCACATGGACACAGCCCAGGTCGCACCCCACAAGGGTGCGCAGTTTCTTGTTGGTTCACAGTTGGGGATGGGATCCAGTTGGGGAGGGAGGGAGGGTAATTACTAGTTTGTACACCACGGGTCTGCGCATAACACAGGATACATGGCTAGGGGCGGGGGACCGGACCGCCGCGGCGAAGGGGAGGGGGGAAACTGCTCGGATCCTACCGGGGGGCAGAACGTTAGTTGCACCACTATAAAATAAACATGGCCCAACTCACAGGCTATAACACACGCAAATATGACATAGTCACCTGGAATGTCAGGGGCCTCGGGAACCTTAGCAAAAGGTCCAGGGTGCATGCAAGACTCAAACGCCAGGGCACACACATTGCAATCCTACAAGAAACCCACCTGCGGGATCCAGACCTACAAGAACTGCGGAACAAATGGGGAGGACAAATTGTAGGCACATCTTATTCATCCTTTGCGAGGGGGGTCCTCATATGGATAGCAGGGAGTGTCCCATTTCTCCAAACATCATACAGGATAGATCAGGGGGGTAGGTACGTAGTGGTGGAGGGTAAATTAGACGGCAAACAACTATCACTTATAGGAATATACGCCCCCATCACTGCGCTACCTGAGTTCCTGAACACGCTCAGCCCAGCACTATTAGCGAACCCCGCAACACCCGCAATATGGGGTGGAGACTTCAATAATACGCCGGACCCGACATTGGATAGGTCTAACCCCCCCACACATCTAGCGGCCAATAGATACCCCAGGCGCCCACTATCAACATGGGCCAGCGACATTGGCCTCCATGATTTATGGCGTATGAAGCACCCACAACACAGAGAATATTCATTTTATTCAGCACCACACAAAGTGCACACCAGGATAGATCTACTATGGGGTACCCAGGAAATTTGCACAGTAACCAACGGGATTGAATACTTAGCTAAGACACTATCAGACCACTCGCCGCTTAAAATAACTCTGGACTGGGGCAGGAGGCGTCAAGCGATCCCAACCTGGAGACTACAAGTGGAAGCGCTGCAGGACCCTGCATTCACAGACGCACTGAGAACAGCGCTAAAACAGTACTGGGAATTAAACGCTGGCACCACAAACTTAAGAGCAGTAGAGTGGGACGCACATAAAGTAGTGACTCGTGGGCACTGTATTTCTACTACATGGGGGGTAAGACGCACACTCCATGCAGAGGTTAGCAAGCTGGATAAGAAACTAAGAGCACTAGAAAATGCAGTGGCCCGCAACGAAACACCATACACGTCATTAAAAGATGCGCACGCAGAATACGCAGCTGCCGACGCCACACTACGCCTTCATGACTACAAATACCACTTGACCAGATTACAAGCGGAAGGCGACAGATCGGGTAGGCTGCTCACATGGCTCCTATGGGAGAAACGGCAATGCCCTCCAATTGGGGCAATAGGGATATGTGCAGGCGCACTAGCAACCACACAGGAAGAAATAAATGATGCGTTCAGGGAATACTACACACAACTATACACTACACGCACATCATGCACTCCCCAACAACTCTGGTCTTTTCTGGCGGACTCCTCCCTGCCCCAACTCACACACACTGACAGAGAGACATTAGAGGCCCCCATCACACTAGATGAACTCAACAAGGCTCTTGAACAACTACCTAGAAATAAAGCTCCAGGGGCAGACGGCCTGCATCAGAATATTACTCCACCTTTGCGACACACCTTATCGCACATCTCCTTAAAGTTATTGAAGAAGCGGAGGTTAATGGAATTCTCCCCCCCACAATGAGAGAGGCAATGATAGTGGTCCTCCCGAAACAGGGGCGAGACCCCACCGACGTTAGGTCCTACAGACCCCTGTCTCTGCTAAACCTAGACTGCTAACTACTTGGTAAAATACTAGCCAACAGGCTAGCCTCACATGCACACTTTGATACACGAAGATCAGAATGGATTTATCCCAAAACGTAACACCTTCCTCAACATTCGCAGGTTGCTGAGCGTAATGGGCGTCTGAGGAAGTGGTGATTTCACTAGACATCGAAAAAGCATTCGATACACTAGAATGGGACTTTCTGTTTGCCACCATGCAGCGAATGGGCATAGGCCCAAAATTTATAAGATGGGTACGGATTCTGTACACTAACCCACAGGCCAGGGTGAAGACAGGGGGAGTCATATCAGAGAGCTTCCTGATTAGCAGGGGAACAAGGCTACGAATAGGCATGATGTCATTCAGATGATCATGCCAAGGTCACAGATGATGCACAGCTTAGCCAATGTCACATAGTGCAATCTAGCAAACTAAATAATCCCATTCAGGTTCGTACCAAGTGTTTGTGAGGGCAGAGAGTCTATAGTGGGGTCCCACAAACAGAATGCCTGCTAGCCCTATTTACTATTTTTTCCTTTCTGACCTTCATTTAGCCACTTTGTATAGTGTTTAAGAGTTTGTCCAATATGATCAGAAAAAGATTACAGTTTATCAGCCTTTTTCTAAGGAAAGTAATTGGATATATACTTCTCCCTAAAAGCAGTCAATAATGTAGATCCTATAATATTGCCTCTCTTTTATTAACATTGACATTATCTTTGCCACCAAAGCTTAGATAAGCACTGCAAAAAAATAATTAAAATGTGATGTTGTCTCTGTGTTGATTTTCTATCTAATCAATGGGCTCAGTACAAGGCTCGGACTGGGACAGAAAATGGGCCTAAGAATAGAAATAATTGTGCCCCCCATTAGCAATCCAGATAGCTAAAAATGTGGCCACGTTTGCATTTGTGCTGGCTGTAGGCAATGTTTATTAACAACATCATGGAGGTCCGCAGCAAAACCAAAACCGGCCCAACAAACCATAAAACAGGCCCAGAAACAGTAAAAACACCTGCACACTGACCTATCGGACCAGCCCTTCTGGCACTGCCAGGGATCCCTGTATGCCAGTCTGCCCCGTCCAGGACAGTTAAGAAGAGTAGAGGGTATACATGTCATCAGTAATGACTCTGCGCAGGGGATTCATACAGTCTTTGGTCTTCTGCTGTAATAAAAAACACTTTTCTTTACACAAACCTCAAAACTATTGGCTTTGCCCATCCATGTTTTTATAAGTTAAACCATGCACAACGCCAGAGACAGGAGTGGACGGTAAACATTTGTAAAGTGGTAACTCTATTCTACCTTATCCCATGAGTAAGTAAAACCTCAGCACCCTAACCCCATTGCCACTGTGGCTTGCAGTGTGCCATCGCAATAGAGCACGTGACTGAGCTGCATGGAGCAGAACCATTGGTGCACTTCGGGCACATCGGAGATCCCAATGTCTCTAAAGATGGGATTGGACTCATCTCAGGATACCCAGGCCCCTATTTATACCTTTTTTGTGCCCCATTTGTGTCACTTTTTGAAGCAAAAGTGGCGCAAACTAACAAAATATGGCCCATATTTATACTTTTTTTGCACCGCATTTGCGTTACTTTTTGACACAAAAACAGCACAAACACAAAAAATAATGATATTTTGTAAGTTTGTACCATTTTTACAATAAAATGTATTCAAGCAAGAGGCAACCAACACACAGATCCAACACCCACTATCTTTCCAGCACCGGATATCCCCGAGCGGATCATGGAAAGGAAAGACCTTTTGAAAGCCTGGGGTATTGATGTGGTCATCTATAAGGGAGAGTGATATCCAACCCCGCTACTAGACTTGCAACACCTGGAAAAACCTGGAAAAACCTAAAGACACATGATCGGTTTTGAAAGGAGCATATCCGGCCAAAGGAGCCACTGGAGAAAGATCTAGCGAGAGGAGACCATCTAAAACCAAGCTGAGGGTTCAAATATGGAAAGAAGAAGGGAGGAAAAGAGTGGTTTTGGGTCAGCAACTACATCCGGAAAGGGAATGGGCAGCAACGGCATCACCCCGAGGACCAATGGGCAACAGCTGAATAGTTAAAGATCAACCTGCACAAGGCGTATTAACCATTTGTTCATGGAACATAGGTGGCCTACGCGCAAAGTTGGAGGACCCTGCATTAACAATTTTTTTTAGTTCATTTGATATTTTACTTCTACAGGAATCCTGGGCAATGGAATCAATACCGATAATTGGATTCATGGAATATCTCAGTCCAGCCACAAAAACCAATGGGCCCGGTAGGTCGAAGGGAGGCCTCGCAATCTATGTTAGCACAAGTATCTTAGTACAAATCTCAGAACACAAGGAGGAAGATCTACCCCTTCAGCTACTCAGGCTTGATGAATATACAGGAACCATTGATCTTAGCCAATATATACATTAATCCCACAAAAAAAAATTGAAGCAAACAACTTATTTCATCAACTGATAAAGATAAAAACCACAGTAAAATCAGCATATTGGCTAATCTAGGGTGACTTCAATCTCTACCTATTCTACAACCCCAGTGAGGATCACCTCCAAACAGTGGCAAGGGTGCCCAGCCAAACCCTCCCAAAAAAACACAGAAAAGACAAGTTAGGGGAGAGTTTTATATGCACTTGTGAATCGGTAGGCCTCTTTGTGCTAAATGGGTGGAAGTCGCCCGACATCCTCTCGGCATGGACAAGATCCTCCGGGAAAACGGTCTCCCACCTAGACTACACATTGGTGTCCCCTGCTCTGTATACGTTAGTAAATGCTTTCACCATTATGGACCGTGCGGAAAGTGATCACAAGCCGCAGGTATTCGGGATTTGCTCATCACCACATAAGTCAGAGGAAGTGGTAGCCTTAAACGGGGCAATGGGCACCGAAAACTGAAAACAACTCAAATGGTCCTCCGACACTATGGAAAGCCAAGCAGAAGAGGCTTTACGAAAGCTAGAATCAATGGCCGCAAACAGGGCAAAATTGACAACGGACTGGGAGAACTTTGCCTCCAATCTTATAAACAAAGGGGGTCATTCTGACCTCGGCGGTAAAAGTCGCTTACCGCCGGCCAGAAGGCCGCCATAACACCGCCGCGGCCGCGGTAAACCGCCACGGTCATTCTGACCCGCAACTGGCAAACCGCCAAAAACCCGACATCCACAAAAATCCCCCTCACCAAAGGACAGTGAAAAAATGGCGCTGACCAAACCTCCACCGTCACGCCAACAGAAAAACGCCCATACCATTCCGACCCACAAATCCACGCGGCGGTCTTTCAAGCGCGGTATTCCATTGGCGGTACACACCGCCGCGGTCAAAATACACACACACATAGAAAACTCAGCAACATTGGTCAGTTCGAAATACGCACACCTGATACACATACTAATACCACTCCCACACACCCAACACAATATAAAGCACACACCCACATCACCCACAAGCCCCTACGACCCGAAATCATTGATGAAGGCGAGAGACAGAGCACAGAATAGAGAATCCCACAACACAGAGGCACACAACACCATCACCCACACAGAATCCACGCACCAAACACCACACACCACCACACGCACCACACTCATCACCACAAACGCCACCCCACACCTCAACCACACCACCCCATGGCACCCCAAAGACACCCCAGGTTCAGTGACACCGAATTCAGGGTCATGGTGGAGGAAATAGTCCATGTAGAGCCCCAGCTCTTCGGGGCACAGGTGCAGCACACCACAATTGCCAGGAAGATGGAGCTATGGCAAAGGATAGTGGACAGGGTTAACGCGGTGGGACAGCATCCACGCAATCGGGAGGACATCAGGAAGAGATGGAACGACCTATGGGGGAAGGTGCGTTCCATGGTATCAAGGAACAACATTGCGGTGCAGAAGACTGGCTGCGGACCCCCACCTACTCCCCCAGAATTTACCGCGTGGGAGGAGGAAGTCTTGCACATCCTGCATCCGGAGGGCCTCGCAGGAGTAGGCGGAGGAATGGACTCTGGTAAGGCAAATCTTCACTACTGCTTCCCACCCCCACCCCACCTGCATGCCAAATCATATCCCCACCCTCACCCCCTCCCCCATCACACCAACCCCTGGCAAAAGGCTCACCATCACAACCCACCCATCCCAACACCAAGCCCTGCATGCGACCACAAAGCATGGACACCCATCACCAAAGCATGCCCACTGCACACACACATCACCCCCACAAGCCACCCTCACAAAAGCCCCCACAAGGAAATGCCTGCACATGGGTACACGGACACCCACCCATCACACGAAATGCCACACACAGAAGCAATAACCATACCTTTATACCCCTGCAGGACCCGAACGCCACCACACCGCCACGGAGGGTCCAGAGATGTCCATCCCACCCCCATAAGAGGCCCCCAGCGATGACAGCAGCTCTGTCTCCCTGGAGCCAGACGACCAGCCCGGCCCATCGGGGACCTCTGGACAGTCGGTTCCCCACAGACAGCCACAGGCTACACCAGACCCAACCCCCTCTGGGAACACCAGCACAGCTCCCACCCAGCGGGCCCATGCCTCTGTCTCCAGGACACGTAAATCAGCGGTGTGTCCACAACTACAGGGCACCCAGGTTGACCCACCACCCCAACAACAACAGGGACCTGGGGGCAGTGGTAGTGGGCACACCGTCCAGGGGACAGAGGCCCAGGAACACAGGGGAACTGGGAGGGCTGCTGTGCGACAGGGGGGGGACAGGCCCGGGGAACTGACTCTCCAAGAGGCCCTCTCCACCATCATGGGAGCATACCACCGCTCCCAGGAGACGATGGCGATGGTACTGGCCCGGTTCCAGGAGATCCAGGAACTGCAGGAGGAATGGTACATGGGGTTCAGGGAGGAACTGAGGAACATCGGTTCCGCAATGGGGACCATCGTCCTGGCCCTTACCCAGATCGTCACCACATTGCGGGACCATGTAGCACCCCAAAGGGCCCCTGTCACTAGCCCAGGCCAGGAACAGCCTACCACCTCCGCCGGCGATAGTGGACAGGAGGCCCCCACACAACGACAGGCCACCAGAACCCCACCTCCTGCAGAAGATGAACCACCCCGCAAGCGGAACCTGAGATCTCACAAGAAGACAGAGTAGGATTGCAAGACCCCCGCCAGCCTAAGATACCCCCTGATGTCATCCCACTGTCCCACATTGTCACCCTGTCCAACCTTGAACTGCCCTTGCTCCATCCTTCCACAGGCATATGGACAATGCACCTGTGCGACTGAGAACTGGACTCTGCCATGGACATTACTCCACCCCCACCCATCCCCGCTTCCCAATCATTTACCTATATGTAGCACTTAAAATAAATCACTTATCCACTTAAAAAAACAGGAGTCTGCTTGTATTCTTAACAAATGTATTACACATAACGGTGCAATAATGGCCAGTTACTTTGTGATGACAACATACCAATTTCAATAAGCTTTAGTCCATGGGCAAACAAAGCTGAAGTCAGGCAGTGGGTCATACAGCTCTGAAAAGGGAAGGGAAAGTCACAAATCAGTTAACAGGAACTGGGGGGAAACACAGACAGTGGAGACGCATGAGGCCTCAAGTAAATGTAAATTGGGGTGTCTGTTTCTTACCTGTGTGCTACTGAAAGTATTGTTGTATGACTGTATCCCTGTTGTCCGTGTCGTCCCCGTCGTCTTCCTCCTCTTCACTCTCCACAGGCTCCACAGCTGCAACAACACCACCATCTGGACCATCCTCCTGCAGAAAAGGCACCTGGCGTCGCAATGCAAGATTGTGAAGCATACAGCAGGCCACGATGATCTGGCACACCTTCTTTGGTGAGTACATGAGGGATCCCCCTGTCATATGCAGGCACCTAAACCTAGCCTTCAGGACCCCGAAGGTCCTTTCTATGATCCTCCTAGATCGCCCATGGGCCTCATTGTACCGTTCCTCTGCCCTGGTGCGGGGATTCCTCACTGGGGTCAGTAGCCACGACAGGTTGGGGTAACCAGAGTCACCAATTAGCCACACACGGTGTCTCTGTAGCTGTTCCATCACATAAGGGATGCTGCTATTTCGCATGACATACGCGTCATGCACTGACCCAGGGAACTTGGCATTTACATGGGAGATGTACTGGTCAGCCAAACAGACCACCTGGACATTCATCGAATGATAACTTTTTCTGTTTCTGTACACCTGCTCACTGTCTTTGGGGGGAACCAAAGCCACATGGGTCCCATCAATGACACCAATGATGTTAGGGATATGTCCAAGGGCATAGAAATCACCCTTCACTGTAGCCAATTCGCCCACCTCAGGAAAAATAATGTAGCTCCGCATGTATTTCATCAGGGCAGACAACACTCTGGACAAAACCTTAGAAAACATAGGCTGAGACATCCCAGATGACATGGCCACTGTTGTCTGAAAAGACCCACTTGCCAAAAAATGGAGTACTGACAGAACCTGCACCAGAGGGGGAATCCCTGTGGGTTGGCGGATGGGGGACATCAGGTCTGGCTCCAGCTGGGCACATAGTTCATGTATAGTTGCTCTGTCAAGCCGGTATGTAAGTATGAGATGTCGTTCTTCCGTTGTCGACAGGTCCACCAGCGGTCGGTACACGGGAGGATTCATCCTTCTCCTCGCAAGTCCCAGCGGACGGTGCCTAGGAAGGACAACATGGAGCACAGAGTCAAGCAACCCACAGGTTAATTCACACAGCTTGCACAGTACACGAATCGCTATGCATGGAACTGCTTGTATGAGTGGCTATGCAAGGCCTAGGCCTGTGTGACGCACTAGAAATCATGCCATGTGGGCCCTTGAAATGGCGGCTGCCTGACCTGTGAAGTGTGACAGTGGGATGTGAGGTCACTGCGCTGGCGTGGCACACCGTGGCGGTAGGCGGTCGAAGACCGCGGCGCAAAGCAGCATTGGTTAACATTGAACCATATGGGTCTCAGGAGCCAATGACGATGTGCGCCGGTGGTCGCGGTACGCACCGCCGTGGGCGTGACCGCCATTTTCTATCTGATTAATCACTCGAGACCTGATCATCCACAGGAGAGGACCTATACTGCAAGTGCTGCTGTGACCTCGGTCTGGGAGATACAATGGCTGCTGCGACTGGGGAAAGGGCCCCTGCCTTCACTGCCGAAGAACTGGAGGAACTTGTTGATGGGGTCCTACCCCAGTATGCGCTACTCTACGGTCCTCCAGACCAACAGGTTAGTACACAGGGTGCACGTTGAATGGGCTATGCCTGTGTTGAGTGGGGTGTATGTAAGATGGTGGGGAGGGGAGCGAATGAGGACTGCAACGCACGAAAGATGAGAGCATGTGCCACATGGCAAGGTTGGGGAGGGGGGGGCCACTCACATTGACCAGGCAGAAAACTGATGCGATTTCTTTTACCACCCTGTACATGTCACATAGGTCAGCGCCCATCAGAAGATCGACATTTGACGTGCCATCGCCAAGGACATCCGGGCCCTGAGGGTCCACAACAGACAGGGCACCCACTGCCGAAAGAGGTGGGAGGACATCCGCCGCGGGACCAGAAAGACCGCCGAGTCTCTGCTGGGGATGGCCTCCCAACGTAGGAGGGGTGCCAGCCGCCAATTGACCCCCCTGATGTCCCGGATCCTGGCGGTGGCCTACCCCGATTTGGAGGGGCGCGTGAGGACATCACAGCAGACACAAGGGGGTGAGTATCAGCACATTCTGCTATCTTTGCGCGCAGGGAAGGTGTCTGGGTGGGGGAGGAGGGCTGTGGCTATCTCCAGGCCAGGGCGCATTCTGTAGGCTAGGCCCCTCCGTTAGACACGGCCCTGTGCCCCCGCCCCCCACCTCTGTAGGCTGCCAAGTACAGCTATCCATGGTCCGGCCTCACCCATGTGTGCATTTGTCATCCCTAGACCCGTAGGACTAGTCATAATAACTGAGTAGTGTACCCCCATTGCGCGGCCTAGTTCAGGGGGCTTCTGTGTCTATCCTCTCCGACAACGGTGTTGCCAATGCATGCACTCAACCTGTCTTCATTTCTCCACCCCCCCAATTTCTTTGTCTTCCTTTTCATGTGTGCATTAGCATCATCTGGCGGAGGAGAAGTGGCATTGGAGCACGAGGGAGCTGCATCTCACATGGCCCCGGAGGGACATACAACAGACTCCGAGTACACCAGTGAGACGGAGGGCGAGTGGAGCTCCACAACAGGGACCCGTGGAGACGTCAGCGACACCGACACGTCCTCGGAAGGGAGCTCCCTAGCGGTGGCGGCAACATCCATGCCCACCGCCAGAACAGGTACAGCCGCCACCCAGCGCACCAGCCCCGCCCTCCCAGCAGCCCCTCAGCCTTCGCTCCGTGCCCGCTCGGCCAGGAAGGCGGCCATCTCCTTCGCCCCAGGCACCTCAGGCCCTGCCCCAGTTACCCCTGCTGCCCTCAGTGAGGAGGTCATTGACCTCCTCAGGACACTCATTGTTGGGCAGTCTACCCTTTTGAATGCCATCCAGGGTGTAGAAAGGGAGGTGCATCGGAGCAATGCATACCTGGAGGGCATTCATTCGGGTCAGGCTGCCCATCAGCGATCGTTCAACGCTCTGGCCTCAGCACTGACGGCAGCCATTGTCCCTGTCTCCAGCCTCCCTCTTTTGACTCCCTCCACCCAGTCCCAGTCTCCTGTTCCTCTGCCTATCCCATCCACACCATCAGACCAGCCTGCACACACCTCTACACCCAAGGGCAGCTCATCCAGACATAAGCACCACAGATCCCACAAGCATTCACCCAAGCAACATCCAGATGCAGACATGCCAACAGTCACTACCACCTCTGTGTCCCCCACCTCCTCATCTCCCTCCTCCCTCCCTGTGACGTCTCCACTCACACCTGCATGCACACCACCATCAGCCAGTACTTCCATCACCAGCACACCCTCCATTACAGTCCGCACACGTGCAGTCACCACCCCCACTGCCATTTACACATCCCCTGTGTCCTCTCCCAGTGTGTCTGTCACCCCCTCTTCCAAAGCACACAAACGCAGGCAGCCACCCACCCAACAGCCATCCACCTCACGACACCCTCCGTCACAAGCACCTGCACCCAAAAACAGCACACTTGACTCTCCTACAACCACATCCTCTTCCTCCACTCCCAAACCCACTACACCTACCCGTCCCTGTCCTCCCCAAGTCCTTTTCCTTTCCAACCTTGAACTCGTTCCAATCACTGACCCACCCCCTCCATCTGGTAAGACCAAAAAAAGCACCTCAGCCACCACCAGCCCTGCATCTACTGTGACCATAGTGCAGGGCTATTGGAGTCCACCAGATCCTAGGGCAGGAACATCGGCCAGCAGCAAGGGGACAGCCAGCCCCCCCCCTGGGAAGAGGACAAAAAAGAAAAAGGGCCGGCGCGACAAGCCTGAGACGGCTGGCACCAAGGACAGTAGCCTTGCCCCGTCACCTGCCACATCATCCAAGGGAGGCAAGGGCCACAGAGCTCCAGCGAAGGAGGGCAAGGGCAGCAGGGCGGAGAAGTTTGGCAGCAGGCGAGCTGCCCAGGAGGGCCCCACCAGCCCCATTCCGGGTGTGACGGACGACACCCACGGGCCCAGGACTCCATTACAGGAGGGCGCTGCGACCGCAAGTTCGGATGGTGAATGAGCGGGAAGTCTTGCCCAGGTTTGGCTCCCTACACACACAGGACAAGCACCGCTGAACGGGCCCCGCCGGGACAAGAACCGCTGAACGGGCTCCGCCGGGAGGAGCACCGCTGAACGGGCCCCGCCGGGAGGAGCACCGCTGAACAGGGCCCCGCCGGGAGGAGCACTGCTGAACAGGGCCCCGCCGGGACAAGAACCGCTGAACAGGCCCGCCGGGACAAGAACCGCTGAACAGGCCCCGCCGGGACAAGAACCGCTGAACAGGGCCCCGCCATCTCAAGCACCGCTCCGATGGGCCCTTCCTGTCAAGCACCGCTCCGCTGGGCCCTTCATCTCAAGCACCGCTCCGCTGGACCCTTCATCTCAAGCACCACTCGCTGGGCCCTTCCTATCAAGCACCGCTCCGCTGGGCCCCGCCGTCTCAAGCACCGCTCCACTGGGCCCCTCCTGTCAAGCACCGCTCCGCTGGGCCCCGCCGTCTCAAGCACCGCTCCGCTGGGCCCTTCCTGTCAAGCACCGCTCCGCTGGGCCCCACCGTCTCAAGCACCACTCCGCTGGGCCCTTCCTGTCAAGCACCGCTCCGCTGGGCCCTTCATCTCAAGCACCGCTCTGCTGGGCCCTTCATCTCAAGCACCGCTCCCCTGGGCCCCGCCGTCTCAAGCACCGCTCCGCTGGGCCCTTCCTGTCAAGCACCACTCTGCTGGGCCCTTCCTGTCAAGCACCGCTCCGCTGGGCCCCGCCGTCTCAAGCACCGCTCCGCTGGGCCCTTCATCTCAAGCACCGCTCCGCTGGGCCCTTCCTGTCAAGCACCGCTCCGCTGGGCCCTTCATCTCAAGCACCGCTCCGCTGGGCCCTTCCTGTCAAGCACCGCTCCGCTGGGCCCCGCCGGGCCCCGCCGTCTCAAGCTCCGCTGGGCCCTTCCTGTCAAGCACCGCTCCGCTGGGCCCTTCATCTCAAGCACCGCTCCGCTGGGCCCAGCCGTCTCAAGCACCGCTCCGCTGGGCCCTTCCTGTCAAGCACCGCTCCGCTGGGCCCTTCCTGTCAAGCACCGCTCCGCTGGGCCCTTCATCTCAAGCACCGCTCCGCTGGGCCCTTCATCTCAAGCACCGCTGGCCCATTGACAGTGCCGGTTCTGTGTCGAGCAGGGCTTCAGGAAGCACACGGGGCACCATGCCTCCTCCAATAACAGTGGAGTCGGTAATCCATCTGATGGACTGTGGCTTTGCAACCCCCAGGATGGGACAGTGGGCATGGAGGCCCCTCGTGGATCTGGCATCGTGGACTCATGTGGCTGAGGTGCCCCCCCCGCCTTCCCCCTGAGGTGCCTGTAGTTTTATCATCTGATGCCCGTGCAGTGTTCTCTCCAATGGTATCTGGTCTCCTGTGTGGGCTTTGCCCATGTGTTTGTGCACATTGGCCCACGGACTATGGAACTTTGAAGGAATGTGCAGGACTTTTTGCCTATGGATATCTTGTTGACTGTGTTCATTCCTTATTTTTGTATCTTTTATATGGCATATTTGCCATTCCTTCAATGGAGCTATTTATACATATATTTTATCGAAAATTTAAATTGTGTCTTTGCATTATTCCAGGGGGTTTGTGTGGTGTCACTCTGACTTGTTGCTCGGCATTGAGGTGTAGGTATTTGTGGTGGGGGGGTGGGTGTATGGCGCATGTGTGTGCCCGTAAGCTTTTCTCCTCCCCCTCCCCTGTGTCGTAGGTGCAGTACTCACCGTTGTCGTCTGCGCCGGCGTTCGTACTCCTGGTAGATGAGCAGGTAGACAATAGCTGGTAGGATGTGTAATTCGGGCTCCATGCTGTCCTCCGACCTCGTGGAGTGTGTATAGGTGAGCGTTTTCCCGTTCGTAGTCTGTTTCCGCCGTGTTTTTATCGGCGGGGCTCCCGCCCCGGAAAAGGTGGCGGATTGGTGAGTTGTGATAGGGTGGGCGGTACATTGTCTGCCGCCTGCCTGTTGGCGGTGACCGCCGCGCTGTTTGTCGGTCCCGCCGTGGCGGTCGGAGTGTTAATGTGGCAGCCTGTGTTGCCGGGTCCCGCCAGAGTTAGAATACCATTTTTTGGACCGCCGGCATGTTTGAGGTTTGGCCGCCGCTTTATCACCGACCGCCAGGGTCAGAATGACCGCCAAAGTCTCTTTAGGCAACACAAGAAAGGGAGCACAATTGAAACATCGCCAATGCTTACATTTTCCGCAGCCAGTGCACAGAAGGAAAGCAGCCGTAGGTAAACTATTAAGGCAACTGCGTAAATCCCCAGACAATCGATCAATACTGGCGCATTGCGAGAGCAAAGGAAACTGTTTAAAAAGGAGGTATGGACCCTCAAAAAACACCAGCAGGAGGCCCTTTGGGCCAAACTAGATTTTGCGTCCAAAACATGTGACTCCAAAAGGTTTTGGAAAATCATTAATACAATGGACAAGGGTTCAAAAGCAGCTAATAATGCAAACATAACAGATAAAGCATGGGGATCCCACTTAAAATCCCACCTACAAGAATTGACCATTGAAGAAGGTCCACCAATCCAGGGGCACATTAATAATCGGGATCCGAATGTTCCTGAAGTTTTGAAATTTACAGCATCAGATCTATCACAAATCGTTGGGAAGTCACAAACTGACTGTGCCCCCGGCCCTAACGGTTTACCGCAAGCATTATTTAAAGAGGAAACAGAAAGATGGGCCAATTACCTGGCTGCAATGTTCAATTATGTGCTTACAACAGGCATTGTCCCGGCAACCTGGAGAGGCTCTATAATCCACCCCATATTTAAGGGTGGGAACGTGGCCTCCCCAAGCAATTACAGACTAATCTCTCTCTTAGACGTTGACCTCAAGTATTTCTCATCTTGTGTGCTAAAACACCTAGAAGCCTGGATCACAGATAAAAACATTTTACCCCTAAATCAAACTGGCTTTACCAAGCAAAGGAACATTGACAAACCTTATGGCACTGGGACTGATCACCAACAGAGCAAAAGCAACTGGGACTCCTACCTATTTGTGCTTTGTTGATTTTAAAGCTGCTTTTGATTGTGTTCCCGTGGCAAATTGCGGGCCAAACTACAACTCTGGGGGTCACCACACACTATTTTAAATGCCATCACAATGCTCTACTCCGATACCTGGGTGAAGGTTAAACTGGGGGAGGCTCTCACCTATCTAGGGCAGTTAAAACAACAATTGGGGTCAAACAAGGCTGTGTATTGGCCTCAACACCCTTAACCTGTACATAGCAGATCTCCCCGCCAAGTTAACCGATCAATCATTTCATTCTCCCTCCCTGGGTGGCCAACAACTATCTAATATGTTATATGCAGATCATCTATTACTAATTAGTAACACCAGAATGGGCATGAAAAAACTGCTAAACAAATTAGAAGGATATGCAGGAACAAACGAGTTAGAAAGCATCCATAATAAATCTAAAATGATTACATTAAATCGCAGACCCACTAGCCAACATAAATGGTACTTGATTGGGAAGACCCTGCAGAAAATAAGTTCATACAGATACCTGGGAGTCATGGTTGATGCCAGATGTAACTATGCGCTACAAAAAGAAGCAATAAAAAATAAGGCGCAGGCACTTACCCACGCTTTTTGCAAGCTGTCATGCTGTGAACCCATTAACAGCCATAATGAGAGCAAAATGACGTGTTTTTCGGCTACCTGGGCGTGCCTCGTCAGCCCAGGTCAGACTGGAATTACGCTAGTCAAACAGTCGCTAGCCCGGCGGCATATGCCAAATTCTGTTACAAACTGAGTCGTGCCCCAAAAGGATCTTTAGCTAATCTAGTCTGGCAGGAAATTATCTCAGAAAGAGGGAATTGCAATTATTTAAGGTATCTAGAAAAGAGTAAAAGTCTTTTGAACTTAGGTGAGGTATGGGACCAGTCGCTCCCCACCCCAGCTTTTAACAAAGCTGTGAATAAATCAAGTAAATTACAGGGCTGGCTAGAAGACATGGAAGCTCTGGCTAAAAGGGCGCATAGTTGGTTGATCCTTAACTGTTATAAAATGTTCAAAGAATCACCACTTATGGCTGGCCCCTACTCATGGAAAATCAAGCAACGCTTTCTAAGACTCAGGCTGGAGTGCCGACTATGTCACCTGGCAGAAGAAAACTTGGTGCACGTGGTCTGCATCTGCCCAGCTTTGGCTGCTGAAAGAAGACTTTTACTGAAAAAAGAATACAATGGTTTAAGGATCAGATCCTGTAGACAAGCATTAATTGAAGCTTTTAACCCACGAAATACCATATTGAATATTAGGCTGGTTACATTTTTTGATTTTTTTTCATTCAAAACGTCTGTCTCCTGAAACAACCCAGTCACAGGGAGGACGAAAATGGCAACAAAATCCTTTAACTCAGTATGAACACCTTAAAGAATGGAAGGTTCTTAGGCGGCATTGCAGAGTGCTCAGCCAGCGCTGTAACAAATGCTGGTAAAAAACAATTGGATCTAAGTAGGGGCAAACCAAACCTGTAGAATGTATCATACCATTTTCTTCTTACGACTTTTACTGTACTACAAATGTTTTACTGCACCAATATCGTATTATAGAGTACTCAGCCAGCACTGAAACAAAGTCTTGTACTAACATTCAGATCCAAGTAGGGGTAAACCAAATCTGTAAAATGTATCGTATCATTGCTATCTCACGACTTTTACTGTACTATAAATCTCTTATTGCACTACTATTATTTGTTAAATTTTGTGAGGAAGGAACTTATTTTTATGGTTGTTTTAATTAACTAATAAAATTAATTTTCATCATTTCAAATTTTCATCCCTTTAGGTGAAATATGTGCTGTCCAGGCAACCTCAACAGGGGTGTCCGTTTAATCCCCTCCCGTGCGATGTCTATAGACCTTCCGCATGGCTGGGCATGTGTTGCCTCTGCGTTATACCACCTGCTTGTGTGGACCCTGTATGGGGTTACGAGCAGAGGGTACTGCACCAGGGGGAGTGCACTCAATCACCTACCTTTATGTCATCCATGCACTCACTCATCTCGCCATGTATTCCCTTATCTATAAACTCATCACGTATTCATCCACCAGTTCACTCACTCACCCATTAATCCACTTGCTTTCACAATATTTGTCACCCATCTGTTCATCTTTCATTCATCGACTCACACACTCAATCATTGATTAGTTCAACCATGCACTCATCCAAGCACACACACATTCACTTATTAATGTATTCACCCATCCATCGAGTCACTCACCCACTCATACATCCATGCATTCACCTACTGGTTCTATCTTGTTGCACCATTTTTACAGTGCTTTATACTCTGACAAGAACACTAAAGTGCTCAAATGTGCAGCCGTTTCTTCGATGTTTCAAAATGATTGGTTCGTAGCATGCTTTATATAGTATGTTCTACAACAAGGAGCGTTTCAAACTATATGAAGAGAGAATTCTATTAGGGTGATGTTGTTTGCAGCCAATCAGTACAGTTCACAGTCGAACTGTGAATCGTGCAAGGCGGTAAGTTATTCGCAGTCCATAAACGAACACGAAATTACCATTTGGAGTTCGCCTCCATTACCAGCCACTGTAGGCAAGAGCGAATCACACGAACATGGTGGATTCACGCAGTCATTCACATCAACACATATCCCCCTAAAAGAAAACAGTATTGTTTAGCACTAGCGACACATGCATAGGAGCTATGCACAAAGCTTTCTTCTTGTCCCAAGGGACAATAACTGGGAGTCGCAGTACGATGTATGATTGTTTTGTGACCGTGAATGCGGTCACAAAACAATCACAGTTAGCACCAATTTCAAATTGGTGCTAACCCATTAGCAAATAGGAAGGGGTCCCTAAGGGACCACTTCCCCTTTGTGAATGGATGTAAAAATATGGACCACTTCCTGCTCTGAAATATTTAAAAGAAAACTTTTTTTTTTTTTTTAAATGCATCCTGTTTTCCTTCAAGGAAAACAGGCTGGATTAAAAAAAAAATACACTGCTTTATTTAAAAGCAGTCACAGACATGGTGGTGTGCTGTCCCCAGCAGGCCACTATCCCTGTGAGTGTGGTCGTTCCCAATGGGGTCGCAAATTGCAACCTGCCACATGAATAGTTCTGAGGTAGGTCATTTGCGACCCCATTGGGAATTGCACACAGTGTCACTGTTGTACATCAGGTTTTGTGACTCACAATTTGCGAGCCGCTAAGTCTCACAGTCTGAGATTTGCAAAACCTGATATTTGTATATGCGGCTTCTATTGACTTAGGGCCAGATGTACAAAGCTTTTTCCTTTACCGATTTGCAAAAAGGGTTTTGCGTGTTGCAAATTGGTGCTAACCCATTCGCAAACAGGAAGGGGTCCACAAGGGACCCCTTCCACTTTGTAAATGGATATGAAAAAATGTTAAAAGAAAACTTTAAATTTTTGTTTTTGAAATGCATCCCATTTTCCTTTAATGAAAACGGACTGCATTTTTTAAAAAACTGCTTTATTTTAAAGGAGTCACAGACATGGATGTCTGCTGTCCCCAGCAGGCCACCACCCCTGTGAGTGCGGCCACTCCCAATGGGGTCGCAAATTGCGACCTACCTTTTGAATATTAATGAGGTAGGTCATTTGCGACCCCATTGGAAATTGCAAACCGTGTGTTACATTGTTGTGCATTTGGTATTTCGACTTGCAATACCAAAGGGTCGAACATCTGGCTCTAAAAATAGATATCTACGCTTGGGCATCAGAAGCTGTGCCCAGGCCAGGTGATATTTATGCATTGTCATTTGAAGCTATGCCACGACAATAAATACTCATGCCTGACCATTTGAGACTGTACCTGGACATTTGAAACCACACCGGGATCTGATAGTTTGTGGGCATTTGGGGCTGTGCCTCGGCATTTAGGCTTTTCTTGATACATGTTAACTGTGCCCAAGCATTGAAGGCCCTATGGCATTTTAGGCTCTGGGCATCTGAAACTGAAATTGGGCATTGGAGAAGACAGTGCCTAGAATCTGAAACAGGCTAGGAAAAATGAGGCTCTGTCTAGGCATTTGAGGCTACACTAGGCCACTAAGGCTTTAACTGGACTTCAGGTCACCCTTCGGGATAAGGTGAATCTATGATCTATGAACTTGCTGTGTATATGATACAGATGCCACTTGCCTTTTACGTGTATTTATGGCATATCATAGTTGTATTCCATTCATATGAATGCTTCACTCAGGTTAATACTGCATAAATGATAGCAGAAATATAGTTATCTGCTTCAGTATTTTTATTCGGTGAGATCTCTGGAGTTAAATGTAATTTGACACAATCCCATATGACATTTTGGGGGATGAAGTGAGATCACTTATGATTACCTTGGTGAATTCAGTATTATCAGAAATATTGCAGTCCACTTAATGTTTTTTCACCCTGTGATCACTGCCCTTACTTAAAGCAAGGTAGGTCCCCTGTTTCAGTTATATTATACGTCGACTTAGGAAACTAAAATTATATTAAAGAATGCTGATGGGCTCTAAAGTGCATTTGGTGCAAGATAGATGTATTTGCAACTGGTGCACCTTAGTCCTAAGTGCCAAACCACAACATCAGCTCTGTGATCTGCTGCACAGGTGAACATTGCAATAGGGAACACCAGAACAGTGGAATGTGATGAACATCATCACTATGGGTCCACATCACTCCATGATCATGGACGCTGCTTCCAATCCTGCACTGTCTTGTGAAAACATAATGTATTCTGAGTGGTGTACTCTTGGTATGCTTCCATTGAGGTAACTAAATAAACACTCCTGAACCTACGATTTGAAAGTTAAAAGCCAACAATGGGAAATAGTGTCTGTGATGACTCAGAGTGCGGTGGTCACTAAGGGTGCGCCAAACTCACATAATTCCGTATAGTGTAATCACATGGAATTACCTGAGAATTCCGCAAGATTATGCAAAATTTGCAAGAAAGCTGAGGCTTGCGCATGTTAAATGTGCTACCGGGGTAGGATTTCTTTTCTCCAAAATTACATAGGAATGAGTAGTCACGTAATTATAAATAATTCTCCATCAAAGAGTATTGCAGAATAACCAAAATTATTCCGATTACTCCAGCATAATTGAAATTCCGTCCGGGCCTACTGGTCATAATAACATAGCAGATGTTCACCTGTATGGGCGTGCATGTTTGGGAGACTTCTGGGTACCCATGACAGTGAATTTTGTCTCTGACTGAACATACCCTAATGGAAACCTCAGGTCCACCTGCAATCGGTATATGCATTGGGTCTTTGGTACAGGGTTGGGTGGCTGTGCTAAGTGAGAAAAGTGAACCTTTCAGTTCAAAAGCAGTTGTATGTATGTATGTATGTGATATTTCTGCAGACAGAACATAGCCAAAAGGCAGTCTACATGTTCAAAGCCAAATATATACTCAACAAGTAAGAGGAGGCGCAGCTGGGTTGAGGTTGGTTAATGCACTGTGACATAGTGTTTTTTAAAGAAATGACTTTAACTCTTTCCTAGATTGAAGCAGCTTTGGTACTGTCCTCATGGTAGCAGGGATGTTGTTCCAGATCCTGGGTACATAGATGGAAAATGCCGTCCATCTTGTTTTTTTCTTTTTTGCACTTCTAACACTGCAGTCTGATGGTGCCCCTAGCTGTGGGTGTGTTGCAATCCGATAGAGATGTTGGGTTTGTCTGCAAAGTAAGCCGGGGTGTTGGTCGTAATAACTTTGTAAATGATGCAGCAGTTTTTAAGATGGTGCAGGCAGGCATGGGGAGCAAATTGAGTTCCCTCAGGATGGGAGGGATGTGATCATATTCTTTCAAGGTACTGGATGCAATCAACTGCAGCATGTAAGATGCCACTGTGAAGTCTAAGAGGTAATGGAGTAGGGTATAACACCCATCCCAATGCCAAGGTACGAGGGCTTGAACAGCAGTTCTGAATTCACATTCTGGAAGAAATAGCTTGACTTTCTTTAGATTTAGAACTGGTACCAGGCCACCTTTTTTTTAAAAGTTTGTGTTCCTTGATGTTGAAGTTGATATCCAGGGTGAATCAAAGTGACTTTGCATTTTTGCATTTGGGGAAAGTTGAGGTTGGAAGCCATCCGAGTTCATATTATTGAGCCAGGTTTACACTGTATCTTGTTTATTGTTCTTGGCAAATAACAGGCATTCTGTTTTTGTATTGTGCTTCATGTAGGCATTGTATGTCCAAGTCTGAGTGATATGCAAGCAGTGTTTGAGGCACTGGATGTCTGAAGCAGAGTCTTTCAAGTAGAGTTGTGTATCATCAGCAGATTGGTGAATATTGATTCAATCTTTTAATTGAGCAACATACAGCTCCATATATAGGCTGAAGATCACAGCAGTTGCCTCATTTGGCTAGATGGGAAATACAAGGTTGTTGCTTTAACGTTACCTTTGCGTCCAATATGACAGAAGGACCTGTCCATGGAAAGGCAAAAGATGGCGAATTGAAGCTTTGAACCCCGTCACCTTGTGCTTCATAGTAGATGACCTGACATCTGCGCATTACCTATTGATCTCTCTCTACACCTGAATGATGCATTAAACAACTGAACCGTGCTTCTCTCTCTACAGATCCGCTTTACAAATCGTTTACAAAGAGCCGAGTGCTCAAATAGAATCACACTTCACTCCCTTCTAAGATGACACATCTTCAATATCCCAAAGAATTCTTTCTAAAGTACATTGCGGATCGTAGGAGAACATCTCTTTGTAAAACGAAATCGTTACTAATTGAAAGATTAAATAACGTCCATCTTTGGCAAAATTATATATCTATTCTATCATACAATAGGATCGGTCAATACATTTTCACCTTTTCACATGCAGAGGTGCCTTTTTTCCTTACTTCTTTGCAGAGAAATTAAACACCTATTTTTGCTATATTAGGAGTTGAAAATGTTTTTGGACATGTTAAACTAGGGTAGTTTTATGCTTGGAATGAATCGTGTCAGAGGTTTATTCGGTTTCTCTGTTCATAGAGCTGCGTTTAGGAATGTATTTTAAATTTAAAAAAGAAGGGCTAAACATTGAAAAAGCTGGTCTGGCTTTCCTTTAAAAGTGAAAGATGCTTCTTTGTGATAAGGTGAGTTGTTGAATGCGACAGTGTGCCAATGCTCCATGGTACAGTGCAAGCTGAGACCCACAAGGGCTTGATGCTTGCATTCTGAGCTCGAACAGTAGTCAAGAGGCTCCCTGGAGGTAAGCAGTGACATTGTAGATCTGGATCCTGCCCACACTTTGCACTGGAGTAAAATTGTGTTTTCGACTTCTTAACTTCCCCACTGCTGTCCTATTTAGATAGATGTGCTAGAGCGTATTCAGAGGTCCTCCTACCAACTCGGATTCAGAAACTGCGCACACTCTGGTGAGACCCCACAACTCGTCCCACATACACTAGAGGTCATCTAGATCATTGGACTCAGTGAGGAGGAAGGTAATCAGATTTATTCAACACAAACTAATAACATGCGAAACATAAACAATTTTAAACACCATGACCGCACTTGGCCACAAAATCAAAACTCCAAACTGTATAAAGTTTCAAAGCTTTACTACAACCACAGGGCCAATATAATGTAAATGGTGCACAAAACTAAGTTATAAACGTACATGAAAACCATAGGCTGACCAAAATGTCTAAAGAGTTTCAGCCTACTAACCATCAATACTAATAAACATTACAAGAGAATAACACAAATTAAAAGAACTGTAATATGCACATCAAAATCAGATTTCAAAGCAGATGATGGTGACATCAGTAAATCATCAAACTCAATAGCAATCAGTTATTGGTCTGGGCCATCCTTATCCTCATTACGAATATGGATTTGCATGTGTGGGGACAGGCTAACACATGCAGATAAAACATAAAAAGAAGACAAAAACAATTTGGAAAATCATCTAACTAGGGTTACTTACTAAAAATACACTGGTATAATTGCCTAAGCTGAAAAGAAAACAAGAAGAACCACAATGCAGATTATATACCTCTCCTCATGAGACAGCAGACAGGAAAGATTTGTTGGTCCAGAGAGCTCACAGCTTCTCAGCATCAGTAGACAGCAGCATCAGTGGCAGTGCAGAACACGAACTGGGCATAGGGGAGGACATCAGTTCAGAATTTCCTGGGCATATTAGTACTGAACACCATAAGTAAATGGGGCTAATGTCTAAGTGTCATAGGGATTCAGGAGCGAGAGAGTAGCATTACAACAAGGGGTCATAAGCAAGACAGACTAAAGGTTTCAAAAGTCTCTCCCTAACTAAAAATGTGCATAGAGTTTTGATTTCTAGACCTGGACCTCATGGAATGGGAAGTGGATGCTTGCCTTAAAAAAGAGCATCCATCTTGAAGGTCTAATATGGAAAAGGCATTGATATCTTCCTTGAACTTTACCCCACCCTGCAACTACAATGCAACATAAACTGCTACCCAGCCCAGCTCACTTCCTTATACTTGCAGAATTGGCTTAGGTCAGGCTTGTGTTGTGACCCATCCTCTCACCTTTGATGTTTCTCCCTCCCTTCTCTTTAATCTCATTGCAGAGGAAACCAGCCTGGGTGTCTAGGTGAAGGGTGGAAGGTTTAAAGACATGTTACCTTTACATGATCCCTATTTAAGCCAGAGACAGCCTGGAAAGGGACCACAGACCTACTACTGTGATTGTTTGTATTCCCCTTGGGGTGCAGACTCTCTTTCACAGATTCCAGAGACTGTTTACTGTGATAATCCTTTGGTGACACATATTTGTACTTCTCCCAGCAACACATAAAACAGAGAAGATGCTTGTCTATACATATATATATATATATATATATATATATACACACATATATATATATATATATATATATATATGCATTGAATTCGGCATTCACGTCACTTCCACTAAAACGGGGTCGGTGCGAGATGCAGACGCTGAAATCTGCCATAAATATTCAGGAACAGTGCCATACAATGAATTACAGACATCAAAGAACTCGCACTCCACGGCTAGTTATTTGCAGGAATAATTTATTCAATGGCAACACAAAGCAGTGTGCACAACCAACTTTAAAAACAAAAGTCATTCCAAAACAAAGAAAATAGTGAAAAGGCTGTGATTTCAAATCCACCTTTCGGAAGAAAGAACTGATTACACAAATTATGTCACAAAAAAGTAATTTTAGAAAAGCATAGACTTTACAACTTAATTTCTACATTCGACATAAAACACAGCATTCTGTTTCCCAATCAAGGCTAAGTGGCCAACACCTGAATGGTTCCAAATATTTGTCAAATCACGTGGTGTACTAATGCAAGGGTAAGTAGCCCAATTTATATACATTTTCACACACATTTCATATGAGATATCACCTACCAATCATTGCAAGGGAACAAAAAAGTTAACAAAATGCTATATAAGTTAACACCATTGTCAAATTTCCTGATATTGAATAATGAGATCAAGGCAAAGTGGCAATTTTGTATGTAAAGCTATCCTGTAAGTCCATCTCCTACCTAGAGGGATGCGATATCAAAATCACCTAAAAGCCCACATTACAAATACAGGGCATCACTTAATGTGAATCAAAAAACAGGAACAAAATACGTAGAAAATATATACATAAAACAAAATAATACAAATAATAATATCTTGGATTTCTCTGCATCTTCCTAGCACCGATTTCTGACTGTTTTTCAGCCTATATGTACAAACAATTCTTCATCAAGGTTGAGACCCATCGGGGCCTTACAATTAAGGTGCACAATATATTCTTACTCCATGATCCGTAACTTTTTCTCTCTGTCACCTCCTCTTGTTAATGGCTCCACCCTGTCAATACCAAAGAAGGAAAGCAGGCTAGGATTCTGGGACTGTACTTGTTTTCAATGACTTGCTACCGGGTAACAATGATCATCATTCCTGATTGCTGTTACATGCTTGAAAAACCATTTTGTCACTGGAAAGTTAGTACTTCCCACATCACAAAGTCTACATGAGCACATTAGGACATACACACAGAAATCACTGCTATATGTGAAAAATGTATGAATCTTCGACCTTTGGCCATTCAGGAGCAGAAAGGCTTTCATGTTCTTACTATTCTTACATGCTTTACACTTGCCACATTTATAGAAACTCCTCTGTTCCGAAAGCAAACCCTCATGCGTGGGATCTATTTTGATGTTACTTTGTACCAACAAATCTTTTTAGACCTCGATTTCCGGTAAGTGATGAAGGGGGACTGTGAGACTTTATGTCCAATTATTGAATCAGATTTTTATTAAATGCCAGTGCTTAGAAATCATCTTCCTGATTTTGTCTGATTCAGCATTGTAAGTAGTAATGAGTCTCACTTTCCCTTGGTCATTCACTGTTTTAGGTTTCTTACCAAAAAGATCCTTTCTTAACATGGTGTTCACTCTCTTCTTGGCTTCCCTAAGCACCTGGCGGGAATAACCCCTGTCTTGAAATCTATGTAACATAATGGCTTCTACCTTCCATTAAGCCTCTAAACCACTACAATTACTTTGAGCCCTGAGTAATTCCCCATAAGGAGTACTTCACTTCAGTTTATCAGGGTAATGGTTTTGTGCATGAAGTAAATTATTGCCTACAGTTTTCTTGTGATGGAGGGAGGTCTGTACCCTACTCTCCTTAATTTCTAAATGTACGTCTAGAAAATCCATCACCCTATCATGTATCTGGTATGCGAAGGATAAGTTCAGTTCATTACGTGAAATATATATCAGAAAATCCTGTAAAAGACTTCTAGGACCATCCCATATGACAAAAATTTAATCAATATATCTTGTCCAAAGTACTGTGTGTCCTGTCCAAAATTCATTACCCTTTGACCAAATAGATTGCTGTTCCCATCAACCCATGAAGATTCCTGCAAAGCTTGGAGCAAAACAACTTCCCCTTGCTACTCCGGTAACCTGTCTGTACCATTTCTTATTAAAAAGGAAGAAATTATTGCCTAAACAGAATCCCAACATGTCCAATAACATCATGGTATGATCATACAGATAGATGGATTTACCACGAAAAAAATGTCTACAGGCACCAATGCCCAAACGATGATCAATGCAAGTGTACAATGACACTACATCAATAGTTACCAAAAGATATGTCGGCTGCCACAGATAAAATTAGTTCAGGTCCTGCAGCCAAGCCTTCATAACCACCCAACCCCACGCACAGCCTTTGGGGGGCTGGCCACAGGGCCTGTCTTTGTCAGTGATCTGTGAGTGGGTGTGTGAGTGTTTGAGTGGGTCTGAAAGTGGGTGTGTGAGTCTATGAGTGGGTCTGAGTGGGTGCATGAGTGTCTGAGTGCATGTATGAGTGAATGCATCAGTGTATGATGGGTCAGTGAATGGTTTTAATTTTTTTTTATTTCCTTAATCGCAAATATATTCCTGAATATTCTTGAATATTCTCAAATATTCGCAAATATTGTGCATGGTGAAGAAAAATCATCTTATATCCATAATTTTAGCTCAAACACCCCTATATCACACCCCTGGGGTCAGAGTACCTCGACCCTGACCCGTTGTGCGACTTTTCATTTTGCATTTCAGGCCCGGGGATGGTGTCCTGGGATCTTAAAATGGGGATCATAACTTTCTGTTCAGATTGTGGCCAGACAATTACATCACTTCTATTCACGTGCACATTCATTAATATTCACAAATTATTTGTAATCCTACATACACAAATTAGGATGTTCCTTCATTTATCATAAACCACTGAACAGATTTACACCAAATACCCAAAAGCATAATCTGCGCACCGAAAGCTGCCTTTCTGCCATAATTTGTGTAATTCCATCTTGTAGTTCAGACTGTAGTCATGTTCAAAACTCCTAGAGGAATTAAAATGGAAAGTACATGTTTTTTGATGCCCCCTTTTTCTCAACCCCTGCTTGGCAGATCACCCCGAAACTTTCCATGTATAAAAAGAATCATGGCACACTTTTTGGGGGGAAATTTTCATGAAGATTCATCAAACCGCCCCAAACACATAGGCATGGTCCCAACTATAACTGCGATTAGATAGCTTCCAAATAGACATGCAGCAGTCCAAATCACTTGATATCCCTATTTGAATGATCACCAGAGCAAACCATTACCAGCGCATTTCACCCATCTCAGTCTTGGTCATGGTAAGTGTTAGACTTTTCATCCTTGGCGTGGTCTCCCTTAACTTTTTGCCTCTGTTCCCCAGGTTGTTGATGTGTGCTGGACTCTGATTTTGCTGTTTTTGTTACTCTGGGCACTTTACCGCTGTTAACCAGTGCTAAAGTGCAAGTGCTCCTTTACAAAATGTGTATGTAATTGGCTTATCCATGATTGGCATATTTGGTTTACTAGTAAGTCCCTAGTAAAGTGCACTAGAGGTGCCAGGGCCTGTAAATCAAATGCTACTAGTGGGCCTGCAGCACTGGTTTTGCCACCCACATGAGTAGCTCTGTAATCATGTCTCAGACCTGCCACTGCAGTGTCTGTGTATGCAGTTTTAACTGTAAATTCGACTTGGCAAGTGGACCCACTTGCCAGGTCCAAACCTTTCCTTTTCTTACATGTAAGGCACCCCTAAGGTAGGCTCTAGGTAGCCCCAAGGGCAGGATGCAGTGTATGGTTAGGGTGGGACATATAGTAATGTGTTTTATATGTCTTGACATTGAAATATTGCTAAATTCGTTTTTCACTGTTGCAAGGCCTGACCCTCTCATAGGTTAACATGGGGGCTACCTTTAAATCTGATTAAAGTGTAGATTCCCTTTGGGAGCGGATGGACATGTGGAGTTTGGGCTCTCTGAGCTCACAATTTAAAAAGACATCTTTTAGATTTTGAGATTGTGCGTTTGAAAATGCCACTTTTAGAAAGTGAGCATTTTCTTGCTTATACCATTTCTGTTACTCTGCCTGTTTGTGGATTCCCTGTCTGGGTCAGTTTGACAGTTGGCAGTGACACAAAAGGAGCTGGGGTGTAGTCTGCATTTCCTGATGAGCCATATGTGCTAGGAGGGAGGGGAGGAGTGGTCACGTACACCTGAAAGGGCTGTGCCTGTCCTCACACAATGCAGTCTCCGACCCCCTGGTGAGTGTCTGGGGCCTGGCCTGGGCAAGGCAGGATTTCATATTCAAAAGAGACTTTACTTTGAAGTAGGTCTACTTCAAAGGAGATATTGGGTATAAGAAGGGCACCCAAAACCACAGACTGTAGAACACTTCTGGAAACAAGAGGAACTGCTGCCTGGAGAAGAGCTGAAGAGCTGAGGAAGAAGAGCTGCCGTGCCTGTGATTGTGCTTTGTGGAGCTATCCTGCAGTTGCTGCTTCTGCCAGAGTAAGAGGGCAAAGACTGGACTTTGTGTGCCTTCCATCTTGTGAAGAAATCTCCAAGGGCTTGATTTACAGCTTGCCTCCTGTTGTTCGAAGTCTCAGGGACAGCAAAGACTTCTCTCTGCCAGCACCTGGAGTCTCTGGAGAGACTCCTGCTCTGACAAGTGGTGCCCTATCCAGTCCCAGGGCCCTTGAAAGGAAAGCTGGTGGAAATTCAAGGAAATCGACTTCGGACGACTTCGGACCGATGCCGCTGCTGAATCCGGTGACGTTGCCTACACCCGACTCCGTGATCTTCACTGGAACGCGATGACCTTCGCAGGCCCGACATCGCTGCAGCCCCGCCGAAGTCCGTGACTCCGTAGAAGTTGCTGCACCACGTCGTGACTGACGCCGCTCGAAGTGCGTGGATTCAACATTTCGCACAGACACCGCAATCGTGCATCGGCTTGTTTTCACTCTTCACCAAAGGTACTGTACCTGGGGGTCTAAGCGTCTCCGTGTCTGGAGCCGCTGGTGTCGGATTGTTGGGAACGACTCCGTCACACGCTGTGTTAACACCTCATCGAAGCATTTTGGGGGTCATTCTGACCCTGGCGGTCGGTGACCGCCAGGGTCACCGACCACGGGAGCACCGCCAACAGGCTGGCGGTGCTCCTAAGGGCATTCTGACCGCGGCGGTTCTGCCGCGGTCAGATGCGGGAAACCGGCGGTCTCCCGCCGGTTTCCCGCCGGTTTCCCGCTGCCCTGCAGAATCCTCCATGGCGGCGGAGCGCGCTCCGCCGCCATGGGGATTCTGACACCCCCTACCGCCATCCTGTTCCTGGCGGGTCTCCCACCAGGAACAGGATGGCGGTAGGGGGTGCCGCGGGGCCCCTGGGGGCCCCTGCAGTGCCCATGCCAATGGCATGGGCACTGCAGGGGCCCCCATAAGAGGGCCCCACTCTGTATTTCAGTGTCTGCTTTGCAGACACTGAAATACGCGACGGGTGCCACTGCACCCGTCGCACCTTCCCACTCCGCCGGCTCAATTCTGAGCCGGCGTCCTCGTGGGAAGGTTGATTTGCACTGGGCTGGCGGGCGGCCTTTTGGCGGCCGCCCGCCAGCCCAGGGCAAATCCCAAAATACCCTCTGCGGTCTTTAGACCGCGGAGTGGTATTTTGGTGGGGGAACTTCGGCGGGCGGCCTCCGCCGCCCGTCGAAGTTAGAATGACCCCCTTTGTGTTTTGAAGCACTATTTTTGAGTTTAATCTTTAAAAATTCATAACTTGACTTGTGTGTGTCGGATTTTTGTTGTTTTGGTCTTGCTTTGTTTAGATAAATATTGGTGTTGTGTCATTTTGTAGTGTTTTCATTAAGTTACTGTGTGTGTTGGTACAAATACTTTACACCTAGCACTCTGAAGTTAAGCCTACTGCTCTGCCAAGCTACCACGAGGTAAGCAGAGGTTAGCTGAGGGTGATTCTCTTTTATCCTGACTAGAGTGAGGGTCCTTGCTTGAACAGGGGGTAACCTGACTGTCAACCAAAGACCCCATTTCTAACAGTAAGTGAGTGCATTTTCTGTGTTACCTATATATAATGTCCCATTCTTTGCCCTAATGCAGCATCTTGAGAAATGTAGTTCATTATTAACCCCTTCGCTGCCAGGCCTTTTCCCCCTCAGGTGCCAGGCCTTTTTTTGACTATTTGGAGCAGTTTGCGCTTAGGCCTTCATAGCTTTTTGTCCACATAAGCAACCCACGCAAAATTTGTGTCCTTTTTTCAACATCCTAGGGATTTTAGAGGTACCCAGAGTTTGTGAGTTCCCCTGAAGGAGACCAAGTAATTAGCCAAAACCCAGCAAAAGGTTTTTTTGTTTTTCTTTAAATGGGAACAACGCTGCAGAAGAAAGCTTGCGTTTTTTCCCTAAAGATGGCATCAACAAAGGGTTTACAGTGCTAAAATCACCATCTTTTCAGCTTTAAAGAACAGGCAGACTTGAATCAGAAAACCACATTTTTTAAAACAATTTTGGCATTTTACTGGGACATACCCCATTTTTACTATTTTTTGTGCTTTCAGCCTCCTTCCAGTTAGTGACAGAAATGGGTGTGAAACCAATCCTGGATTCCAGACAGCTAAACATTTCTGAAAAGTAGACAAAATTCAGAATTCAGGAAAGGGTCATTTGTGTAGATCCAGGTGAAATAAAAACATATTCACATTGAGGTGGAAAAACAGCCATTTCTGTCCACGTTTTACTCTGTGACTTTTTCCTGTGATGTCAGATTTTCAAATGCAATATACTGTTACATTTGCTGGACTCTTCTGGTTGCAGGGATATACGAGGCTTGTAGGTTCATCAAGAACCCTTGGTACCCAGAGCCAATAAATGAGGTGCACCTTGCAATGGGTTTTCATTGTTTACTGGGAATACAACAATTTATTTGGTAAAATATAAAGAGTCAAAAATAGGGATCAAAGAAACCTTTGTATTTCCAAAATGGGCACAAGATAAGATCTTGAGAAGCAGTGGTTATTTGCACATCTCTGAACTCTGGGTTCCCCATACTAGCATGTGAATTACAGGGCATTTCTCAAACAGATGTCTTTTTTATACAATATCTTACATTTTGAAGAAACAAATATAGAGAAAGACAAGGGGCAATAACATTTGTCCTTCTATTCTGCTTTTTCCCAGGCACGACACAAATGGTACCTCACTTGTGTGGGTAGGCCTAATGCCCATGACAGGAAATGCAACATGGACACATCACATTTTTACATTAAAATTTGATGTGCTTTTTGGAAAGTGCCAAGCTGTGGATTTTGGCCTCTAACTCAGCCGGCACCTAGGGACACCTACCAAACCTGTGCATTTTTCAAAAATAGACACCTACGGGAATTCAGGATGGGGTGACTTGTGGGGTTCTCACCAGGTTCTGTTACCCAGAATCCTTTGCAACCTCAAAATTGGCAAACAAAACACCTTTTCCTCACATTTCGGTAATGGAAAGTTCTGGAGTCTAAGAGGAGCCACAAATTTCCTTCCACCCAGCATTCCCCCAAGTCTCCCAATAAAAATGGTATCTCACTTGTGTGGGTAGGCCTAGTGCCCGCAAAGGGAAATGCCCCAAAACACAATGTGGACACATCACATTTTCCCAAAGAAAACTGACCTGTTTCTTGCAATGTGCCTTGCTGTGGATTTTGGCCTCTAGCTCAGTCGGCACCTAGGAAAACCTAGCAAACCGGAACATTTCTGGAAACTAGACACCTAGGGGAATTCAGAATGGGGTGTCTTGTGGGGCTCTCACCAGGTTCTGTTACCCAGAATTCTTTGCAAACCTCAAAACGTGGCAAAAAAAACACCCTTTCCTCACATTTCGGTGAAGGAAAGTTCTGGAATCTCAGAGGAGCCACACATTTCCTTCCATCCACCATTCCCCCATGTCTCCCAATACAAAATGGTACCTCACTTGTGTGGGTAGGCCTAGTGCCCGCAACAGGAAATGCCTCAAAACACAACATGGACACATCACATTTTTCCAAAGCAAACTGACCAGTTTTTTGTAAAGTGCCTAGCTGTGGGGTTTTGGCCTCTAGTTCAGCCAGCACCTAGGAAAACCTAGCAAACCTCAACATTTCTGAAAACTAGACACCTGCGGAATTCGGAATGGGGTGATTTGTGGGTCTCTCACCAGGTCTTGTTACACAGAATCCTTTGCAAATCTCAAAATGTGGCCAAAAAAACACTTTTCCCTCACATCTTGGTAGTGGAAAGTTCAGTAACCTAAGAGGAGACACAAATTTCCTTACACCCAGAATTCCCCCAAGTCTCTTGATCAAAATGGTAACTCACTTGTGTGGTTAGGTCTAGGGCCCGCAACAGGAAATGCCCCAAAACACATCACATTTTCCCAAAGAAAACTGACCCGTTTTTTGCAAAGTGCCTAGCTGTGGGGTTTTGGCCTTTAGTTCAGCCGGCACCTAGGAAAACCTAGCAAACCTGAACATTTCTGAAAACTAGACACCTGGAGAATTCAGAATGGGGTGACTTGTGGGGCTCTAACCAGGTTCTGTTACCCAGAATCCTTTGCAAACCTCAAAACTTGGCAAAAAAACACCCTTTCTTCACATTTCGGTGATGGAAAGTTCTGGCATATCAGAGGAGCCACACATTTCCTTCCATCCACCATTCCCCCATGTCTCCCTATAAAAATGGTACCCCACTTGTGTGGGTAGGCCTAGTGCCTGCAACAGGAAATGCCCCAAAATGCAACATGGACACATCACATTTTCCCAAAGCAAACTGACCTGTTTTTTGCAAAGTGCCTAGCTGTGGGGTTTTGGCCTCTAGTTCAGCCAGCACCTAGGAAAACCTAGCAAACCTCAATATTTCTGAAAACTAGACACCTGGGGAATTCGGAATGGGGTGATTTGTGGGTCTCTCACCAGGTCTTGTTACCCAGAATCCTCTGCAAATCTCAAAATGTGGCCAAAAAAAACACTTTTCCCTCACATTTTTGTGGTGGAAAGTTCAGGAACCTAAGAGGAGACACAAAGGGGGTTATTCTAACTTTGGAGGAGTGTTAATCCGTCCCAAAAGTGACGGTAAAGTGACGGATATACCACCAGCCGTATTACGAGTTCCATAGGATATAATGGACTCGTAATATGGCTGGTGGTAAATCCGTCACTTTTCCGTCACTTTTGGGACGGATTAACACCTCCTCCAAAGTTAGAATAACCCCCAAATTTTCTTACACCCAGCATTCCCCCAAGTCTCTTGATCAAAATGGTAACTCACTTGTGTGGTTAGGTCTAGTGCCCGCAACAGAAAATGCCCCAAAACACATCACATTTTCCCAAAGAAAACTGACCCGTTTTTTGCAAAGTGCCTAGCTGTGGGGTTTTGGCCTTTAGTTCAGCCGGAACCTAGGAAAACCTAGCAAACCTGAACATTTCCGAAAACTAGACACCTGGAGAATTCAGAATGGGGTGACTTTGGGGGTTCTCACCAGGTTCTGTTACCCAGAATCCTTTGCAAACCTCAAAATTTGGCAAAACAAAACACGTTTTCCTCACATTTCGGTGATGGAAAGTTCTGGAACCTAAGAGGAGACACAAATTTCCTTCCACCCTGCCTTCCCCTAAGTCTCCTGATAAAAATGGTACCTCCCTTGTGTGGGTAGGCCTAGTGCCTGTGACAGGAAATACCCCAAAACACAACATGGACACATCACATTTTCCCAAAGAAAACTGACCTGTTTTTTGCAAAGTGCCTAGCTGTAGATTTTTGCCTGTAGCTCAGCCGGCACCCAGGAAAATCTAGCAAACCAGGACATTTCTGAAAAATAGACACCTAGGGGAATTCAGAATGGGGTGACTTACGGGGCTCTCACCAGGTTCTGTTACCCAGAATCCTTTGCAAACCTCACAATTTGGCAAAAAAAACTTTTTCCTGACATTTTGGTGATTGAAAGTACTGGCATCAACTCAGCATTCCCTCGAGTCTCCTGATAAAAATGGTACCTCCCTTGTGTGGGTATACCCGGTGCCTGCATTACGAAATACCCCAAAACACAATGTGAACACATCAAAATGATGTATTACAAAACGAACTGTTTTTACAGGGTGGGGGGGTTGCGTTTTTGGTCCCGGGTGCAGTGGTCATTTAGGGAAACCTAGTAAACCCAAAAAATTTTGAAAACTAGACACTCAGTGGAGTCCAGGGAGGTGTGGCTTGCGTGGATCCCCCAACATTTTCTTACTCATACACCTCTGCAAACCTCAAATATAGCTAAAAAACACATTTCCCACACTTTTCTTTGTAGGATCACTGTGGCGGTACAAATATCCTACCACCCAATGTTCCCCTCAGTCTGCCGATAAAAATTATACCTTACTTGTGTGGTTGGCCTAGGTGCCTGCAACAGGAAAAGGCCAAAAATGTGTGGAGATTGAGGGGATAGCACAGCAAGTTGATAAGCACAATTGTTTTTTATACACTTTTTGGGATGACTCTGATTTAGGGTTTTGTCATTTTTACCACACATACTAGTTGGATTTGGCATGAGGGTGAGTGATGGTTTAGTAGATCAAATTTTATTAACAAGAGATTTCACAAAAATGAAATGCACTGTTAATAACTGAAAGGCCAAAAAACTGAACCAATGACTCACAGCTTGTGAGCTGTAAGGCCGCTTTACAGTCCATTCACACACCCTTCATACATGACATGCACAAGACCCTTCACGCCGGCAGCAGCAGGCCCAGGACATTACAACACTCGCATCAACAGACAGCGCCATTGAAGGGCCCATCACTTTCATACACCCACAGGCCTGATAAAGCAATCACACCAGCTGATGGGAGTGTGTGGACTGGGGTTTATCTAGCAGTGTGTTGCAGTGGCCAACAGCAAGTCACTATTTACACCGCCAGCCAAGCGCCAGGCCATGTATACTGCCAGGGAAGTGCCACTCCACGCACACCGCCAGCCAAACACCACTCCACGCACACCACCAGCCAAGCGCCACTCTATGCACACCGCCAGCCAAGTGTCACTCCATGCACACCGCCCTCACACATTTTTTCTAAAACAACAAAGAAACCACTAACTAATTATGAATAAGTACAAAACTACCAACACAAAAGTTATAATTAAATATATGACAGTAATGCCAACTGTGAAACTGAACATATGAAAATATAAAACAGGCAGTTAACGCACACTGTAGTTCCCAGTAATTCTTCTGGGTGTGGTAACTTCTGAAATAGCCAGCCACACACAGCCCAGGCTTTGAAGGACAATCCGGGCAGTACATCTAGCTTTCCCTCCAGACACCTCTTCTGGAACAGACTTTACATTTCTTAGTGGGCAAGTCCTTTTTGGGAGTGGGAGGAATGTGATCAGGAAAGTGGCGTGCTTCAAATCTAGCCACATCCTCCACCACTGCTTCTCTAAGGACTCTTGCCTGTTCCATTCTCTATCACTGACTCCTGAAATTTCATCCCTGACTGGGGACCAATCCTTGAACACAATTAAAGGATTCAAAGTTGCTAAATCAAACAAATGGATGGCCAACTTTTTATACCACACGTAAGACTTATGAACAGCAGTGTAAGGTTCCAACCTCTGATCCAATCTATCAACACCACCCATGTGCTTATTGTAGTCCAAAATGCACGCAGGTTTGCACACTTCTGCAACCTGAGCCCAAACAGTCACAGGGGAAGTACTCTCATCATGGATGGTAGTTAGCATGTACACATCCCTCCTGTCTGCAAATTTCAGAGCTAGCAGCTCATTATTTCGCAAGGCACTGCATTGTCCCCTCTCAAGTTTTTTGCAGACAAGCTCCCTTGGATAGCCTTTCCGGTTATAAGAGATTGTGCCACAAGCAATAGTGTGCACTCTGAACAATTCCTTGAACAACTGTACTCCAGTGTAGAAGTTACGTACAAATGGTGACCTTTGTTAAACTGTTGTCTACTAAGTTTCTATACAATTTTCTCACTAACTCCAAAAGTGGACGGACTACTGGGGGGGTCAATACTGGAGTCCCTGCCAGTGTAGACCCGGAAATTATCCACATATTATGTACTACTTTCAGACAGCATATATATCTTAATCCCATACCGTGCCCTAGGAATGTACTGCCTAAATAGCCAAACACCCCTTGAACAGGACCAAAGACTCATCTACGGGATATTTCTTTCCCTGTAACATAGGCCTCTGAAAACCGATCTACAAAATGATCAAGGACAGGCCTAATCTTAAAAAGACGGGCACAATCAGGGTGATCTTGTGGCAAGGCTAAAGCATTGAATGAGAAGGAAATACTGATTAAGAGTCATGGTTGCAGGAAATATAACCGTTGCCATCAAGGGACTAGTAGACCAATAATAAGCCAGTGACGGCTTCCTTATCAACCCCATGAAAAAAGTCAAACCCAAGAACTTTTTCAACTCTTCCAAATTTGTGGGAATCCACTGGGTAGCTTTGGATAGAGGCCTAAGTCTGGCAGCATTGTCCCTCAAATACTGCTCCGCATACAAATTAGTCTGTTCAACAATCTCTTCCAAAAATACATTGTCCATAAACAACTGAAAGAAATTGACAGGCAAACAGTTTTCCGCCTTCACTCTACACACTGGGAGACCAGTAAAGGCAGGCAAATGTGACTGCTCCATGTTTGGGGAAACCCAGAGTTCAGGTCTTCCAATCGGAAACCTTTTAGCCCCAGGCTGCTGCGCTAGTGGCACATCAGTGTCCTCCTCTAAAAAAGGCCCTTCATCTGCACTGAGAGTGGCTTCCTCATCAGAAGATTCCTCTTGGACAGAAAATTCACTGCCAGAATCTCTCACTTCCTCCTCTGCCTCAGATGCAGAGTCAGTCTCGTAATCATAGTCAGAAGACGACTCAAAAAGCATGCCAACAACGTTCTAAGTGGTCACTCTGCGGCTAGCCATGATCCTTTCTAAGAAGTGTGACTTGACAAATGCGCCAACAACAACCAGCACTGTCTAAAATAAGTAATAAACAAAGTGTGGCCCTATCACAAAGAGTTATGTATTCAAAAACTATACCACTCATTTGCCTGAAAAAGACTCACCAGCAACTACTTTGCACAGACACAGCAATCACCAATGATATCCCACAAAAAAAAAAAGAAAAGTGAATTAGACATAAGACAACACAAATATCATTGTGCATAAATTTAAGGACAATTTCACACACAATCCTGCATTTAGTACACCACCTACAAACTTGTCATTCATGCATGGGAACAATACTCTTTTGGACTAAATTGTTTTTACTTACCTAAAACATGCAACTACGCAAACTGAAGGTCCACCACTGCCAAAACCCCAAGGAGCCAAAGCAAAGGAAGCAAAAGCTTTGACCTAGAACAAAAAGGAGAACTAAACTGTTATAATCACAAATGCAAATACTTCATTAGTCAACAAACACCCCTCCACCAAGCATTTAGAAATTTCCCCTGGTGCCTAAGTAGGGGCAGATGGGCCTACAAAAAATAGGCTGATCTGCCCCCAACAGGGGGCAGAAATGGGCAACAGTTGTATGCCCCCCTTGGGGGGTGACCATTGCCCAAGGAGCCACCCCCACACACAAAAAACAAAACTTAAAAAAAATCCCTGGCATCTTGGTGGCTTGGGGCAGAGGAGCCTAAAAATAAATAGACCGATCTGCCTCCAAGGTAATGTGCCCCCCCCCCACACAAAACACACACACAAGATCCTTGGTGCCTAAGTGGATTCTACCCCCCTTGGGGGCAGATGGGCCTAAACAAAATAGGTGAAATGGATAACAGTTCTGTGCCCCCTTTGGGTGGGTGACCCTTGCCAAAGGGGCCACCACCCCCCACACAAAACACACACACACACAAGATCCCTGGTGCCTAATTGGATTGCCCCTTCTTGGGAGCAGATTTGCCTAAAGAAATAGGCCGATCTGCCCCTAAGGGCCGCAGAAATGGCCAATAGTTCTGTGTCCCCTTTGGGGGGAGACCCTTGCCAAAGGGGGAGCCCCGAACACAAAAAAACAAAGAAAACTAAATCCCTAGTGTCTTGGTGGCTTCTGCCCCCCTTGGGGGCAGATGGGCCTAAACAAAATAGGCCAATCTAACCCTAAGGGGGGCAGAAATGGCCATCAGTAATGCGCCACAATTACTTACAATATGTATATCACTCAGACGTCACTCTAGCAGATCAAATGCCCCTCCAACTGGTAGAGAGCTTGTCAGTCATAATCTTCTTGAAGGAAAGATCTCCCCCATGGTTAACACTCTCTGTATATTGGGAGGCTGTCCTTCTCAACATAACCATTGAACATCCAAATCACTGCTGTTTCAAAGCAAGTCCAATACCTATCTTAGACCTATCATGGCATATTTAAGTCTAATCGTACTTGGTAGACATCACAATATGCATAATACAAATGGCTATAGCCTAAATGCACAATTCTATTAGCTGTTACAAAACCCTCATTGTTCAATCCCTACAAATGAATATGCATTTCTTCATCCCCATTCAATCCATACAGCACCTTTGTTTTGAGTCCAATAATCAGTGTGGCTCCAGACATCCCAATTTGAGTATCCTATCCCCTCCTCTCCCATGTTTCTTTACACAGGCTGCACCATAATAGCGCATGTGCGACCAATCTGCCCCATCATGACACTGCAGATGCTTCGCCTTGGCATACCTCATGTCTCTGTTTTGCACTGCTCTTATATGTTCCAGTATCTGTTTTTTCAAAGGGCAGATCCTGCTTCCCAAGTACCGCAATCCACAAAGGCACTCAATAATGTACAACACAACTGAGGTGTTGCACGTTATGCTCTCCTTTATAGATATATTCTTTCCTCTAAAGTCAAGAAAGTCCTTCTTGTTGATACCAATCTGACATGCCTTGCACCTGTTACAGTCTTTGTGACTCTCTTGTAACCAATTGTCTGATGTTGTTAGCATAGAATGGGACACTATATATAGGTGACATAGAAAATGCACTCACTTACCGTGATCAAGACTTTGATAGTCAAAACACGTTGGTAATGGTTTGCTCTGGTGATCATTAAAATATGGATATCTAGGGCCGTATTTATACTTTTTGGCGCACAACTGCGCCAACGCAGTTGTGCGTCAAAAAATTTAACGCCGGCTAACGCCATTCCAAAGCGCCATGCGGGCGCCTTATTTATGGAATGACGTTAGCCGGCGGAGCTGCCTGGTGTGCTTAAAAAAAAATGACTTACACCAGGCAGCGCTGGCGTAGGGGAAAATGGAGCTTGGGCGCCAAAAAATGGGGCAAGTCAGGCTGAGGCAAAATTTTCGCCTCAACCCGATTAGCGCCATTGTTTTTGACTCCCAACCCCCATTGAAATGACTCCTGTCTTAGCAAAGACAGGAGTCATGCCCCCTTGCCCAATGGCCATGCCCAGGGGACTTATGTCCCCTGGGCATAGTGGCATGTAGGGGGGCACAAATCAGGCCCCCCTATGCCACAAAAAAAATAATAAAAAAATTCTTACCTGAACTTACCTTAAGTTCCCTGGGATGGGTCCCTCCATCCTTGGGTGTCCTCCTGGGGTGGGCAAGGGTGGCAGGGGGTGTCCCTGGGGGCATGGGAGGGCACCTCTGGGCTCCTTCCGAGCCCACAGGTCCCTTAACGCCTGCCCTGACCAGGCGTTAAAAAATGACGCTAAAACGGCTGGACATCATTTGTTTTGACCCGCCCACTCCCGGGCGTCATTTTTGCCCGGGAGTGTAAATACGGCGCACATGCCTCAGAGTCATTTTTTAGACGGGAACGCCTACCTTGCATATCATTAACGCAAGGTAGGTGTCCACGCAAAAAAATGACGCAAACTCCAAGATCTTTGGCGCTAGACGGGTCTAATGCCAAATTATAAATATGGAGTTAGTTTTGCGTCGGAATTGCGTCAAAAAAAACGACGCAATTCCGGCGCAAACAGAGTATAAATATGCACCCTAGTATTTTGGAGTGTTGCCTGTCTATTTGGAAGATATATATAAATATACATATGTATATATATATATATATATATGCAAAAAAGAATAGAGACCTCTGGGTAGTTCCCAAGTTTAGGTGGAGAGGGCTCTAGTAAGGAGCACCCTGCAACACTAGCGACACTCTAGATTTGCTCACCTCAAATGTCTGTTTATCTAGCAAAGTTTTTAAATATAGGATCAACACAGTGCTATCCACGCCGAGCTAGAAAATGACAAAGTCTTTTGCCATTTGTACAGCAAAGTCTTTAAGCTTAGGTTTGACACACTGTCAACCTTGCCGAGCTGTAAAATGGCAAAAGCCATTTACCACTCCAGGCAGAGTATTACAGCTTTGGACTGGTAAAATACCATCCAAGCCAACCTGGAATGAGTAAAAGCAACCCTGACGTGTTTCGCTCTCATTAGAGCTCATCAGAGAGGTTTAGCTTTGTCCAGACACAAGGGAGCTCCCAGTATAAGTCAAAACAAATCCCTTTCAGGGTTAGAGTGACACATAAATTATGCAAAAAAGAATAGAGAACTCTGGGTAGTTCCCAAGTTTAGGTAGAGAGCAGCTCTAGTAAGGAGCACCCTACAACACCAGCGACACTCTAGATTTGCTCACCTCAAATGTCTGTTTATCTAGCAAAGTTTTTAAGCATTGAATCAGCACAGTGCTATCCACCCCGAGCTAGATAGTGACTTGGGACCAGATGTACGAAATTCCGGCATTGTGACTCGCAAATTGCGAGTCACAATGCCGGATGCAGGACACCATCTGCGAGTCGCAAGGGGGTCGCAAAGGCCCACCTCATTAATATTAATGAGGTGGGTCGCAATTTGCGACCCCCTTGCGAGTCGCAGCACTCACAGACATGGTGGCCTGCTGTCTCCTTAAAGGAAAAAGAGATGCATTACAAAATGAAAAAAAAAATTCAAGGGCATGCACAAAGGGGAACGGGTCCCATGGGGACCCCTTCCCTTTTGCGAATGGGTTATCACCAGTGTGACACTGGTGGTAACTGCGATTGCTTTGCGACCGCGTTCGCGGTCACAATGCATTCCACATCGCGCTGCGACTTGCAAATAGGAAGGGGACACCCCTTCCTATTTGCGACTCGCAGTCCCATTTTGCGAGTCCATAACCAGGTTACCGACTCGCAAAATGGGAATGGGCAATGCGATGTGGCTTTTGCGCCTCGCAAACAGCGATTTTCGCTGTTTGTGAGGCGCAAAAGCCTTTCTACATCTGGCCCAAAGTCTTTTGCCATTTTATACAGCAAAGTCTTTAAGCATAGGTTTAACACAATGTCAACCTTGCGGAGCTGTAAAATGACAAAAGCCATTTACCACTCCAGGTACAGTATTACAGCTTTGGAGTGGTAAAATACCATCCAAGCCAACCTGAAATGAGTAAAAGCAACCCCTGACACCTGTTTCGCTCTCATTAGAGCTCATCAGAGAGTTTTAGCTTTGTCCAGACACAAGGGAGCACCCAGTGTAAGTCAAAACAAATCCCTTTCAGGGTTAGAGTGATGCATAAATTATGCAAAAAAGAATAGAGAACTCTGAGTAGTTCCCAAGTTTAGTTGGAGAGCAGTTCTAGTAAGGAGCACCCTGCAACACCAGCGGCACTCTAGATTTGTTCACCTCAAATGCCTGTTTATCTAGCAAAGGTTTTAAGCATTGGATCAGCACAGTGCTATCCACGCCGTGCTAGATAGTGACAAAGTCTTTTGCCATTTGTACAGCAAAGTCTTTAAGCATAAGTTTGACACAGTGTCTATCTAGCTCAGCGTGGGTCGCACTGTGCTGATCCGATGCTCAAAAACTTTGCTTTGCTTGCTATTTTTCGTCACATTCATGGCTGATCTTTTCTCCATTTTTGTCCTTAATTTTTCTTTCTTGGAGCATGATTCCACTTTGGATTCTTCTTGTGGATTCTTTGGTCTGGGTCTCTTCCTGATTTTGGCAGATTTTAGTGTTTGGCCTTTCTAAGGCAACACAAACGTCCATGCTATGAGTCACTATCAGATTAACAAAAAGGTTTGTACCTTTCTATGGAGGCCCCTCACACTTCTGCTGTCCCGTGCAGGGTAATTTCATGGATACTGGGAGGAGTTGTCCTTTCTTTGGTGAATCAAGCTGAAACTGAACAGACCATCACACCTCGAGTTTTTGACGTCTAAAGTCAATCAACTTTGAGAAACTGGCCTTAGCACCCACCGATGTGGCTTAGCATTCACTTATGAATTTTGCCTCTCTTATTATGATCTAGGTGACTGAGAACTAAACCATCTTCCACACAGATTTGTTATGTGATTATATTCAACATTCCATTCCATCAGCACTGAAAATTAGTAACCCTATAAACCAATAAGTAAGCACAAAACATAGAATAAACTTGGTTTACCTATTTTTACCCTGTTACCTACGTCATTAAGTACCGCTCTGACAATAAATAAAAATCTAAGATGGACTAACAATTGTCTTTGAACAACTTTATCCCACTCAAGTCAATCTCAGCCAGTAAATCGCTTAGGTAATTCGTCTGGCTAACAAATTATAGCCACCAAAGTCAAACAGATGGACTCTAGAAATAATATGATAGAAATCTTACCAATATGACAAGAAGTTGACACTCGCCACTCTATAATCTATAAAGCTACCATCAGAAAAAGCAAAAAGACTAGTAACTAATATCTAATGGTCTTTTTTTTGACAAATTCACCTGCATTTGTTAAACGGTGTCATTTATTGAATACAGTCACCTGCTTTTGCTCAAAATAAACTCCATCCTGGCCTTGGCACTGAAGCAGCATTGATTACTATATGAGATGCTATCAAAAGTACTGTACACTCAAATGAGTATCAGTTCTCACAGTACTTGATATCTCACCAGTGTTTCACATTTCTTTTCATAGTCCTCTCCTAAAGAGACTTGATGAAAATAAACCAGTTGCCCCTACCTCACTGACAGATCACTCATCAGCACATTTGTACTCTTCCCCTCTGAACCATTTAACTTACTGCAGGCATTCCCAAAGGTTTAACCATTGATTATATTGTTCAAATTTTATGTCATTTTTCTACCTGATCTTATCTCCTCATTTATTCTAAACTGTTATAACTATGCTGATGACATTCAAATCAGTCTAAAAACTGAAATTCTTCTAGGCCTTAACTCCCATACCTTTGGAAATGCATTCAAGCAATTGACAATTATATGCTGGCCAAACCCCTCATGCTGAATACTTTAAAACCAGAGATACTAGCTGCAGTTGATGGACCAACTTTCAACCTTCAACTATCAGTCCCCAAGAACTAAGGTCCTCACCATCCTGCTCAGAAGACGTGAGTAACCTGGGAGCGATTTTGGACGCCACGCTCTCCCTTATGCCACAAGTAGACACATTTGCCAAACAAAGCTTCCATAGGAGCTGTCTTTGAGAACCTCTCCCATACCTCGGTTTCCCTCAAACAGTGCAAACTGCCATTGCCCAAAAACTCTCGGATGTTGGCTATGCCAATGGACTATACCTGGGGAGCACCTGTTAACAATATGAAAATTAAAGATAATGCATACTGAAACTGGCGGGCAGCTTCTCAACCTAAAGATGTGGGGTCAAATTACAGCAGACATCATGTTCCTACACTGGCCGCTGGTAGATGGACATATCTTTAAAGAAATGCGTATCACTCATTAAGCTATCCAAGGAATGAGATCAGCCTGTCTTAAACTGAAAATTACATTCATACCTACTGTAAAACAAGACCATTGCATTTCAGACTGGTCCCCTTGTTTACCATTAAACTCTTCAAAAGTTCTTGAACAGGTGGAAGTTTCTTCCATTTTGCAGTACATTGAGTTGTTGGCAGCCAAATCATAGGTTTCTTTTCTGTGCTCGGGCAAAAATACATTGTTTTTTCTAGTCAACCTGCAGAGTAGATTGAGGCATTTTTATCCCACTTTCATTCCGCAGATGATCTACAAAAAGAGGAAATTTTGCTATATTTGCCTTTCTGCGAACCATTTCACTCTACCTCTCTATAACAAACTTTTGTACGGCCTCAAATGGAGAGACACTGTCTCAAATGCCAGAGACAGTGTCATGACCAGCGTTTGCAAAGGCACAACTTCCAACTTCCATGCACAGCTCCACGTGCCCTGGCACAGCCTCAAATGCACAGGCAAACTCCAAGAGGCCTATGAACAATTTTTAAAAGCCCATAAAAAAGATGTGTGTACTCAAGTATGGCTATATAAGCCTAGTGTTGAATTAGAGCCATGCATAGCCTCGGATATACAAGAAAATCCCCACATACCCAAAAGACATTCATAGTCCACAGGTGCAGCTTCATTTTGTAAATACAGCCTGGTTAGCTTGTGCATCTTCATACCTCATAATGGATAGCTATACCCTTATATCTACAAGTTTAGCCACATACTCCGAGCATATCTTCATGTTAGGCAGGAGTAACCTCAGACTGTGATATATAGTCTAATTATCTTAATGCAGTCTTATTCTATTTCTGAGCAGGTACAGTCTGATATGCTCAGGCACAGCAGCATTTTCCAAATGAAACCTCACAATACTCAGGTACTGCTTGATAGATTCAAGTAAAGACTCTGTGCAGGCTTATAAGGCATAGGCATATTCTAAAACAATAAGATGCAGGCTCTTGTGCTGAGTAAAGCCACATTTACAGTCTCATATGATTAATTCAAGCCTTACACGCTCCGAGGAGCATCATCATCATCATGCCCCGGCATATTTTAGAAACTCACTTGCTTGTCCAGTGCATCCTCAAAATATGCATGTATATGCTGAAATTCAACCCGTCTGTGACTGGATCGCACCGAGGGCCAAACCCTGGTTGATTAATAGAAGAAGCTATTACATATAGTCATCAAGAAACTGTGGACTTGAGCAGTAAGGTTAAGGACTACATTGTGGAGTAACTGTGTCTCCGTCCCGTGTTCAGTTAATTCAACTCTGCCTAATTGTTTAGGTTCTTCACTGACTGTGCTCGGGCCTCTTAAGAAGAACTCATTGACTAAACAATTAACGTTTAAGATGTATCTATTGAACACAAGCTCCCTAGAAAGACATAAAGCTTTCCTCATTGGTTATAATCCTGAGGCCTTTTTTCTCAAAGACACCAGGTTGCAAGATTCTTCGTTACCAGATGTAGCTGAGGCCATTCCTGATGGCTTCCGCATTGCACAGTACAATAGGTTAGATCAGCCTGCAGAGGCCCCTATCCCTATTTTGGCAATGTCTTCTATGAGTCAAAAGCTTAAGGAATTCGTACCAATTTCTAGCTTGGAGATGACCCCCCTACTAAACAGTTGCTTATCTGGTTCACCTAATGATCCTTGTCCCGCTTCTATTCTAAAATGAGAGGCTTCTTCACTTATTCTAGTTATGTGTTCTCAATAAAATTCTTCCATCGCCACATTCAGATTACCTGATTCCTGGAAAGTGGCAGTTGTGGTATGTATTTTGAAAAAGGCTATTGTCAATCCTTCTATGTGGGCGAGTTTTAGACCCATTTCTATTTTACCTGTGCCAGTTAAAATGCTATAGGCTCACATTAATTCCTTACTTACTGTGGTGGGGAGTGGATGTTGGGCTCGCTAGTACAGAGGCTCAGACCCAGTTTTATAGGGGTTTATAAGGCCGAAGCCAGGGTTTTATTGGTTAGTAGGAGAAAAATTATCAAAAACAAAAAAAATAAACACTTGAAACTGGTCTTCTCTTGCGTCTTTTCTTCGAGGAGTCTCTGTTTATAGGTGCGGTGGTGTATGCAGGTCCTCAATGTTTCCTTCTTTCTTTTTAGGGTCGTTCCACTGACGGCTTCTCCTTGGATGCACGTGGACTCTCGACAGAACCAGAGGACAAGACACGGTAAGTGGGACGGTAAGTATTATATTTATATAATATTAATAGAAGGGAGGGGTGTGAGGGAAAAACCGATAGGGGTTGGTGTAGTTAGGGGGGTTTTGGTGGACGACTATTGGGTCTGTGTCAGGGTAGTGCCAGGCAGTGGACGTGCTTTGTGACTTCCCCAGTTCCCCAACCAAAACTGCCCTGTTCCCCTTCTATCCTCCCTGGTTCCTTTTCCCTCTTTTTTCCTCCCTCCTGCCCCTTTTGAGTAAGTGTCCCTGAATAAACCCCGTACCTTGTTGAGCCACGACCCTGCTGGGTCGTGGCAGGATTCTTCGTCTTCTTGGGAGGTTTCTCCCTCTCCGACGTAAGTGCGGGGTTGCTGCTCCTTCCGTCTGGGTTCGGCTGCCGGTGGTATCACGTTCTCCCCTTCTTGACTCCTCTCGTCCTCCTTCTCCGTCTCTGCTGCGGCGTCTCCCTTTATCCGGCTTTCGGCGTCTTCAGAGCCGACAACCCGGAAGTCCGGCCTCGCCCCGAGGCGCGGTTCCGATGCGTCTCCATGACAACGCGTCATGGAGAGGGAAGAAAGACTCCTCCGGCGCCAAGGCTGCAGTTCTGGAGGCGAGGTGTAGGACACCCGCCTACATACCCCATCCCATGAACGGGACTGGTAGAGGCCCGTAGAATCCGGACAACGGGAGAGGAAGTCCGCGGGACACAGGCTGGACCCAGGGATGTGACGAACCTGAAAGGTAAAGGGCTGGAGTTCAAGGAACCAGCGCAACACCCGGGAATTGGTATCTTTATGGGAGGCCAAACAGGTTAGAGGGGCATGATCAGTATAGAGTACGAAAGGACGACCCAAGAGATAATACCGGAGACACTCAACTGCCCATTTTATGGCAAGGCATTCCTTTTTGATAGTGGGATAGTGGGTTTCTCGAGGCAGTAGCTTGCGACTGACATAAACAATGGGGTGATCATACCCCAGGTCGTCTGGTTGGGCTAGGACGGCACCCAGTCCGACGTTGGAAGCGTCAGTAAACAGATGAAAAGGTCTAGAAAAATCAGGACATCGCAGTACGGGTTCGGTTGGGAGGGCTTATTTAAGCAATGAGAAGCTCTTGAGCTGGGAGGGAGAAAAAGAAGGCAGGGTGGTAGGATATTGCTTCTTTAGTAGGTCTGTGAGGGAGGCCGTCATGGTTGAATATTGTGGGATGAACCTACGATAATACCCCACCAACCCCAGGAAGGACCGGAGTTCTTTTTTTGTTCTGGGGAGTGGTATCTGTCTAATGGCGTCTACTTTATCTTTCTGAGGACGTAGAACTCCCATACCAATGACATAGCCTAATTATGCGATTTGGGTTTGACCTAGGGTGCACTTTGAGGGATTGGCGGTGAGTCCGGCTTCTGCTAAGGCGGAGAACACGTTGTCTAAATGTTGGAGATGTTCTGTCCAGGTTGCACTAAAGATAACAATGTCATCAAGATAAGCGGCAGTATATTCTTGGAAGGGACGTAAAAGTCGGTCCATTAATCGTTGGAATGTAGCCGGAGCACCGTGAAGACCAAAGGGAAGGACTGTAAATTGATATAAACCTGATGGGGTGGTAAACACTGTCTTTTGTCTGTCTTGTGGGGTTAAGGGAATCTGCCAATATCCCTTCGTGAGATCAATAGTGGACATGTAACGTGCATGTCCAATCTTCTCTAGTACTTCATCTACTCGGGGAATAGGATAAGTATCAAAAAGGGATATCTCATTTAGTTTCCTAAAATCTATACAAAACCGGACCGAGCCATCTGGTTTTGGGACTAAAACGACAGGGGAACACCACGGACTTGTGGACGGTTCGATGACTTTTAGAGACAGCATCTTTGCTATCTCTTCCTCTATCAGAATCTTTCTTGCTTCAGGAATTCGGTAGGGACGTAGGCGTACCGTACGTCCTTCAGGGGTTCTAATATGATGTTGTACTAAAGAAGTGCGCCCAGGTAGTTCTGAAAAGAAGTCGGAATGTTTTTGGATTAATTTAAATAGTTGATTTTTCTCGGTATTAGCTAAGGAGTCATTGACATGAGGGTGTTTTTGGTTGTCCGGCTGTAGGGTGGGACAGAGTTCTAACCCTAGTGAGTTGGTTGTGGTTATCATGCATCCCGTAGCAGGACGATCACTCTCGTCCCCCGGGTTCTCCCATTTCTTTAGCAAATTGATATGGTAGATCTGAGTCCGTTTAGGGTTATTATTTATTTCAATCAGGTAAGTAACGGGGGTGACTGCTTTTATTACGCGATATGGCCCCTGCCATTTTGCCAACAGCTTATGTTTAGAGGTGGGTCGCATGACCAGTACTTTATGATTGGGGTGAAGAACCCGCAGTTTAGTACCCTGATCATAAGAAGCTTTTTGGTTTTGTTGAGCTAATTCTAAGTGGTGTCTCACGTCTTCCCAGACCGTCTGGAGATGGGCCTTTAAGTTATGAATATAGTCTAGAAGGGGTCTCTCCTCATCATTCTCTTCCTCCCATAGCTCCGCCGCCATATCTAGCAAGTTGCGAGGTTGTCTTCCGAATACCACTTCAAACGGACTATGCCCAGTAGACAACTGTTCGTGTGTTCTAATTGCATACAGAACCAGGGGTAATTTCTGATCCAAATCTTTGCCCGAGTCGTTTACTAGTTTACGCAAAAGGGTCTTAATGGTGCGGTTATATCATTCACTAAGCCATCAGTTTGTGGATGATATACCGATGTCTTTATCTGGGTAATCCCTAGGGTCTTACATATCTGTTTCATGAGCCCAGAAACGAATGGTGTCCCCTGGTCGGTAAGGATTTCTTCAGGAAAACCAACCCTCGAGAAAAAGGATATCATGGCTTGTGCAACTGTCTTGGTGGTGGTACTGGTAAGGGGAATGGCTTCCGGATATCTGCTAGCGTAATCAACTATCACGAGGATATGGGTATGGCCCTTGGAAGATGGTAAAAGAGGTCCGACCAAGTCCATACCTATTCTTTTGAAGGGGGTGTCTATAATTGGCAGCCGATATAACGGAGCTCTTCTGGTGATTCCTGGGTCTACAAGTTGGCATTTAGGACATTGTGTACAGTATCTTCGAATTTGGGCATAGACTCCTGGCCAGTAAAAACGTCTCAACAAGTAATCCTCTGTCTTTTCCCAGCCACAATGACCTCCTCCCGGCTGGTTATGAGCAAGGAATAATACCTGAGTCCGGTAGGGCTCAGGGACCACTAGTTGTCGTTTCTCCCCATTTACGGTCCTAGATACTCTATATAATAAGTCCTTATGTACAATAAAGTGAGGGCCTACCTCTCCGTTAGAGTCGCTTTTGGCATTTCTCCATGCGTGCGTGAAGGTGGGATCTTCGCGTTGGCTTACTCTAAACGATGTTGGGGCATTTGTTATATTGACCACTGTTTTCTCCCTTTCCATCTGTCCTTGATAAGAAACATGCTTCTGTTTTTCAACCCTTTTCTCCCTCCTAGTTAGTCTTTTCCGTTCGGGACTCTATCAATAGGGGTATCCCGAAATGGGGCTACTCCCCACCAATCAGCAATAGGGTCGGGTTTTCGAGTTTGGTCTAGAATGTCATTAAATCTCTGATAGTCAGTTCCAAGAATACATTCTTCGATCAGGTTATCCATGATTCCCATGGCGAGAAAATCATGATTAGCGTTCCACTCTATTTCTACTACTTCAAGGGGATACTGAGCTCGATCCCCATGAATGCAACAGATTGTCACCCAGTGTTCCGCCTTAGATTTCACAGACTTGACTATATCCCGACGTATCACTGACTGACTACATCCGGAGTCAATCAATGTCATGACCATTTGTCCATTAATTCGTAGAGGATATTTAAAGGATGTATCGCCTGCCCCTATGCACAAGACTCTCCCTCTAGTAACCCCTATCTCCATAGGTTCTACTCCCTCATGTTTCTTGGGACAGACTCTGGCTATGTGCCCCCACTCCCCACAACTGAAACATTGAGGTTGTTGCATGGGGTTTCTCTCTGCTCCCCGAGAGGAGGAACCTGGCTCCTCAGGGTTTCGTCTAGGTGTATATTGAGGAGGGGTTGCAGGTGGCTTGCCTAGGGGTCGGGAAGGTTAGCCTTTTACATCTACGGACCGATGATAGGCGCACGCCAAATCGACCGCTAGTTCGGTGTCGATCTTAGGATGTTGTCTGATCCAGTTCCGGGTGCTCATGGGTAGGGAGTCTAGATACTGTTCTAAAATTATGGCCTTGATGACATCTTCACGGTCGGTCCCTAAGGGTCCCAACCACTTCAGTCCTAGGTCTTTCACGCGGTAGTAAAATGTACGCGGATCCTCATGTGGTCCCCATTTCACTTTACGGAACTTTGATCGATAATACTCAGTATCATGTCCCACTCGCTCCAATATACTCTTCTTAATTTCGGAGTAGGTAGTGGTGCCTCCCGGATTGGCGGCCTGATAAGCTGACTGGAGAGTACCGGTTAAGAGAGGAGCTATATATTGACCCCATCGATTTTCAGGCCATTGAGCAGATGAGGCGACCCTTTCAAAGTTCGTGGAAAAGGAGTCGGGGTCCTCTCCCTCCTGATACTTCTGTAACACCGAACTTGGTACATTAGGATGTACCTTACTGGCAGCAATCGTATCGGTCAGTTTTTGCATAGCGGTCTCATGAACTAACTGATTATTGGCCATTATAGTGGCCTGACTTTTCAATGCGGCTTGAAGAGCCTCTCTGTCTTCTTTGGCCTCCCTTTGTTGTGCCTCCCAGACTATTTGGAGATGGCGTTGACCCTCTGCCAATTGCTTTATCATGTCCTCAAGGGTGGGTTTCTCTTCCATGCTTTCAATACCTCTGTACGCCCGAGAGGAGGGAAAAAATTGTGAGCTCCTCAGTTCTCCAGGATCCCACTTCTGTGGTGGGGCGTGGATGTTGGGCTTGCTAGTGCAGAGGCTCAGACCCAGTTTTATAGCAGTTTATAAGGCAGAAGCCAGGGTTTTATTGGTTAGTAGGAGAAAAATTATCAAAAACAAAAAAAATAAACACTTGAAACTGGTCTTCTCTTGCGTCTTTTCTCCGAGGAGTCTCTGTTTATAGGTGCGGTGGTGTATGCAGGTCCTCAATGTTTCCTTCTTTCTTTTTAGGGTCGTTCCACTGACGGCTTCTCCTTGGATGCACGTGGACTCTCGACAGAACCAGAGGACAAGACACGGTAAGTGGGATGGTAAGTATTATATTTATATAACATTAATAGAAGGGAGGGGTGTGAGGGAAAAACCGATATGGGTTGGTGTAGTTAGGGGGGTTTTGGTGGACGACTATTGGGTCTGTGTCAGGGTAGTGCCAGGCAGTGGACGTGCTTTGTGACTTCCCCAGTTCCCCAACCAAAACTGCCCTGTTCCCCTTCTACCCTCCCCGGTTCCTTTTCCCTCCTTTTTCCTCCCTCCTGCCCCTTTTGAGTAAGTGTCCCTGAATAAACCCCGTACCTTGTTGAGCCACGACCCTCCTGGGTCGTGGCAGGATTCTTCGTCTTCTTGGGAGGTTTCTCCCTCTCCGACGTAAGTGCGGGGTTGCTGCTCCTTCCGTCTGGGTTCGGCTGCCGGTGGTATCACGTTCTCCCCTTCTTGACTCCTCTCGTCCTCCTTCTCCGTCTCTGCTGCGGCATCTCCCTTTATCCGGCTTTCGGCATCTTCAGAGCCGACAACCCGGAAGTCCGGCCTCGCCCCGAGGCGCGGTTCCGATACGTCTCCATGACAACGCGTCATGGAGAGGGAAGAAAGACTCCTCCGGCGCCAAGGCTGCAGTTCTGGAGGCGAGGTGTAGGACACCCGCCTACACTTACTAAATTTCTCAAACAAAATGATCTGTTAGATGCTTTTCAATTTGGGTTCCAAGCTGCACATAGCACAAAATTTATTTTTCGGATTTTTTCTGAGAGTGTAAAATACTTTCTAGATAAAAAGGTTCTGCAGCCCTTATTGTATAGGATGTATTAGCATTTTTCAACACCATCTCTCACAATATCTTGATCCACCATTTGAGGGAGATTGATGATGAAGTGCAGGCTCTATAGTTGTTTATAAACTTAATTTCAACAGAACTTTCTCTGTTCAACTTCTTCCTTATTCATCCCAACAAATGTTCCAGAACTGTAGAGTTCCTCAAGGTTCTATGTTGAGCCCTACGTTGTTTATATCCGTCTTGCTCTTCTGACGAAACTTATCCAGGACTTCGACTTGGAAGTACTGTCCTACGGGGATGATACTTCCTTTAGTTGAGGATGATGGACTCCCCAGATCTAATTTTAGACAGCCCCTGATGACTGTTGTGGCCACATGGGCTTGGGCCTTCTCTGATGCCCGTTCTGACTATTCATAATCTAGAGATAAAGTTGACTCTCAACTGTCTTTTGGTTCACAAATCCAAAATGTGATGGCCATCTGTTTTGGACTGTTGAAAATACTATGCAAGATCCTTCCTTGCTACAAGATAGACAGCTAGAAAGACTGTTATTCACACCCTGATTACTTCCAGAGTTGATTACTCCAATGCGGTGTCCCTGGGGGTTGTAAAAAAGTATGGCAGCAGACTACAAATTATACAGAATGCTGTGGCCCGGCATCTATTGAACATTCCCAGATATTGTCCTGTTGCTAAGACGTTTAAATATTTGTATTAGTTGCCTAGAGAAAAAAGGATTAAATGTACAACTCTATTACATACTGACAGAGCAGTTTTTCAGCAATGCCCTATGAGTTTGCAGAGGATATTTTTTATTTGTGCTCCTAGATGGACATATCTTTAAAGAAATGCGTATCACTCATTAAGCTATTCAAGGAATGAGATCAGCCCTGTCTTAAACTGAAAATGACATTAATGAGTTTGCAGAGGATATTTTTTATTTGTTCTCCTAGGACATATCTTTAAAGAAATGCATATCACTCATTAAGCTATCCAAGGAATGAGATCAGCCTGTCTTAAACTGAAAATTACATTTATACCTACTGTAAAACAAGACCATTGGATTTCAGACTGGTCCCCTTGTTTACCATTGAACTATTCAAAAGTTCTTGAACAGGTTGAAGTTTCTTCCATTTTGCAGTACATTGAGTTGTTGGCAGCCAAATCATAGGTTTCTTTTCTGTGCTCGGGCAAAAATACATTGTTTTTTCTAGTCAACCTGCAGAGTCGATTGAGGCATTTTTATCCCACTTTCATTCTGCAGGTGATCTACAAAAAGAGGAAATTTTGCCATATTTGCCTTTCTGCGAACCATTTCTCTCTACCTCTCTATAAAAACCTTTTGTACAGCCTCAAATGCAGGGACACTGTCTCAAATGCCAGAGAAAGTGTCATGACCAGCGTTTGCACAGGCACAGGAACAACTTGCAATTTGCTTCTTCTTTTCTCATACAAACCTCTAGGCTCCGACGCAAGTCACACGGTGGTCATATGGGCCAAGTTGAAGGTTGTGGAACAACTTACCTCAGTCTCTACGGACTTCCTCTAACCCAGTTTTATTTCTGAAACATTTGAAAACATGGCTTTTTACACATGTCAGTTTTGCTTTCCTTTAGTATGTTATTCTTGCTCCGTTGCATTTTTGGTGTCCAAAGTTAGGATTTGTTAGCACCTTGTGGCTCTTTCGTAGTGCTGCGCTCTATAAATCCATCTTTTCAGTTCATTTCCCACAGTTCCCAGCAGTCAGGCTTGGTAGGCAGTGGTCTACTTTCATCATTGCAGTAGGAGTTCTCTGGAAGGTATGTATGTACAGGGTATCGAGTTTGAGGACAGTACTATCTTGCAGCACATGTGTTACGTACTAGAGACTTTGCAGTCCCATCAGCACACCAGAGTGAATGGCATTACAAAACTTGTTTCACCATGAAAATGCACTGAAATGGAGTGTATACACGTTGTACACTCCATGTGTCATAATTGTGGATCTAGCAATGATGCTGAATAATTCACCCGCTGTTCTTTTATGCAGTATCTTACATGTCACAGATGTCTAAAAGTCAAGAAGTGCACCCTCTCACATCTCTCAATCATATGTCTGTTAGGTGGTGAGCAGTGAAATGTAGGGCCTAAACGTCCGACGGGGATGTTGCCGCCCCCTGGCTACCTCCCTGCCATACACATTAAGACTTTCCTGCATTAAGACTTTCCTGCTAGGCTGACTGGCGGAAACCGATGGTCCTGACCACCACAGCGAGGCTGGCGGTTTCAAGACCGCCAGCCTCACAATGAGGCCGTTAGTTCATGTTTACGCTGTGTGTGTCAACTTTCCCTTCTTTCGTGGCCATTAACAAATGTTGTCAAATTTTACATGGTAATCAGGAGTTGATGGAACCACAATCGTGCATATATTGTTACATATCTGCCACACAGATTCCTACATTTTGTTTCTTAAAATGTAATTTTGGTCACTTTCCTATAATGTCAATTTTCTGGCCATCCATAGAGCTGTCTCAGTGGGTGTCTTTGTTTCCCTTTTCTGAACCATGTATTTTTTCGTTAGCAATCTGATTTGTTAATACATGGCATTAAAGTGGTGCTGACTTTGGTACAATATTGTTAACAATTATATGGCCATAGGGCTTTGGGAAATGCTTATGATTTTTGCTTGAATGATACAGCAGTTTCACATGTGACTGTCTCCAGGATCAGGATTAACATTTTGGTTTTGGTCAATGCTGGGATCAGTCCAACTCCCACTTCTTAGTGCTTGATTGCTTTGCAGATGTAGCTACTCACTAGTGAAAGCAGTGGTGGTGGTGGGATCTCTTGTAGTTTTTAATGCTGTGGCGATGCTTTAATGTGTCATCTTCATGTGTTGTGCGATGGATGCCTCTGGGTACTGCTGCATGGGGATTGCTCTGCAAGTCAGTCCTTGGATGTTCTGGATAGTAGAGGAGTCTGACTGCTCACAGCCACTGGATTTGCAATTTTGATCTGGAGCTTTACTGCTTTCTGACTTTCTCCAATGTATTTTGTGGAATAGTTGGAAAACAATTTGATGAGGGTAAATTTCAAGTGTGTGATGTAATTGTTGTGCCTGCCAAGTGAATAGGATATACAGTTCTGTTCTACAGGTGTCTCCCACATAATTCTAGGTTTACAACTTGATTTATTTGAAATTAGGGATGAAAAGGGGTATGTGTGAGAGCTGGCATTGCTCAACATAGTGGAGATTTAGCCTAACTGATGTAATAATAACAACAACAACAATAATAATAATAATTATTATAATATCAATAATAACTATTATTATTATTATTATTATTATTATTATCATTATTATTATCATTATAACAATAATAATAATAATAATGATAATAACAATAAATATTATCATCTTCGTTATCATTATTATTATTCACTAGACTGGGTCCCATAAAGCAAGCTGTAGAAGCTACAAGTCCAGTAGTACATTGGTAACAGAGACCTGTTGCTTAACCCTTTGGGTGCCGTGGACGTAACTGTTACCTCCTGCACCTCCACCTGTGGGCCACACACCCCCATCCCCTGGGCAGGGATGGAAGGGGAATGACTTCTCCTTCCAACCCCGACCCCCCTAGTGACGTCTGATGACATCAGAGCGATCTCACACCGACCTCATCAGAGGTCGCCCCCATCACGCTGGAAGAGAAATGCTTACATTTCTCTTCCGATCGGGGGTGGGGGAGATCAGAGAGGCATCAAAGGAAAGGAAAGGCTTTTACTTTCCATTGATGTCTTTCTGAGCATTCCTGCAGCCCAATCGCATAGCGATCAGGCTGCAGGAATGCCCTCTAGACACTAGGGAGTTTTTTTTTTTCTTGGTAAACAATGAAGGGGAGCGACCCCTTGGGCAAGGGTCACTCCCCTGGGAGGCATTTATTTTAAGGCTGGGGCAGATCGGCCTATGTTAATTAGGCTGATCTGCCCCCGATGGGGGCAGATGCCACAAGGCACCAGGGATAATTATCTTTAATTTCTTTACTAGAGGGGAGCGGCCCCTTAGGCAAGGGTTGCTCTCCTTGGGGGGGGCACATTTATTATAGGCAATTTCTGCCCCTCTTGGGGGCAGAAAGCCCACTAGACACCAGGGATGGAGCAATTACCCCCAATCCACTACCCGGAGGGGGGGAAGAAAGCCTACTAGATGCCAGGGAATTAAAAAAAAAAAAAACAGTGGGGTGGTGTCTATCTGCCAGTATGGGCATGGTTATGTCCCCACCCCACTGAAGGGGGTAACAGTCTTTCAGCTCTCCCCACACACACTAAAAGATCTTATCCCAATGGTAAGCAAGAGGACATTTGATTATTTTGGGTTTTGATTTTACATTTGGGCCATGAGAGGTTGGCTACCTCTCAAAATCGTCCCCCTTGGAATGGTGAGGGCTGCACTTTTTGGACTTTGGGATGCTGCCATGTAGAAACATTTCCGAGACCTAGACACATCTGAAAACTAAACATCTGGGTGAGTCCAGGGTGGGGTGCTTCACATGCATACCGCACCATTTTCTTACCCACAATGCCCTGCAAACCTCCAAATTTGCTTCAAATCACACATTTTCCCCTCATTTTTGTGATGGAACCTTTCGGAATCTGCAGGAATCCACACATTTCCTACAACTAGAATTGTCGCATCTATACCAATAAAAATTATGCCCCACTTGTCAGCCTAAAAACGTTTTTTTTCAAAGTGCCCTTTTGGACCCACTTTTGGTTCCCCCTAAATTTTGACATGTTTTTGTCTCTTTCCTGTCACAGGCACTTGGCCCACCTACAAAAGTGAGGTACCATTTTTATCAGTAGACTGAGGGGAAAATTGGGTGGTATGAAATGGGTGCTGTTGCAGTGATCCCACACAGAAATGTGGGGAAAATTTGACGTTTTAGCTAAATTTGAGGTTTGCTAAGAAAACACTGGTGGATCCACACAAGTCACTCCTCCCTGCGCTCCCTTGGGTGTCTAGTTTTCAGAAATATCTGGGTTTGGTAGGTTTCCCTAGATGGCTGCTGACACCAGGACCTAAAACAAAGGTGCCCCCTGCAAAAACAGGTAGTTTTGTAATTGACAATTTTGATGTGTCCACGTAGTTTTCTGGGGCATTTCCTATCACAGGCACTAGGCCTACCCACACAAGTGAGGTACCATTTTTATTGGGAGACTTGGGGGAGTGCTGGGTGGAAGGAAAATTGTGACTCCTCTCAGATTCCAGAACTTCCTATCACCAAAATATGAGGAAAAGGTTTTTTTTGGCCAAATTTTGAGGTTTACAAAGGATCCTGGGTAACAGAACCTGGTGAGAGCCCCACAAGTCACCCCATTCTGAAATCCCCTAGGTGTCTAGTTTAAAAAAAGGAGAGGTTTGCTAGGTTTCCTTAGGTTTCAGCTCCGCTAAAGGCCAAAATCCACAGCGAGGCACTTTGCAAAAAACTTGTCGGTTTTCTTTGGGAAAATGTGATGTGTCCATGTTGTGTTTTGGGGCATTTGCTGTTGCGGGCACTAGGCCTACTCACACAAGTGAGGTACCATTGTTATCAAGAGACTTGGGGGAATGCTGGGTGGAAGGACATTTGTGGCTCCTCTTAGATTCCAGAACTTTCCATTACCGAAATGTGAGGAAAAAGTGTTTTGATGTTTGCAAAGGAATCTGGGTAACAGAACCTGATGAGAGCCCCACAGGTCACCCCATCCTGGATTCCCCTAGCTGTTTAGTTTTCAAAGATGCACAGGTTTGGTAGGTTTCACTAGCTGCCGGGTGAGCTACAGGCCAAAATCCACAGCTAGGCACTTTCCAAAAAACACGTCAGATTTCAATGCAAAAATGTGATGTGTCCATGTTTCATTTCCTGTCACGGGCAAGGGCCTACCCACACAAGTGAGGTACCATTTTTATAAGGAGACTAGGGGAACACAGAATAGAAGAACAAGTGTTATTGCCCCTTGTCTTTCTCTACATTTTGTCCTTCCAAATGTAAGACAGTGTGTAAAAAAGACATCCATTTGAGAAATGCCTTGGAATTCACATGCTAGTATGGGGACCCCTGAATTTAGGGATATGCAAATAACCACTGCTTCTCAACACCTTATCTTGTGCCCATTTTGGAAATACAAAGGTTTCCTTGATACCTATTTTTCACTCTTTATATTTCACCAAATTAATTGCTGTGTACCGGGTATACAATGAAAACCCATTGCAAGGTGCAGCTCATTTATTGGCTCTGGGTACCTAGTGTTCTTGATGAACCTACAAGCCCAATATATCCCCACAACCAGAAGAGTCCAGCAGATGTAACAGTATATTGCTTTAAAAACTCTGTCACAGTTGTAAAACGTTATAGAAGAAAACGTGACAGAAATGGCTCCTCATGTTAATTTCAATAGTTTTTTATTTTAGCTGTTACTTTCTGTAGGAAAACCTTGAAGGATCTACACAAATGACACCTAGCTGAATTCAGAATTTTGTTTACTTTTCAGAAAAGTTTAGCTGTCCAAGATCCAACATTGGTTTTACACCCATTTCTGTCATTAACTGGAAGGAGTCTGAAAGCACAAAAAATAGTAAAAATGGGGTATGTCCCAGTAAAATGCCAAAATTGTGTTGAAAAATGTGGTTTTCTGATTCACGTCTGTCTGTTACTGTAAGCTGGGAAGGTGGTGATTTTAGCACCATAAACCCTTTGTTGATGCCATTTTCAGGGGGAAAAATCCACATGCTTTCTTCTGCAGCCCACAATGTTAGCTGTATTTTGGCTAATTTCTTGGTCTCCTCCAGGGTAACCCACAAACTCTGGGCACCTCTAGAATCCCTAGGATGTTGGAACAGAAGGACGCAAATTTGGTTTGGGTAGGTTATGTGGAAAAAATGTTATGAGAGCCTAAGCCCTAAATACTCCAAATAGCCAAAAAATGGCTCGGCATTCGAGGGGAAAAGGCCTGGCAGCGAAGGGGTTAAAGATACAAATCTTTAAGGCCTTATAGAAATTAGACTGTTGATCCTTGAGCTTATTAGGATGTCTACTCCAAAATGCCTTCACACCGACACTTATCAACGATGAAACTATTTGGTACAAAAGTATTTTTGTCGAAATATCCACAACAATAATATTGACTTTACATTTGTGTAATATAGGACTTGTAATGCAATATAAAATATCAAGTATCATAATGTCAACGTTATTTTGGTAAATATATGCATTGAGTTGTAGTCAACATTATTATAACGTAAAGTAAAACTTAAATTATACTTTGAAAACAATCATATATTTAATAAAAATAAATATAACAAATGTCTAAACATCACTTTATTAACTTCAAAATAGCCTAAAATAAATTTCGTTAAAAAATATTCTAATAATTAATAAAATAATTGGTTGGTTGCTATCACCTAGTTTTTTCCACTGTCAACAGGGGGACTATGAGGACGAGTCTACACAAGGCCCCAGGAGAAGGCTCCTATAATTAACATCACCAGTATCACCTGCAGTCTCGGGAGTGCTATATAGCACATTTAACAGTCCTGCTGTGTGGTTTGCCAGCACCTTGATTTTTCCACTGCCAGCTGGGGGACTATGAGGACCAGTCTACACAGGGCCCAAGGAGGCAGCCCCTGTAATGAGCATCACCGGAATCACCTGCAGTCTTGTTAGTGCCATATTACGCGTTTAACAGACTAACCATGTGGGTTGCCAGCACTTTGTTTTTTACACTGCCAGCAGGGGGACTACAAGTACCAGTCTACACAGGGCCCCAGGAGTCAGCTCCTGCAATTAGCATCACCGGTATCACCTGCAGTCTTGTGAGCACTATATGGCACCTTTAACAGTCCCGCCGTGAGGGTTGCCACCACATTGTTTTTTCCACTACCAACCAAGGAACTAAGAGAACCATTCTACACAGGGCCCCTAGGAGGTGGCTCCTGTAATTAGAATCAACGGTATCACCTGCATTCTCGTAAGCGCTATATAGCGCATTTACCAATCCTACTGCGCTGGTTACCAGCACTTTGTTTTTTTCCACTGTCAGCCATGGGACTATGAGGGCCAATCTACACAGGGCCTCAGGAGGTAGCTCCTGTAATTAGCATCACCGGCATCACCTGCAGTCTTATAAGCACCATATAGCGTGTTTAACAGTCCTGTCGCACGGGTTGCCAGCACCTTGTTTTTTCCAATGGCAGCCGAGGAATTATGAGGATTAGTCATAATCCCTTGGCTGGCATTAGAGGCGGTTCTTGTAATTATCATCACTGGGATCACCTTCAGTCTTGTGAGCACTATATAGCGCGTTTAACAGTCATGTTGTGTGGGATGTGCTTGGCCCGTCCCTGGGTAAAGCCCAGGCCAAGGGCAGACCAATCCACACCCATCGGAGACTGGAGGAGTCTGTGCTGGGCCACCCCTCTAACACGTGCTCCACTATAAGTTACTGTTGTTGGTATCTGCCTCCTTGTGTTTGAGAGATTTGTTTCTAACCTATTGGGCCTAATGACCTGCTCTTTGATCTGCTATTTGTGAGTCCAATACTGACTTTGAATGTGAGCAAGCTACCTTCTGCCTTATGGTGTTCATCTTTTTGACTATGGAGAAAAAGAAGGCTTTGGAGAGGGGTCAGGAGTGGTGACCAAGAAACAATCTAAGAAAACTTTAAAAAGTGCAGGGATAATTTCGTCCTAAACAGGATAGACAATTTATTGTCATAGTGTGAACAGATATTAGAGGTAGGCCTGATTGAGCACCACTCTAGTTCTTTAGTCCTCCAGACATGATTGATACAATTGTTGAGGACAACCATAATCAGAAGAAGATTCCTGGAATGTTTTCTAGATCCAGGAACCCAAGGAAAGAATTTACACCTTCTGTCCAAATTGCATCATGCTCGCATTCATCTTCTGTCCCTTATATTCTCCCACCCCCAGCTTCTTCTGATGAGGCTGTTGATTTCATCTCCATGAACCGCTTTGCCCCACTGTCTGATTTGCTCCCTGAGGAGCCATCTAATTTTGCTCCTGCCAGCACCAACCCTTTACTCCCCACAGACAAGCTGCTGGAGCCTTGCTCTAAAATCTCGAGCAAGGTCATCCTCACTTATCTTGTACAACAGTTGAAGGATGAGGCTGGTACACCAAAATTATTGTTTTCCTCATTGACCAGTATTATGAGCCAGCTGATAGGCTCCAATGGTGTCCCCTTAAAATCCCTTTGTTTGATACCCCTCATTCTTACCATCACTCTAGGGCCTCAGCTCTCTCTTCCTTCAAACAAGTGGGTGCTACTAAACTTAGGCCACTTGTTACTTCGCCTGACAGACATTTGACTCCTTCATCTGGCCCCACTGTGTGTAAAGCTATCTCTGGGAGTATTCAAAATATGGTCACCTATAGCCCCTTTTATCCGCATCCATATGATGATTTCATTAAACACACTGGTGCACAGACTCATAGGAAGATCATGCTTGTCTACCAGACCATTCAGACTTCCTAGTGAGCAAAAGTGTGTCTCTCCGACTCCGTCTGACCAATGTCACTTAAAAACAAAGCAATTCATTTGATTCAGCAAATCAGGGGGTGCCGTTCTGTTATATGGGATGGCATTATTAGTGAAAAAAGATTAGATTTTCCCAAATCCAGCCATGGCAGGATAGAACTAAACCTATGCAATAAGGAACTGATAACCTGATAGCACTTGATGCTAGGTCATGTTCTCTGAGTATCTCTAACATCCAATTTAAAATACCCCAGACCATGATTCACATGGATAGCCATCCTCATCACTCAACATACCCTCACTCTCATCCTTAAGTGAGATTGACAGACTTTTGCGACTCAATAGTCCACATTCAAGTTTGCCTTTGACAGGGATTTATTTTTCTGATCAGCTGTGTGCTTTGGTGGCCTCTGAAATGACAGTTCTTCAATCTATTTCCAGTGACTCCCATGTTCCTTTGTTTTGTAACTCAGAGGGTGCGACTTATTACACAACTAGTATGGTTCATTTGGGCTGCTCTGATTCACAAATGTATGACTTCATTTCCCCTAGACCTACTTCATCCAAGTTGTCTTTCATCTCTTGAAAGGTGGCCAGTTTTTCATCCAAAGTAATGCTTTCGAACTGTAATGACCTTGTGGATAGGCACAATATATGTTTGTTTCAAGAGACTTAGGCGGTCATTCCAACCGCGGAGGGCGGCGGTAGCCGCCCGCCTGGCGGGAACCGCCGAATGACCGCACCGCGGTCAAAAGACCACGGCGACCATTCTGGCTTTCCCGCTGGGCCGGCGGGCGACCGACAAAAGGCCGCCCGCCGGCCCAGCGGGAAAGACCCAGCAACGATGAAGCCGGCTCCGAATGGAGCCGGCTGAGTTGCTGGTGTGCGACGGGTGCAGTGGCACCCGTCGCGATTTTCAGTGTCTGCAAAGCAGACACTGAAAATCATTATGGGGCCCTGTTAGGGGGCCCCTGCACTGCCCATGCCAGTGGCATGGGCAGTGCAGGGGCCCCCTGGGGCCCCACAACACCCGTTCCCGCCATCTTGTTCCTGGCGGTAACAACCGCCAGGAACAGGGTGGCGGGAAGGGGGTCGGAATCCCCATGGCGGCGCTGCAAGCAGCGCCGCCTTGGAGGATTCCCTGGGCCAGGGGAAAACCGGCGGGAAACCGCCGGTTCCCCTTTTCTGACCGCGGCTTTACTGCCGCGGTCAGAATGGCCCAGGAAGCACCGCCAGCCTGTTGGCGGTGCTTCCGCGGTCGATGGCCCTGGCGGTCAGAATGACCCCCTTAGTCCCTGGAAACAATTTATAGATGTGGATACCTTAATTTATTTTAGTCCTACTATTCCTAGTCCGAGGGGAAGACCTTCAGAGGAACTAGTTATTAGGGTTAAGGTTTCTTTAAACTCCCAAACTTGTCAATTGTGCACTAACTCACCGCACATTCTCACTATTGAACCTAGAAGCAGGAGTTATACTACGGTAATTATGTATAGTGTTTATGCGATAGAGTCTGTGGGGGGGCACCTTCGGGCAATCTTCAAATCTTAAAAAGTCACCTTGATCAACACTTTTTCTAGTCTGCAAATTATTTTGGCGGGTGATTTTAACATCACATTTGAGCCACTAGATGATGAAGATGCTTACCTAACGCAAAGTGAGGACGAGCTCTGGGCAGTACCTCAAATAGATATTCCACCTAGCCACAAGTGGTCACAGGTGGCCCTTCAATTAAAGGCACTAACACTTGAGTTTGGGTCAGGGCTCCTAATGGCTGCACTAAGTCTGATCGTGTAGCAGCCCACACTTTCAACAAACCTCTTCATTCCAGGAGGATTGACTATTTTTTAGTCGATCTTAGGCCATGGCCCTTACTTATTGATATGAGACCTCAAAAGGATAGAAAGTGATCCCCTTTCTATATCTATGCAGGCTTTCCTTTTGACTATCTTCACAGATCCTGCTCCACCATTGTCTACGAGGGCTGTTGAATTTTCTTCCAACAAGTGCCACTTAAAGTGGATTCACGTGATGGATCAACCGGATATTTTAGAATCCCTTGCTGCCGATCTTAATGATATCATGGCAGGGATGGGGGGGAGAGTTAATGCTGATCCTGAAGCTTTGATTTCCAATCATGCAGTGCTCATTGAATGCACAGCTAGGCATTTTGTTGTCTCAATAACAAGTAACAAATGTGGCACCCCTAAGATTTTCTCATGGTTCAACAATAATTATTGCAGAGCTGAGTGCCACTTAGTTAAGGTCTTCAAAGCCAGAGACATAATCTAGATTCCTCCAGCTAGGAAAAATTATAAAATGGCAATTATCCAAGCTAAAAGTAATTGTGAGGACCAGAGATGGAATGCCCTAAATGATGCCTGTTCAGCCAGAGACTTTACTTTGTTTTGGCAGTTAGTAGCTTGCAACAGTGCTATGACAGAAAACTGACAACAGTGTTGCCCCTTGGTGTGGGCTGAGCATTTTTGCAACTTATATATTCAGCTCCACCAACACAAACATCAGTGATGTCATGGAAAAACTATTAGTCTAAGTTTCCCCTTTTCCTTTATTTGATATCCAGGACATGGTCCAAGCTCTATCAATCACAGCAAAGGGTAGAGCAGCCAGTCCGTATGGTGTGCTGGCTGATGGGTTTTTTTCTGATATAAAATCTTGGGCCTGTTTCATTTTGTCCATTGCCAATGCCATTTCCCATGGGGCCAGGATTCCTGAGCCTTGAAAAGGTGCCATTGTAATACCTGTTCCCAAAAAAGGTGACAGATCACAACCTAATAAATATAGGCCAATAAGCCTAATAGATTGTGTTCAGACAGCTTTTTGCCGTAGTGTCCTTTCCAATATCCAGAAGTGGATGCACAAGATGGATGTCCTTAACCCTCTACAAGTAGGCTTTGGGGCCAAAGTTTCAACTATTGATCAGCTTGTTCACTTTTTAATGATTTATTGGCGTATTGTCATCATTGGCAGAGGCAACCTTTATGTTACATTCACTGACCTTAGATCTGCTTTTGACTTGGTCCCATGATCTACATTATGGAAGGTTCTGGCTGAAATGAAAATGCCCCAGATTCTTTTATCTTTGCTGATACACCTCCATGAGAACAACTTTGCTCATATTAGGTGGGGAGTGCAGGATGAGTTGACTGGCAAGATAGCTGTTTGTAGAGGCGTACGTCAGGGCTGCGTCTTAGCCCCTATGCTTTTTTCTTTATACATTAATGATATTGCCTCTTCCCTTGCTCAGGTGGAAGCCGACGCCCTGGTATTGGCATGAACCACAACCCTAGCTTTATTATTTGCTGACAACACACTGCTGATCTAGAAGACCCCAAGTGGGCTGCAGAAGCTCCTACACTCTTTTAAGGAATTTTGTCTTGCTTAGGGTCTGGAGATCAATACTACCAAAACTAAATTGATGTGGTTTAGTCCCCGTAAGCTCCTCAAGAAGAATCTTATTCTAGGGGAAAAAACATTGAGCTGGTGGAATCTTTCATCTATTTGGGGGTTTTGTTTACTGGGTGTATGCCTCATGCCACTAAAGCTGCTCTTAAATTCAAACAATTATCAGAAGCGTTACACAAAGAATATTGTGCCTCATTCACCAAACCTATTACTCCTGCACTTTGCATATATGAGGCCAAGGTCTTGGGGTTCATATCATATGGAGTGTAGTTATGTGTTTTTTCTACTATTGAGCCACTTATTAATGTTGAGAATACATTGTTACGAACATTTAGCCTCGCTCCCGCAAGCGCCCCTTGTATCCATTTTGTCAGGACATGGGTTTGAGTAGTTTAGTTGACAAAGCCAGGTCACAGCCTCTTTTATACTGGTGCAGATTATGGACTACTCCAGGACTGGGGCACTATGTGAAAGCCCTACAGGATGTACTGGCCAATGATTGCTCTCATAAAGTCTCTTGGCTTGTGAACATTTGAAAGTCATTTTGGTGGCTAGGGCTGATTTGTGGGCATATCCTGCAACTACTAGATTCCTGTCTGTACGTTTCCTGAAGTCGGTATATTGGGCAGCTGTAGAAGCTAGCGATTTCAGAAAGGCTGAGTCCTCTAAATTAGTTAGCGTTTTCCTGGATTTTAAATCTTTGATGAAGCTTGAGCTATATTGGGATCAGTTGACTGTTCCTATTGACAGGAAACTATACTTCCAGTTTAGAGTTGGCAGTCTCCAGTTGAAATTGTTCACAACCAAGTGGACAGGTGGGGCTATTGATGAATGCCCCATCTGTTCCTCTACAACGGAGAGTGATACTCATGTATTTTTCACCTGCCCAGCTTATGCTCACCCTCGTAAACCTGGCTAGCTCCTATTTGCAGATGCTTGGGAACCCGCAGTCATTTTATTTCTCTTTGCATCTTAAGGTCTGATTGTAGTTTAACATTTGCTATACCCGTAGTCACGGTTTTTGGTGCGATGTGGTTGCTACGGAGACGGGCATTCACTTACTTAGCTACACCAAACTGATGATCTTCTTTGCTCTGTTTTTGTGTAAATATGTAATAGTGGCCCTCTTACTGCCACACTGTGAACACATTATTTTCCTTTATTGTTTTAGTGCTGAATTGTGATGTTTTATGCTTCTGTATTGTAACTTGAATTATGAACCTGCAATGGTGCAATTGTATTGTTTTAATTATTTATTTGAATGTATTAAGCCATTATAAACATCTTCTGAGAATGTATGATATCTTTAAACCTACTTTTTAATATCTGTAATAAAAAATGCTATTTTCTAAATTCTAAACAAATAACAAAAAATAGATGTTTTAAAACAAAACATTTGGGAAAGTAATTAACATAAATAAAATAAAGTAAAAAGTATACACTTTTGAATTACATGCTCAAAATATCACAAGTAACTTTCAGAATGAAGTCACATGTAATAAACTAAAACTATTCTAAAACCATTTAAAAACAAACAAAAAAAATCGAGTGCACTAATGTATGCTGGGTATTCAAATTTAATTCTCTAAGCTCAGTTGAACAAATAGTAGGGTAAATTGCTATTTTAATTCACATTTAATAAACATTGGCAAAGGGTCATACTTACTGTGGGGTGACAGTTTCTATTCTATGTCCTGAATGGCAAATAATGGGGAATGTAAATACATGTCGTTGTGGGGATCAGATTTACTACTCTAACTCCAGTGTAACATACAATGAAGAAAGTGCATAGATTGATGGATACATTTACTGTTCTAACTCCAAACAGTGAGGAAGATGGATACACTGGGGAGTCAGATTTACTCATCAAAAAATATTTTTAAAAACCTAACTTTCAATTTGTATCTTAAAAATTCAAACTATCATTAATTTTGAAAAATATAGAAATATATCAGAATTCAAAATTTCTTTTACATTTTCTTTTTTTGCAATAAACAGGAGTTTACAGCCCCCCTCAACACAGAAAATTAAGAAAAGTAGTTTAATCTATTATGACAACCAAAGTGTAATTTCACAACCAAAACAAATCGTTTTTAAATTGCACGATTGTACATATTTACATTTCTAAAAATTATAGTTTATTAACTAAGAGCATTGCCCACCGCTTCCCAGTATACCCCAAAACTTGAACTCAAATATCATCTTTAATTAACAGACATGAACATAATTCAACAATTTAATAAAAACGTGAAAATGTTAAATAAAAACGTGAAAATGTTAAATCAAAAAGTTTCAGGTATCATAATTAATAGTTTATTCAACAAATGTAAGTGTGTGTATATCTTTATATATATATTTATATATATATGTGTATATATATATATATATATATATATATATATCACTGCATTTTCCACGAAACCCCACATCCTAAAAATAAAAATAGCTATATGAGAAATTATGCAACATGTAAACAAATAACAATATTACTCATTACAAATTATAATTATCGAACAAGTAACAATTATTACAATACATTTTAGAAATTATACCAACCATTCAAACCCCAATACCGCCTGCAAACCATGAAAATGGTAATACAGTACCTTTCATAACGTATATACAGTGTTTAATAATTTAAAAAGAATTGAATATGTAAAAACATTTCCAATTAAAGATTTTGCATTCTGAAAACATGAATCAACTTTCCTGGACTTAAATATGATTCAGCTTTCACCAGAACAGCACCATTACAGACTGGATTTTATCATTGCTGTAAAGCAAATGTCGGCCACACATTCAAACCATCTGGGCACGCACATGTGAAGCCTTATTAGATTGTTTTTGGCATATTTCACTATGTTTGACTGTTCCGAGATGGTTGATGCATTCAAAAGTAACACGTTGGTTATGTTGCGGTAGAAAAGGGTATGCCCAAAACCTTCCAAGTTTGGCGTATAAGCACACTTGCACACACATGTGGGGCCATCTTTGACATTTTTTCATACTGCATTTGTTTAATAAGCTTTGCTAAAATAAATAAACATTCCTAAAGTGTATATGTCCCCTGCAGAATATTAAAGGTCAGAACAGTTTCCTTCGTCAATGCTTATTGCTCATTGAGAACTCCTTGAGTTCCCTTCTACATCGTCGTTTACAGAACTGGCAACTATCTGTCTTCAGCTTCCACCACAGAAAGTCAAAACGCAGATCAGGTTTCTCTCTGCCACTTCACTTATTGTTATCCGCATGTTTTTTGCTGTGGAACTCATTCAACCCCAAACAATAGGCGTAGACATAGTAAGTCAAGCAGATCAATGCACTAATTTCTTGTAATGATGCTTATACTTTTGAATTTTGGTTTAACACATGATGTGGCAATGGTGGTACTGGTGTGTTATTTACTGGACAGTACTGACTGTACGGCTGCTTATGTATATGTAGGTCACACTGGAATTATGGGGGACCATTAGGTAGGTAAAATCTATGTGCTTCAAAAGCATTTTGGTGAATAAAAGAAACAAAAGGGTTCGAAAAATATGTTTTTACATAGTGTACAATGACTGTCAGTATGTTAATCAACTTGTATAGGCAGTCTGTTTAAAGCCCATTAAATCACTTTCAAAAGCAAAAGAAACCGCAAAATTTGTTGACAGGATCAGTGGGATGATGAAAGAAGACGTATTGTACAGTGCAAAAGGAAACCTGATGTCTTTCATTTTGTTGCTATTTCAAGCACCGTTCAGGAGTGATTTAACAGCAACAATAAGCATTCTCTAGTTTCTTCTCGACACCAGGCAATACAGGATTGTAAAAAGCAAGACGGAAACAGGCAGGTGTGAGTTGTGTGTTAGGAAGACCGAAATAAAAGAGTTGTATGTTTACAGAGTAAAAAGGAAAACGTAAGCCTAATATTTTAGGTATTTTAATACTTCTTTTCTCATCTCTAATCTGACTACAAATAAATAATGGAAATTTAACTAGACAGGAATACTCTTCAGGGGTAACACAGAGCCCAGGGAATCGTCAGTGGGAGCTCATTACTCCTTAGGCCAATGAAGATCTGTGAGATATTGGAGCTTCAGGAGCTCAACACCACATTCTGTTGGGCTTCCCCATCACTTTACCTTCTACTACTGCTGCTCGTGTAAAGGGAAGCTAGGAGGCAACACTTGTCGATTGGCTGGACTTTGAGGAAGGGGGGCAGCTACCAGGAATGAGAGTAGTTTAAGTCTCTGTTTTTCTCTATATGAAGGAGAATTATCCTAAAAAGTACCAGTTGAGGGTTGTTATCTTTTGCAATCCTTAAGTTAAGATATGCAATAAATCCCTGGTGTTGATGATATATAATACCCTAAATGCTCGCAAATTATGTGACAATAAAAATAGAGTACTAATGGTGCATACTTTGCTGTTCTGGGTTGGCCAATTGGCATCAAAGTGCAGTGCCAAGGGGCCTCTGGTTCTATTTCTATTAAAGATTGGGGGCCAGATTTATGAAGCCCTTGAGTTGTCCTTGTGTCACACAAGGTGACACAAGGCAATGAAGGAATTAAGTCAAAATTACTAAGCCATGCAGGGCCACCTTCCATGGCTCTACATGGCATAGTAAATATGGAGTAATGCAAGGTAGCACAAGTTACTGCCTTGCGTTACTCTGTGTTTCGAAGGCATTCCATGGAGTGTGGGTGATCCAGCACATTCACCCATGGGTTTTGGCACATTCCCAGATTTACTAAGACTAGAAAACCTGGCAATGCATCTAAATGCTACTCTCCCAACAGGTGTAACAAGGAGAAATATCTTAATTTCTCCATGTTTTTTCCCTTTTCAGTTTTTTGCAGCACACGTAGAAAGAGGAAAATGTCCCTGAGGATTGTTTTTGTGTAGGAAGAAGTCCTCCTGCACAGAAACAATCCTACCTGTAATGCATGTGCCCTTGCACCCTGGTGCAAGGGTGCCTGCATTGGCACTAGGCAGCACTCAGTGCGTCAGCAAAGAAAGAGGTCAGGAATGCATCATATCTTAGTTGATATGAAACATTCCTGCTCTCTCCCTGTCACAAAGTACAGCGCTGCAAGTTGTCCAGTTGGTTCTGCTGCACAACTTTTTAATAAATCTGCCCTTTATTCAGTCCCAAAGCCTGATACCCTGTCATACACAACCTGTGGCTTTGTACTTTCAACATATAATTGCCATTGCAAAAGTTGTAGCTAGAGTCAAACATGCATTTACAGTGTCACACACCTCCACCTTCACATGCTACATGCTGGTGACTACCAATTACCATGCTACTCCAAGCACTTTTTGATTCTTTCGTTGAATGGTTTCTTGACACCCTTTGACGCATTACCTCACTTGTATTTGGTGCTTGCATTGCAATTTCTCACATTATTCTGCCAAAGTTCGGCAGAAAAAATACTACTTAGGGTATATCTTGATTGAAAAATCAATTGCAAAAAATATTCTGATATTTTAACTCCTATATTCTTAACAACTGATATGTGCATGCCTTAAACTAGAATGGTTCTCAAAATGCTCTACTCTTTTGATACATTGAATCCAAGGCACTTGTTTAATGTAACTGAATAGCTTTCTCAGGACATTTGCCAGTTCAGTTTTGTACTTTTGCCTATTGTATCCTGTGAGATTTGATTAAGGGATGGGGTAACTCACCTAATTCCATGTAGCATAATCACACAGAATTACCTAGTAATTCAGTGAGATTTCACAGAATTATTCAAGAAATTTCAGCATTTAGCAATATTTTTGTAGGTCAAAAATGCCTCCTAACATCCAAAATGAATGAGAAGATGTTTTTTGCCTTACGAAAATAGCCCTAAATGCAACAGAACATAAAAAGGCACGCGAGCAGCAGCTCAAGCTTTCTAAATGTGCTCTTGCTGTAGGTTTTTCTTCCCCCCAAATTACTCTTAATTACATGAGCGGGCGTAATCATGGTTTTATCAATAATTCTGCATCAAAGAGTAATGCAAATCAACAAAATAACTCAGAATGCTCTGGCGTAGTTAAAATTTACTCCCAGGCCTAGATTTACTATAATTTTATAACTTGCAAAATTAAATTTAAAATCAGCGTGCTTCATTTGTGCCACTTGGTTATAAATGTAAGGAGGTAATGACCACAGGGGGATTCGGTTGAAACTTATTTTGGTTGAATTCCCATTCTGTATTACTGATGATAACTTCAGATCTAGTTTAATTTCTGATGTAGACTCCTGATTCTGTCAAAAATGGGATTCCAAGTCGTGTTATTTGCAAATGTGTAATTTACACACCTGCTATGTTCCTGTATACTAATTACATCCCCTAAACCTTTTAACTCCTGAGGACCCCCAAAGAATCATTACTGGAAGTTAGGGACCCCCAAGCAGCTTGTACAATACAAATTTCAAACACTAAAACAGTAATTCACAAAAAATACATAAACAAGCACCCACCAAACAAATACCCAAAGTACTAAAGATATAATTATTTTACATTGACAAAATATGCAAAAATTTAAACGAGAAGGTTGGGGCTGCATCCCGGTGACTAACTTTTCAAAGTTTGGTTTTATTTAGGAAAGTTGAATCCTCAGGCGTATTCTACACTTCCCACATGATTTCTGTTTTTATTCTTTAGGTACATAAGATCTGAGAAAGCTTTTTCACATAAATATGTGGTGGGGAAAGGAGGTAAAACCATAAGGGTCCCTCAACCTTACAGAGCTTCTCTGTCACATGTAATTAATTTGTTTTATAGCACCTGTCAAACCAGAGTAGGTTGTCAGAGCACTTTACAGGGGACTACAAGTTGTAGGATTCACATATCATCCACACTGGTAAGCATTTTCTAAGAGTGCTTGGTCTGGAGAACCTCAAACTCAGGATTCAGAACACAACACAGTGGTTAGTGTTGACTTTAGTAATAAGAATGTGTGTCTACGCAAGGAAACCTTTTTTAGCAGAATAAGGAAAATGAAAGGCTGGGGAAAAACAGCTTTCTAATTTGTGTGATGCAATTTGCATGTAGCTCTTTAATGGCAGTTCATAGCTCACTGTGCTAGATTATGTTTGTGTTAGACTTGGCAACCTTGGCATCCTTGGCTTGGTCTCCTCTAACGTTTTGCCTCTGCTTCCCAGGTTGTTTCTGTGTGCTCGACTCTGTTTTTGCTGTTTTGTTTGCTCTGGACATTTTACCACTGCTGATCAGTGCTAAGGTATGAATGTTCCCTGTATAAATTATATGTGTACATTGGCTTATTCATGATTGGCATATTTGATTTACCAGTAAGTCCCTAGTAAAGTGCACTGGAGTTGCCCAGGGCCTGTGAATCAAATGCTACTAGTGGGCCTGCAGTACTGGTTGTGTCGTCCACATTAGTAGCCCTGTAAACATATCTCAGAGCTGCCACTGCAGTGTCTGTGTGTGCAGTTTAAACTGCCAATTCGACTTGGCAAGTGTACCCACTTGCCAGGCCTAAACCTTCCCTTTTCATACATGTAAGGCACCCCTAAGGTAGGCCCTAGGTAGCCCCAGGGGCAGGGTGCAATGCATATTAAAGGTGGGACATGTACGGATGTGTTTTACATGTCCTAACAGTGAAATACTGCCAAATTCGGTTTTTACTGTTGCAAGACCTATCTCTCTCATAGGTCAATATTGGTGCTGCCTTTAAATATCCTTAAAGTGACGATTCCATTTGGGAGCAGATAAAAATATGGAGTTTAGTGTCTCTGAACTCACAATTTAAAAATACATCTTTTAGTGAAGTTGGTTTTTAGATTGTGTGTTTGAAAATGCCACTTTTAGAAAAAGCTGCCTGTTTGTGGATACCCTGTCTGGGTCAGTTTGACAGCTGGGCTGTTTGCACCTCTCATCTAGATAGTGACACAAAGGGAGCTGGGTTGTAGTCTGCAAATCCTGATGGGTCATCTGGGCTAGAGGGGAGGAGAGTAGTGCCCTCACACAATGCAGTCTCCAACCCCCTGGCGTGTGTCTGGGGCCTGGCCTGGGCAAGGCAGGATTGTGAAAACAGCAGAGACTTCCTTTTGAAGTAGTCCTAATTCAAAGGCAGAAAGGGTTATAAGAAGATGACCCCAAATCCCTGAAAATAAGATTACTTCTGGAACCAAGAGGAGCCTCTGCCCGTGAGAAGAGCTGGAGAAGCTGGAGGAGGAGTACTACCCCTTTGCCTGTGACTGTGCTTTGCTGGGTTGGCCTGCAGTAGCTGCTTCTATCTGAGAGAGGACAAAGACTGACTTCTGTGTGACTTCCCACTGGTGAAGAATCTCCAAGGGCTTGAACTAAGCTTGCCTCCTGTTGTTGAAATCTCAGGGACAACAAAGAATTCTCTCTGCCAGTACCTGGGCTTTCTGCTGAGAGTCCTGCCTGCCAATTCGTGCCCTAACGTGTCTCTGGACCCTTGAAAGGTGCAGCTGGTGGAAAAGGACAGAAATCCACGCAAAGACCGTGCAGGGAAACGTTTGATGCACCACCACCCCTTGGCTGATAAACGATGCGCCGTTGGCCTCATGGCTAAAATCGACGCTCCACCTGCATCTTGGCTGGGAGATCGATGCAACACAGCTGGAGAAATGACACACAACACCCACAGTGGCTGCTGTTTACCATGCAAGGCTCCCACGCAGCGCGGTTTCTTGACACCGTGCAACCGGATTTCAACGCAACATCACTGGGCACGGAAAATCAACACAAAGCCTGCCCGGACCTGAGGTGCCCGTCCGGGATCAACGCATTGCTCTCTTGCGGGAGAGAAGAAAAGACGCACGCTGATCCAACCCGAGGAGGAACGATGCACTGTCTTGATGGTGAGTGAGAAATTGATGCATCGCTGGCCTTTTTCGACGCACACTTACCCGTGCGGCTGTATTTTAACGCTACCCAGGTACTTTTGTGCAAGGACAGCGTTCTAACTGTTTTTCAAGGATTAAGACTCTTATTCTTTTTAAACTTCAAATCTTGACCTGGCTATGTTGGATTTATGTCATTTTGGTCTTGTTTTGTTTAGATAAATATCACCTATTTTTCTAAACCTGTGTTGTGTCATTCTGTAGTGTTCTCACTGGGTTACTGTGTGTGTTGGAACAAATACTTTACACACTGCTTCTGAAGTCAAGCATGTCTGCTCATACCAAGCTACCAAGAGGGAGAGCGGGGGTTAACTGAGGGTGGCTCTCCTTTACCCTGACTAGAGTGAGGGTCCTTGATTGGACAGGGGGTAACCTGGCTGCCAACCAAAGACCCCATTTTTAAATGATTGTAACTTATGAACTGCTCAGTAACAAAAGAATCTCTGTCACAAAAGTAGTAACCCACTTTGCTATGCACATAAAATACTGTTCTTTGCATGATACTCATTCTTTGCAGCAGGCATATTAATCTTCTGTGCTACCTTTGAGTCAAAACTGCCACTAGACAAAACTCCCATCTCACTCCAGAAGGTACATTAATCACTAGAGTTATCTTGACGCTTTTATTTTTGCCCAAAAGCTGCTGGATGTACAAGGAACTTTGCAGTGCTTTTAAAATTGCTGCACAAAGGAAGTAATAACTATAAAAATATGCATCTGTTTTTCAGAGGCCCCAGCTGGAGAAGTGCCTTCCTCCTGGCCTACAGACCCCCTGGGAATGTGTCACGGACCCCTGGGGATCCGTGGACCACAGGTTGGGAACTGCTGCCCTCAGCTGCTTGTGTATGGCAAATAACAGCTGGGCAGGATAATGTTCCAGGGTGTAAATATATTTATTTCCAATTTGTGCATGGTCAAACAGCTTAAGTTAAGTTTCAGCTATAAATCAGAGTTTGCACTCAGAACAGAATTAGCTGCATAGTTCTAACGAAAGTAAACACATAATGGAACCTATCAAAACAATCAAGGTAACTCCAAGAAATATGGCATTCTTGGTCACCAAGGGCAGTATTACTTAAGCTGCCTCTCAGCAAAGTGCCTTCATGACAGTTGCACAGTCTTCAGCATAATCCATGTTTAGGTCAAGCCTACAAAACAGCACATATCTGGTGGTAGAAGACCTATTGCCAGCTTAGCAAGAATTTACAGTGGGCTTGAAGCCTGCCGGGTGCTTACCTTTGGTTGGCTTTGTTTCTCTCATTTGCTTGTCTCATATTCATGGCTTACTATGTCCATCTTGTGGTTGTCTCTCTCCTATGCACATTCTCTTTACTTGTGGCCTCATTTGTTAGGAACAGCTTTTCTTCTTTTTGACTAAGCACTCCATGAGAGTGCATTTGTTTGCCAGCTATTTCCCTGGTGTGCCTCTCTTCACCGGCAGTTCTGGTTACTCTCTGCTTCTCTTCTCCCATGTGCAGCATTGCTCTATCTTGCCTGTGTGCTTCTTTTAGTGGTCTGTGTTGCACCCTCCTGTGTCCTTCTCCCTTTCACCTAATGTTACTCTCCCTCATGGGCACCTCTCCAATCCTCCTTGTTGCTCCCTCCTTCAAGTGCTTCTTTTCCCTTCTTCAGCCCTACCCATTACCACAACTCTATTGACTCCCTATTCCCACTGTTATTTTAAGAGACAGGCAGTCAAATGCTTCTGGTCTTTCTACTTTTTGGAATTACAAGCACTTGCAGACTACTTTAATATTTTTTTTTATTTACCAATTCATCTTGATGCATGTGCATATGCATTATGATGCATATAGGTGCATATACGAGCGGATCATGATCAAACATATTGCATATGTGCCCATATATCATGGCACATGTGTGCTCATACTTCATTATGCATGCCTACACCTACAAAATGGTTTGACCTAGGTGTTCTAGGTACAGAGCTCCCTTCTGCCTTGTTGCTAGCTTTATTTTATATAAGTACCAGTTCCTTAAGGTGATAGGATGATCGATCATGCCTTGACTTTTAGTAGTCCACCATCCTGTGCTCAATTTCATGACTGACCTAAATGAGTTTGACTGCTGTATTGAAAAGGATGATGTTTGCACTGGGCAAGCTTGGCACAAGCTCCACTAAGATGGGCCTTTATCTCAAATTGTGGCTGCAATCAAATTTCTGTGACATCTCAATGACAGTGAAGCAGATTTTGCCCCACAGTCACAACAAAAAGGAGTACGTTTGCAAACTTTGAAAGCTTTTCCCAAATTAGTACAGGTAAAATCTCAAATTGAATCAGGTGAGTCATAAATCAATAATCACCTGAATACAGCAATTATCAATATAATCCGTACAGTTCAATTCAGCAAATGCAACTACACATTATTAAAGACAACATTTGCAAATGTCACAAGTTTCTGTTTCCCTGAAAGGAATCCATGTAAAGCTAATCTAAGATTGTGCTTAGTTGGGAAATATAGAAGGAGCAGGTGTCAAAGAACATAACAATGAAAGTAGTCACAAATGAAGGTTCCACTCATGAAAAGGAGAAACATACTTGTTCTAAAAACTTAAGGCCTCATTACGAATCTGGCAGTCCAAAACCCGTACTGCCAGACCTGTGGAGAGGAGACCGCCGTGGAGCTGGTGGTCTTCCCCGGGCCTATTAACAGGTTTCCACTGGGCTGGCCAGCGAAAACCTCAGAAATCTGAGGTTCCTGCTGGTCAACCCAGTAGAAACTGTGCAGCAGCATTGGCCTTGCCTCCTCATAGAGGCAAGGCCAATGCAGTTGCACAAAGGGTGCTCTCAGCACCCTCGGAATACACACATCTGGCGTTGCAGACAGTGTGCATTCCGAGGGTGCTGGGCAAGGGGCCCACTGCACTGCCCATGACATAGTTGTGGGCAGTGCAGGGGCCCTGACCCCCAGCATTGGCTATCCACCAGTCTTTTCATGGCAGGGTCCCCGCCATGAGAAGGCTAACAGAAAGTGAAGTCATGATCAACAGGGTGGTGCTGCTTTCAGCACTGCAGTGGCTGAGCACGGCATCATCCGCTGCCTACTCACTGGGAACCATGTTCCTGGCGTGGCAGCGGTCCGACCGCCAGGGTTGTAATCTGGCTGTCAGACAGCCAGTAGCATGCCGATCCGACCACCATAGAGAGTCTGAAGACCGCCAGACTCTAATCAGGCCCTAAGTCTATGTGCAGAAATATAAGGAGCATTGGGTCTCAAAGGAGGGAAAGAGATGTCCGCTTGCTTGGGTGGACAGGGAAAATCTTCTGATTAACTAAATGAGCTTCACACAATTAAAACATGAAATTAGGTCAAATTGATACATTGAATGGGTTCCCATCTAGGTAAGAACCAATCTAAGATCAACGTTGCCTCTGTACTGCGGTGTTGGTGTCCTCATTCTTCCATCATCATCCTTTTGCGATATCTCACAAGGGAGTATTCACCTCCTCTGCTTCCTATCCTGTGCAAGTGCTGATAACCATTGCCAAACTAATTATTTACAACCAACATGACCTTTGCAACAGTAAGCTAGCAGAAAACATTTTTAATGTGAACTCAGTGACTCCGGTGCCTGAAACAAAAAGAGAGATAGAGACAGCAAGCAAAAATACAACATTGACTTTAAAATGGAGTTCGGCTCCTAGGCCAGCTCCTCTCAATTTTTAGATGCATATATCCTAACTACCATATAAATCCCTTGTTTGGCTAAATCTAAGTGTAAAATAACGTGCACATAAATAAGTAATGGTTATGCATGTTATAGGTGATCAGTTTGATTAAGCGCTAATATACAATAGTGCCACTGCATCACTAAGTTCAAACACCTTTAAGTACTGTTTGTGTGACCGCTTGCCTTGTTGAATGATTATCACCTATACTGTGGACCTTATGGGTTTATTTAACTGAATGAGGGAAATATGCTCTGTCTGCAATTTGTTTGTCAACTAAGCTACAGCCAACAGAAGTCTGTGGCTACCTTTCATTTTTGTAATAAAGACAAACAGACTTATGATAATGACATCGGGAATGAGTATGCAATGCCCTGTTTTTTAATTTTTGGTAAAAAGATTTACATAACTAGAAATTTACAGTTTTTAAGAGAGAGAGAGCAAAACTTGGCCTTTCCAAGGAATCCTTCCTTTCAAACAGTGTACAACATCAATTTGTGGCAAGACATAAAGGCTCTACTGAAATCTGGCTTCCAACTTCATGCCTATGACACATCACTAGAAAAGATAGCGATCCTGCCTTACCGGAATTGTCAATAGATCATCGTTGAGCCAGACGGACCAACTATAACTGGTGGTCTAACAACAGTAGCCCATGCAGGGATAAATGATTGTTCATCTAGTGGGGATGGACATATTTTTTTCTAAATAACTGTATCAAGGAACAGTAATGGATATGGACCAGGACATTGCATGCATATTTTTTGCTTCATGAATTCCTTTTCATGTATTGCTTCAGCGAAAAAATTACAGGCTCCAATTCATATCATGGAATGCTGTGGCATAATGGGGTTTATATAATGGTCTGTTGAATTGCATGCTGTCAACTATGTGCAAATGTTACTTTCTTTTTATTGTAAAAATGACTTTCAGGACAGTACCATGTTGATGTGTTTCGGGTATATGCTTGTTGGACCTTACAAAGTACGTGGAATAAATTGTTGAACCCACCTCCCCTGATTTCATCACACTCGGACACATAGGGGGTCATTCTGACCCTGGCAGCCGGTGACCGCCAGGGTCACCGACCACGGGAGCAGCGCCAACAGGCTGGCGGTGCTCCCTCGAGCATTCTGACCGCGGCGGTTCAGCCGCGGTCAGAAACGGAAAGTCGGCGGTCTCCCGCCGACTTTCCGCTGCTCGGGTGAATCCTCCATGGCTGCGGAGCGCGCTCCGCAGCCATGGGGATTCTGACACCCCCTACCGCCATCCTGTTCCTGGCGGGTCTCCCGCCAGGAACAGGATGGCGGTAGGGGGTGCCGCGGGGCCCCTAGGGGCCCCTGCAGTGCCCATGCCAATGGCATGGGCACTGCAGGGGCCCCCGTAAGAGGGCCCCACAAAGTATTTCAGTGTCTGCAAAGCAGACACTGAAATACGTGACGGGTGCAACAGCACCCGTCGCACCTTCCCACTACGCCGGCTCCATTCGGAGCCGGCGTCCTCGTGGGAAGGTAGATTTGCCCTGGGCTGGCGGGTGGCCTTTTGGCGGTCGCCCGCCAGCCCAGGGCAAATCTCAAAATACCCTCCGCGGTCTTGCGACCGCGGAGCGGTATTTTGTCGGGGGTAGACTGGCGGGCGGCCTCCGCCGCCCGCCGGTCTCGGAATCACCCCCATAGACTACTAAAAACAACAACTTGGTATGTTCAAGTGAGGGATAAGGGCTGTATGATTAGCTTCCTCCAGGGGAAAGGAGATGTATGAGAACAATGAAGGCACTTAACAGATAGTGGACTCCTTCTTTTTTCTATTATTGATGAGGGGCTCAAAAATGGCTGAGTTGCTAAGGAGGTTTATTTTAGGGTTGTGTGAAGTTATTAAGATTTTTTGTATTGAATTTCACACGTCTCATAAACACCATCTACATTTGTTAAGATCACAATATTTCATCCAATTTGTTTTTTTGTTTGAAAATCAGGAATTTTTATTGACTCACTCCCAATGAGGGATGAACCATGGTACACCTTAGCATAAAAAATGTTTGCAAGTTAAGGTCCAGCATGGTTTCAGAGTAGCTGTGAGAAAAAGCTAAGCAAGATATACACTTACACGTAAAATGCTTGCAAGTTACCATTGCCACCGAACACTGTCCCAGAAATATTGACATAACTTAAGGGAAGAATAGGTGAGAGTCTTATACACTGTGTAAAGAAGCAACCTTCATAAACAGAAAAAGAAAAACGATAGTCATGGGAACTGAGACGGCCCGGTCATGGGCAGCTAGGGCTAAGATACAGGTGAAAGGTCTTCCAGGTCAGGCAGAAATGGAGAGCCAATCAGAGTTACAGAACAACTGCATCCTGAGTAATTTATGCTGCCATGAAGTCGGAACAAGTTGTTTCACAACCGCCTGATCTCTGAGTTTGTTCACTGCTGCTGGCGTTTCCCTGTGCCTTTGTTTTGTTTCCCTTCACTGTGTGAAACTCATTCATCAGAGGTCAGCTTACATCTTGATCTACAGCCTCCTATTGTTATTCAACTTGTCTGCCGCTTCTCATCAACTCCTGGAACTCCCGAGTTTAGGGAAGGTCTGCAGTAATTTCCTGAGTTCTGAGTTTGCTACCTGCATTTGTTTACAAAGCATGGGGTAAAATAAAAATAGAGGAGGAATGTTCTACTTTTTGTTTTTATAGTCAGGCGAGCTGTACCAGTGGCAGTGTGGTCCCTTTAAAGTAACCTTTGGGAATGCTAGCACAGGTATTTTAATAAAGATTATTAATGAGTGTTTATGTATTTTGAATAATAAGTTTATGTAGAAAATAATATAACGTAGAAAAATAATGCACACATTTGAAAATGTGATTATGAAGAATGGCCACCACTGTTAACGAAGAGAACTAATCAATGATTTGATACTTATGAAGTGTTATGCAGTAAGCTTTAGCTTTATTAATTGTAGGCCTTAACTTAGCGAGTGTCTTGGCCTACCTGCTAGGCCTCATGTAAAAGCAGTATTTCTTAGCATTTAATAAAGTGGATGTCCTAGGGAGTTAAACTGTGAATTTCTATTGCATTGTTTAAATGTGCTCATAAAGGAAACTTCTCATGAGAACTGACTGCTAGAAGATGATGTTCTCGTTAATGTAACGTTTTATGTGTAATGTGTGTGAGATTGACTTTCCCAGGACAAGAACAATGAAGATACCGACTAGTGTGAAAGCTGCAACAATATTGTTACCTGACAAACCAGATGATGAGGACGTTAAAAGACAAACCAATCAACGACATGTGAACGGAGTAATATTAGAATTCATAGATCTGGGATTTTAGTTTTACTGGACAAAGTGTGAGCATACGATTAACTGACGAATAGGGACTTGGGGAGTAGTTTTAACATTTTTGACTTAACAGGATCACACGGAGAGAAGACATTAATTCTGCCCATTGCCCATTTTTTCTGCTGGCTGAAAGGCATTTTCGTTAGAAATTCTGCCCTTACTTTTTTTTACCCTTATTGCGTCTTGACAAGAGACGTACTTAACTTTAATGCTTAAAAACTTTGGTGGTCATTACAACCCTGGCGGTCGGTGTTAAAGCGGCGGTAAGACCGCCAACAGGCCGGCAGAATTTTTTTTGCAATTACGACTGTGGCGGAAACCAGCAACAAAGACAGCCACTTTAACACTCCGACCGCCAGGGCGGTACAAACAAACAGTGCGCCGGTCACCGCCAACAGACAGACGGGAAACAATGTACCGCCCACACTATTATGACAGGCCAATCCGCCACCTTTTCCGGGGTGGATTCACCGCGGATAAAAACATGGCGGAACCAGGAATCCCGAAGGGAAAACGCTCACCTCTACACACCCCACGAGGAACGAGGACGCCATGGACCCGGAACTCCAAATTCTCCCTGCAATAGTCTTCCTGCTCCTCTACCAGGAGCACGAACGCCGGCGGCGAAGACCACGTTGAGTACTGCACCTACGACACAGGGGAGGGGGTGGCAAAAAACAGGGACACACACACGCAACACCCCCACCCTCACCCACTACAACACACACACTAATGCATATCAATACATCACAGTTACACCCCCAAACACCCCGGAAGAATGCAAAGACAATAGAAAATGAGTGTAACCATTGTAATGTATCAAAAGCAAGTAGGCAGAAATATATAAATACAGCATGTACATAATATATACCAAGCTTTTAGTCCAGGTAGTGCTCTAAGAAAGTCTGTGGAACACTGGGACACACGGTATGGGCGAGGCCCACACAAGATCCCCGACCATGACGGAGAGAACACTGCAGGGCATCATAGAGCAACTAAACAGGCACCTCAGGGGGAGGGAAAGGGGGTGCACTTCAGCTGCTTGAGTGCACAACGCCAAATCCACGAGGGGGCCACATGCCCACTGTTCAATCCTGGGAAGTGCAAAGCCACAGTCTCTCAAGTCTACACAGTGGGTGGGTTGCCCACTGCCGTATCCTGGGGAGTGCAAAGCCACAATCTCTCAAGTCTCTACAGTGGGTGGGTTGCCCACTGTTCAATCCTGGGGAGTGCAAAGCCACAGTCTCTCAAGTCTATACAGTGGGTGGGTTGCCCACTGCCATATCCTGGGGAGTGCAAAGCCACAGTCTCTCAAGTCTCTACAGTGGGTGGCTTGCCCACTGCCATATCCTGGGGAGTGCAAAGCCACAGTCTCTCAAGTCTCTACAGTGGGTGGGTTGCCCACTGTTCAATCCTGGGGAGTGCAAAGCCACAGTCTCTCAAGTCTACACAGTGGGTGGGTTGCCCACTGCCATATCCTGGGGAGTGCAAAGCCACAGTCTCTCAAGTCTCTACAGTGGGTGGGTTGCCCACTGTTCAATCCTGGGGAGTGCAAAGCCACAGTCTCTCAAGTCTATACAGTGGGTGGGTTGCCCACTGCCATATCCTGGGGAGTGCAAAGCCACAGTCTCTCAAGTCTCTACAGTGGGTGGCTTGCCCACTGCCATATCCTGGGGAGTGCAAAGCCACAGTCTCACAAGTGGATAACAGTCTCCACTGGTTCTGGAGGGGGCATGGTGCCCAGAGTGCTTCATCCTGCTAAGGACAGAGGTAGTGGATGAGAGCCTCCACTGGTTCTGGAAGGGGCATGGTGCCCAGAGTGCATCATTCACCCTGTGACAGACTCAGTTACGTCAGTGCCCTTGCCGCTCATGGGCCAGCAGTGCTTGAGATGGCGGTGCCCTGTGCAGCGGTGCTTGAGCTGGCGGTGCCCTGTTCAGCGGTGCTTGAGATGGCAGTGCACTGTTCAGCGGTGTTTGAGACGGCGGTGCCCTGTGCAGCGGTGCTTGAGTCTGAGACGGTGGTGCCCTGTTCAGCGGTGCTTGAGACGGCGGTGCCCTGTTCAGCAGTGCTTGAGTTGGCGGTGCCCTGTTCAGCAGTGCTTGAGATGGCGGTGCCCTGTTCAGCGGTGCTTGAGATGGCGGTGCCCTGTGCAGCTGTGCTTGAGATGGCGGTGCCCTGTTCGGCGGTGCTTGAGATGGCGGTGCCCTGTTCGGCGGTGCTTGAGGCGGCGGTGCCCTGTGCGGCGGTGCTTGAGACAGCGGTGCCCTGTTCAGCGGTGCTTGAGATGGCAGTGCCCTGTTCAGCGGTGCCCTGTGCAGCTGTGCTTGAGACGGCGGTGCCCTGTTTGGCGGTGCCCTGTGCAGCGGTGCTTGAGCTGGCGGTGCCCTGTTCAGCGGTGCTTGAGATGGCGGTGCCCTGTTCGGCGGTGTTTTAGACGTCGGTGCCCATTTCAGCGGTGCTTGAGACGGCGGTGCCCTGTTCGGCGGTGCTTGAGACGCGGTGCCCTGTTCAGCGGTGCTTGAGACGGCGGTGCCCTGTTCAGCGGTGCTTGAGACGGCAGTGCCCTGTTCAGCGGTGCTTGAGACAGCGGTGCCCTGTGCAGCGGTGCTGGAATTGGCGGTGCCCTGTTCAGCGGTGCTTGAGACGGCGGTGCCCTGTGCAGCGGTGCTTGAGATGGCGGTCTCCATTGCAGGATCTCAGCTGCTGGCGGTCCTTCATGGCCCAGTGGGGCTTGTGCTGGCGGTCCTTCATGGCCCAGAAGGTCTTGTGCTGGTGGTCCTTCATGGCCCAGAAGGTCTTGTGCTGGTGGTCCTTTATGGCCCAGCGGGGCTAGTGCTGGTGGTGGCCTCCTGGGCAGGTGGGCTGGTGCTGGCGGTGGCATCCTGGGCAGGTGGGCTGGTGCTGGCGGTGGCCTCCTGGGCAGCTGGGCTGGTGCTGGAGGTGGCCTCCTGGGCAGCTGGGCTGGTGCTGGCAGTGGCCTCCTGGGCAGCTGGGCTGGTACTGGAGGTGGCCTCCTGGGCAGCTGGGCTGGTGCTGGCGGGCCCCTCCTGGGCAGGTGGGCTAGTGCTGGTGGTCCTGTCCTGGGCAGCTCGGCTTGTGCTGGAGGTGGGCTCCTGGGCATCGGGGATGATGGCGGTCTTCTCCACCGTGCTGCTCTTCCCAGACTTGCCGGGTTTCTTGTGGCCCTTCCTCACCTTGGAAGGTGTCACAGCTGACTCCACACTCCCACCGGGACCCCTGGGAGCGGCTTTGGTGGTTGGAGTCTTCCCCCTCTCCCGCTGGGCACTGGCCAACTTCTGATGCTTCACAGGTGGGGGACTGTCTGTGCTGTGGCTCCGTGCCACACTGGCTGCCCTGGTGGCCGGTGCACTCCAGATTCCGGTGACTACAGGCACCACTGGTCCCGGAGATGTTGTGGCTGAGGTGCTAGTTCGGGACCTAGGAGACGGATGGGGTGGGGGAGGTGTGGGAAAGAGGTCAAGGGTGGACAGGAAAAGTTTTTGGGACACATTGGGATGGGTAGTTGGAGGGGGTTTGGGAGTGGAGGAAGAGGTTGTGGTTGTAGGAGGTGTACGTTTGGTGACTTTGGGTGAAGGTGCATGCGCTGAAGGCTGTCGTGAGGTGGATGGCTGTTGGGTGGGTGTGTGCCTGCGTTTGTGTATCTTGGGAGGGGGCGTCACAGACACACTGGGAGAGGACACAGGGGACGTGTGAATGGTAGTGGGGGTGGTGACTGCACATGAGCGGGGTGTGGTGGTGGGTGTGCTGGAGAGGTACGTAGTGGCTGTAGAGGTAGTGCATGCAGGTGTGAGTGTAGACGAGACAGGGAGGGAGGAGGGAGACGAGGAGGAGGGGGACCCAGTGGAGGCAGTGTATGTTGGTGTGTCTGCATGTGTGTGATGCTTGCGTGAGTGCCTGTGGGATGTGTGGTACTTATGTTTGCCAGAGCTTCCCTTGTGTGTTGACGTGTGTGCATGCTGGTCTGTAGGTGTGCTTGGGATACGCTGAGGTACAGGGGATTGGGACTGGGTGGAGGAAGTTGGAGGGGGGAGGCTAGAGACGGGGACAATGGCTGCCATCAGTGCTGAGGCCAGAGTCTGAAAAGCTCTCTGAAGGGCCACCTAACCAGAATGAATGCCCTCCAGGAATGCATTTTTTGTTGCAACTGCCTCTCTACACCCTGGATGGCATTCAAAATGGTATACTGCCCAACAGTGAGGGACCTGATGAGGTCAATGGCCTCCTCACTGAGGGCAGCAGGGGTGACTGGGGCAGGGCCTGAGGTGCCTGGGGCAAAGGTGATGCCCACCCTCCTGGGTGAACGGGCACGGGGCAAAGGCTGAGGGGCTGCTGGGAGGGCAGTGCTGGTAGTGGGGGTGGCGGCTGTACCTGGAGATGCGTGGGGCACAGATGTTGCAGCCACCACAAGGGAGCTCCCATCAGAGGACGAGTCCGTGTCGCTGGTGTCAGCTCCTGTCCCCACCGTGGAGCTCCCCTTGCCCTCCGTCCCACTGGTGAACTCTGAGTCCGTAGTCTCGCCCTCCAGGGCCATGTGGGATGCAGCTCCCTCATGCTCCGGTGCCACTGCTCCTCTGCCTGATGATGCTAATGCACACAAAACCAGGGAGACCACAAAAAGGGGGGGGACGACAGAAGAAAGACATGTTGAGTGCATGCATTACCGCTACCGTTGGCGGACACGACAGACACAGAAGCCCCCTGCACTACGCCGCGCTCTTGGGGTCCACTGTTCAATTGCTGGGCAATGGCCTACAAGGCTATGGACGACATCTGCACACATAGATGACACATGGGGCATGACTAGGTGTACTTGGCACTCTACAGAGGTGGGGTGGGGTGCCACATGGCTTGCCTTACGGAGGGGCCTTGCCTACGGAACTCGCCCTGGCTTAGGGAAACCCACAGCCCACCTCCCCCACCCAGACACCTCCACTGCGTGCAAAGTCAGCAGAATGAGAGTGTACTCACCCCCTTGTGGCTGCTGTGATGCCCTCAAGCGCCCATCCAGCTCCGGGTAGGCCACCACCAGGATCCTGAACATCAGGGGGGTCATGGAGCCACAGGCTCCCCTCCCACTTTGGGAGGCCATCCCCAGCTGAGCCTCCACCGTCTTCTTGCTCCAGCGGCGAATGTCCTCCCATCTTTTACGGCAGTGGGTGCTCCGTTTGTGGTAGACCCCCAGGGTCCGGACGTCCTTGGCGATGGCACGCCAAATATCTTTTTTCTGGTGGGCGCTGACCTACATGAAATGTACAGGGGAAAAAGAGAAGTTATTACCAACTGCACTGTCAAACTGATTGGCCCCCATCCCTACCCTTGCCATGTGGCACATGCATTCACCGTCTTTCATGCACGCAGCACTCTCCCCCTTCCTTCTTACATCCAGCCCTCTCCACACAGGCATAGCCCATACAACATGCTCCCTGTGTACTTACCTGTTTGTCTGGAGGACCGTAGAGTAGCGTGTACTGGGGGAGGACCCCATCCACGAGCTTCTCCAACTCCTCCGATGTGAAGGCAGGGGCCCTTTCCCCAGACACTAGAGCCATTGTCTCTTCCAGACTGAGGTCACAGCAGCACTTGCACTGTAAGTCCTCTCCTGTCGAAGATCAGGTATCGAGTGATTGAACAGATAGAAAATGGCGGTCACGTCCGCAACGGTGCGTACCATCACCGCCGGCGTACATCGTCATTGGCTCCTGGGACCCATAGGGTCCAATGTTAACCAATGCAGCATTGCGCTGTGGTCTTCGACCGCCTACCGCGATGGTGTACAACGCCTGCGCAGTTACCTCACATTCCATTGTCTCACTTTACAGGTCAGGCAGCCGCCATTTCAGGGGCCAACGTGGCTTCATTTTCAACTGCGTCACACATACCTAGGCCTAGACTCTACACACATACAGGCCATCTTTTGTGTATGAATGGTGTTCTGTGTTAACTGTGGGTATGTACCTCTGAGTTGTTTGACTCTGTGCTCGCTGTTGTCCTTCATAGGCACCGTCCGCTGGGACATGTGAGGAGAGGGCGGCATCCTCCGGTGTACTGACCGTTGGTGGACCTGTCGACAATGGAGGAGCGACATGTGATTATCACATACAGGCTTCACAGTGCCACAATCTAGGAACTGTGTACCCAGTTGGAGCCAGACCTGATGTCATTAATCTGCCATCCCACAGGAATCCCCCCTCAAGTGAAGGTGCTGTCAGTGCTCCATTTCCTTGCAAGTGGGTCTTTTCAAACAAACGTGGCCATTGCATCAGGGATGTCCCAGCCTATGTTTTCCAACGTATTGTCCAGAGTGTTGTCTGCCCTTCTGAAACACATACGGAGCTACATAGTTTTTCCTCAGGGGGAGGATTTGCCTACAGTGAAAGGTGATTTCTATGCCCTGGGACACATCCCCAACATCATAGGTGCCATTGATGGGACCCATGTGACTTTATCCCCCCCCCCACAGGAGTGAACAGGTGTACAGAAACCGGAAGAGTTATCATTCGATGAATGTACAGATGGTATGTTTGGCAGACCAGTACATCTCCCATGTGAATGCCATGTTCCCTGGCTCAGTGCATGACACCTACATCCTGCGGAATAGCAGCATCCCCTATGTGATGGGTCAACTCCAGAGGCACCGTGTGTGGCTATTAGGTGAGCACCTGGAAGCAAGTCAGTGGGAATGGTTGTCTGGGTCTGGGGATATCCCTCCAGGTTAGTGTGTGTCTAACAGTTGTCCCTCACCATTTGCAGGTGACTCTGGTTACCCCAACCTGTCATGCCTACTGACCCCAGTGAGGAATCCCAGGACAAGGGCAGAGGAACGCTACAATGAGGCCCATGGGCGAACTAGGAGGGTGATCGAGCGGACCTTCGGCTTCCTGAAAGCCAGGTTGAGGTGCCTCCATATGACAGGTGGATCCCTATTCTACTCACCAAAGAAGGTGTGCCAGATCATCGTGGCCTGCTGTATGCTTCACAACTTGGCTTTGCGATGACAGGTGCTTTTTCTGCAGGAGGATGGTCCAGATGGCGGTGTTGTGGCAGCTGTGGAGCCCGTGGACAGTGAAGATGAGGAAGCAGAGGAAGAAGACATGAACAGCAGGGACTCAGTGATCCAGCAATATTTCCAGTGAGACATAGGTAAGAGTACAGACCTGCCTACTACATGTACTTTAACACTACTACCTCTCTACTGTCTGTCGTTTTCACCCAGTGTATGGTCACTGAGATGTCACTTTCGCTCACGATTTCACAGATGTGGGTCCCACTGTGTGACATCTGCTTAGATTCCTCATGGACTAGAGCTGTGTGACATAGGTATGTTGACATTACAATTGAAAAAGCATTTTGTCACTGTAATTGCTAATACACTATTTCGAAATCACAGACAGACTCCAGATTGTTTTGTGCATTAAGTGTGTTCATTTAAGTGCTCAATATTGGAGGGGGTAGTGAAATGGTGAGGGGTGATGGCGGAGGAATGTCCATGGCAGTGTCCAGTCTATTAGTCTCACAGGTGCATTGCCCACATGGGCATAGGAAGTGGAGCTGGGGCAGTATAACTATGGACAGGGTGACAAAGTGGGACAGTAGGATGACAATTAGGGTGGTCTCATTTCTTGGCGGGGGTCTTGGCATCGTGCTCTGTCTTTGTCCTGGATCTCAGGGACCGTTTGCGGGATGGTTCTCCCTCTGCAGGGGGTGGGGTGCTGGTGTGGTGGTCCTGTGGCTGGGCGTCCTGTCCACTAGCGCCGGTCGAGGTGGTGGGCAGTCCGCCATCCATGCTAGTGTCAGGGGCCCCTTGTAGTGCCACAGTGTCCCTCCTGGTGCTGAGTACTTCCTTCTGCACCCCTATGATTGTTCCCAGGGTGGAGCTGATGGTTCTGAGTTCCTCCCTGAAGTCCATATACTGTTCCTCCTGCAGGCGCTGGGTCTCCTGAAACTTGGCCAGTACCGTTGCCATTGTCTCCTGGGAGTGGTGGTAGGCTCCCATGATGGAGGAGAGGGCCTCGTGGAGAGTGGGTTCCCTTGGCCTGTCCGCCCCCTGTCGCACAACAGCCCTCCCAGTTTCCCTGTGTTCTTGGACCTCCGTCCCCTGAACCGTGTGCCCACTGCCCCCAGGTCCCTGTAGCTGTTGGGGTGGTGGGTTATCCTGGGTTCCCTGTAGTGGTGGACACACAGCTGATTGACGTGTCCTGGGGACGGAGGTATGGGCCCGCTGGGGGGGTGCTGTGCTGGTGTTTCCAGAGGGGGGAAGGTCTGTGGTGGCCTGTGACTGGGTGAGGGGCACCGACTGTCCCGAGGTCCCCGATGGGCCGGGCTGGTCATCTAGATCCAGTTGGACAGAGCTGCTGTCATCACTGTGGACCTCTTCTGTTGGTGGTGTGGACATGTGTGGACCTCCTGTCCGGTGACGTTGGGTAGGGGTCCTGCAGGGCTATAAAAGGATGGTTATTACATCTATGAGTGTCATGGTGTGCAATGGGTGGGTGACCGTGTACCCCAGTGCTTGCATTCCTGTGTGGGACCTTGTGTGATGATGGTTTAGGGGGTTGTATGGGTATGTGCAGTGGGCATGCTTTAGTGATGGGTGTCCATGCTTTGTTGTTGCATGCAGGGCTTGGTGTTGGGATGGGTGGTTTGTGATGTTGGGACATATGTGAAGAGTTGGGGTGCTGGGGGTGAGGGTGAGGGTGGGGGTATGTGCTGGCATGCAGGTAGGGTGGGGGATATAATAATTAAGATTAATTGTGGATGGAAAGATGAAAGGTAAAAGGGAGTGCTTGAAAAGGAGAGTTAACCATCCAGAGATGAAGAAGTAGCGAGGAGAGAGAATGGTAAGGAGGAGCTGTAGGTGGCTAGGACCTTGAAGAGCAGGTAAGAGGCTGGGGGAGAGAGAGGCAGGAGAGAGGTAGATGCTAAAGAGGTAGAACCAGCGAGAGAATGTATAGGCTGTGGAGAGATGAGAGGTAAGGTGTATAGCAGGGAGGTGAGAGGAAGATGTAATAGGTACAAAATCAGTGAGAAAGTTAAGAGATAGTAGGATAGAAGAGGTGAAGTGTAGAGCATGGAAGAGAGAGCACAATGTAAGAAGAAGAATCCGTGAGACAAGTTATAAGGCATGGGGGGTATAAAGAGGAGAGGTGGGTGTAAAGGAGACAGACCAGCAATAAACGTTAAGAGGCTGGAGAGAGAGATGAGAGGTGATGAGCAGTACATGGATGGGAGATATTGATGTAAAAGATGCAAAACAATCAGGAGACCTTAAGCAGAGAACAGAGGGAATGGTGAAATGTGAATGTAGAAGGGCAGAATTAGTAAGAAAAGTAAGAGGGAGAGAGATGTGCTGAACTGTAGAGCGTGGAGCAGTGAGGGGGATATAAAAGGGCCAGAACCAGAAAGAAAAAGAGACAAAGCCGGTGGAAAGGACAGGGGTGGAGGTAAGAGGGGCAGAATCCACAAGATATGGTTAGAGACTAGGGAAGAGAGAAGAAGAGAAAGGGGAAGGCCTGTGAGCGAGAAGACTTGGATGCACAAGAGGGATTGAATGGAAGAGAGTTGGATGCCTCAGCTGCAATATTGACAGAAACTGGAGTGTTCCATCTTTTCTACTTCTGTCATGTGCATTGTCCAATGCTCTTTGAGGCTTCCTATACTGACCTGGCTACCTGCCCTTTGACGAGGCTAAGAGCATGAATACTGGAGTCTCAGGTGGAGGCATGCTCTGAGAGTGCTCGATAGGGCTGACGGGGAAGCGCCACGCCATCCAAGATGTATTTACTACTTCATGAGAGACATCTGGCCCCATGTTCTAGTGAAAATTCACTGCCTTGGTGGAATTGTATATCCAGAAGGGAGGCTGACATGGATATATCTTTACTGCAAGATGGTTGTAACTTCCTCTGACAACCCAACATTAGAAAGTACATTACCCTGCACATTTTTGTCTTCCACTCAGCTGAAAGTGCAGAGATGTCAAATGTTATTGCTTCTATTTAACATTCTACTAACCCTTTGATTGTGGTGGTAGTTTTCTCTGATATTGTCTAAAGATCGTATACCTTCAAGTGGTCCTCTTGCTCCAAACATTGCTCAGTGTTTTCCCCATTTGGTCGAGTGGGGAAGCTCTGGCCAAGGGCACCTTCCTGCCTCTAGGTCCAGTGGTTAAGCAGGCCTTGCCCTGAGAGCCTATCTAGGTCCTAAAAACCAAGGATGCCATGTATGTGTGAAGCATTGTCTCCGCAACCTAATACAGGGGACAGTCACAGTAGCTTTACTGTGTCCTGGCTGTCCCTATGAACGCAGGAGTTATTAATTCCTTACTTCATGCAGACTTTGCTAAACCCACAGTTGTCCATTACTGACCTGGTGGAATTACTTGACATATTTTCTGTGTTTTCCGGGTATAGAGTTAATTGGGAGAAATATGAAGTAATGCCCCTGTCAGATGTGATGGCAACAACCTGTATAGAGGAGGTCTAAATGCCATGGCCCTCCAAGAGAATGAAATACTTGAGGTTGTCACACATGGTGGAGGGTGATATATTGCCCCTTATAGCTACGTCCAAATGGCTACTGCACATTGACCCCTGGATTCGTGCTTTGGCCTCCCTTTGGTGCAATATGGTTCTGTTCGTGGGCAGCAGAACAGTGATGTGGCTAGACTGGGAAGAAAAAGGAATGTACACCATTGATCAACTATTTTCCAGGGACAATATTGCACCTTTCTGAGAGTGAGCACAGAATATGGTATTGGGCAATGGAATGTATGTATTCATACTCGGATGGTGCACTGTCCCCCCGATCCATTCCAACCCAGACACAAGGGGTTCTTTCCAGGGTTTTCTATCAGGATATCTATGGACTCCACTAGACTATCTGTACTCCCAGCTGACTCTATCAGACTCCAAACAGCACTTGCAGTGCAAGGGGAGGCATGAATATTCCTCAGAGGCCTGGTTTCCACTGATGGCATCTCATGACTTAGTGCTGTGGGAATGCAGATGGAAATGTTCATACTTTAAACTCCTCCGTAACTGGTATTGGTCCCCTTCTACACTACACACTGCAGTCCTGTTGAGGGACAGTCTCTTCTGCAGATGTGGAGGAGCTGGCTGCAACATGGTCCACATATTGTGGAGTTGCCCTAAGATGATGTACATTTAGAATGATGTGTGTACTGTGTGTGTGGAACCAGGCCACATTTCACTAGTCCCCTCCATTAGGCTGGTTCTACTTCATAACGTGTTTGAGAGTGTGGTTCCATCTAACACAGGAAAAGATGGGGGGGGGGCGATGCACTTGGCAACTGTAAAGTTATGCATCCTGAAGTTTTGGAGGAAGCCAATGGTCCCCAAATAAAATACTCTGGTTGTTGGAGATGTCCAAAATAGTTGTATGTGTGTATGTGAAAAAATAATGTATAGGAGGAGCGACCAGATGGAGTTTTACGATCATATCTGGAAACCCTTGCCTCTGCCAAGGCTTAGTCGAAACTTAGAGGTCGGAAGCAGGGTCCACTTGACCTCTCTGGGGGTGGAGACTAGTTCTCAGATAGCCTTAGCCCTTATGACTATAGGGGAGAGTGCATGAAAAGTGGAGGTTGGGGTCTGGTCTCCCCATATGAGTGGCTAGGGGCTGTGGGCAGTGTCATGTACTACCCCTGCTGAACTATAGGGATGATGTAGGAGTGGGGAGGGAACGGTTTACTATTCATTGTTTACTGTTCGGAGCTTCTTGTTTATTGCCCATGGTACTCTTTGTCCAATATCTGTTGATTGTATACAGTTGGGAATACTGGGACATTCCACGTTTTTTGCTATTTCTATAAAAAGTTAAATAAAGAATTTTTTAAAAAGAATACCCACATTGCAACACAGTACTGCAAGCTCCTTACTTTATTGCCCAATTGCACTTTTTTCTTGAATAGAAGATGAGATTGGACACTGTCCAATATTCAGCCCAGGTTTGTCTTTTTTAACACCACACACATTTACTAGCTTTTAAACTGTTATAAAGATGCCCATTCTTGATTTAAAATAGGAGCAGAAAAATGAGATCAAAAGTGCCTGCTAAACAGCACACAGTTTGGCTATGTGAGAAGGCTGAGATTACAAACCATGTCTGGTGTGAGAGTGATTCTGGTGACAAGGCCAAGAAACTACCCTTCCAATGGCATTGACACCATGTGGTTTGTTATTTTCACATTTATAATACATTCTTTACTTCTAGCAAATTTGGGTAAAGTGGTAAAGCCAGGATTTTATGCAAAGTCTCCTAGTTCTGTGGTCAAAATGTATCACTCATTCACATCTATAAGTGGAGTTTGCCACCCCACTGAATTACCCATCTTGTTAGGGGTCCCCTCAATGTGCTTTTACACTGCACTCACTATCTGTAATGGGCAGGTTTATAAGCTGCCCCAATATTTTTATGTAATAGGAAAAAGGTTGCAGTATATTGTGAGTCCTTTACCCTGTGTCAGGGGCAATAGAAGGTAAACTGGCAGCATCTGTGGAGGAAACCATTATTTATGATTGCTGTTGCAGAAATTAAGACTATTTCATTTCATTTCAGTAAGAGTTTTTCATGTGAAACTTGTCTCTCCAAAGGTGGCAGTAGTGAGTAGTCATGGCTTACTCCAGTGGATGGCAAAGCTATTGGAACTCAAATACAATATGTCATATTACTAATTCCTGTAAGCACCTTATCCAGCAAGCCGTTATGTCTTTTAATAGGGTCTGATTTAGAGGAGGTATTTATGTAATGGAAAATCAAAACATTTGTTCTCTGACTAATAGTCGCACAATCCCCAGAAAATGTCTTCCGATATCTCTGTGTGTATAAAGAGTCCTGCAAAATGATAACAGAAATGAAGCCACCCTGCAAGACTAAAGCACTGCAAGGACCACGGAAGAGAAGTTTTAGATGGGCAAGGCAGAGAATCAACAGTTCCCCAACAGCCCTATGGACAGTTTCAGGAGGTGGAATGGTGTTTTTATTAGTATGGATGCAATGGTCCCCCTGACAGGGATACTATTTCCCAACCCCAAAGTTTCATACACAGAGCCAGTCTGACCATGCTCACAAAGTCAGCCTGATCATTGTTGTGTGTAGAATGACAACAGGCCAGTCTGCGCAAACACAGTATGATGTGAGTGTCTTTTCACAACAAATTATCCCAAACCTTGGGAAGTGACAGTGAGGCCTGGGGAAATTGCTATTTATAAGTAGCATAGTTAAAATTGGCTTTGCTTGGAAGGCAAGGAAAAAGGGGAGTGCACAAGAGAAGGGGGTTGTGTCATGGGGCTTACTCTGGAGTGAGGGAGGGCATTCCATAGAGTACATCAATGCATATGGAGTGATCAGTCATTGAGCCTATGTGAGGTGGGTGTCCAGTAGCTTCAGGGAGGCAAATTATGTATTGGAGTTTTGAAGGACCAAAAGTGTTTGGCTAGGTAGCCTGGGGTGTGACAGAAGCAACTTGTGGGTGATGGAAATAGTCTTGCATTCAATTATCTCTTTAATCAAGATCCAATGGATTTACCTGAGGGGAGGAGAAATTTGGGGCCACATGTACAAAGATCCGGTTTTGCAACTCGCAAACTGCGAGTCTTAGCGACTCGCAAAACTGGATTTACAACAGTGTACTTTACACTGTTTGCGATTCCCAATGGGGTCGCAAATGACCTACCTCATGAATATTCACGAGGTAGGTCGCAATTTGCGACCCCATTGGGAATGGCCCCTCTCACAGGGATGGTGGCCTACTGGAGTTTTTTTTTTTTTTTAATGCAACCCATTTTCCTTAAAGGAAAATGAGATGCATTTAAAAAACAAAAATGGAAAAGTTTTCTTTTCCTTTTTTCAGAGCACAGTGGTCCGTGGGACCACTGCCTGCTCTGAAAAAAGATTTTCGCTGCCATTCACCAAGGGGAAGGGGTCCCCTGGGGACCCCTTCCCATTTGGGAATGGGTTAGCACCAGTTTCAAACTGGTGCTAACTGCGATTGTTTTGCAACCACATTCGCTGTCACAAAACAATCATACATACATTTTGGATTCGGTATTAGGAAAGGATGCCCGTGACACGCCCCTTCCTAATAACAAATCGCAAAACCGAAACTGAGATTCGGTAACAAGTTACCGAATCGCAGTTTGGGCTTTGTACATTCCAAAAAGCATTTTTCAAGTCGCAAACAGGCCAATTCTGCGAATCGGCCCCTTTGTGACTTGAAAAATGCTTCGTACATCTGGCTCTTGGTTATTACTTCCTAGGCAAAATAGGAGTCAAGTGACATGAGTCTGAAACCTTTGTAATGTGACAAGTGTCTTCTCAGTTATTAGGGACATGTGACTTTACTTTTTTGAAACTGCAAATCTCTGGGATTATAGCTTTATTTTTATAGGGGAACGCTGCACTGAATCTGCTATAATAAGTCCCCTTTGTTAAGTTGCTTTAGTTTACTACTTGTCTGTTTAGTGACTGGCTCCCAGAGTAGCTTTTGGCAGTTTTTTTTCCTGGATACAAATTGCTGCCCCTTTTTAGCCCATTTATCTATATCTTTAAGTTACTTCAGCTGTTTGCATCTCTTAAAAATGGAGTTTGAGAGCAATTGCTGTGTTTAGGCATTCAATGTGCATGTGAGGTCCAGCCTTTGTTGCTCCTGCCTGCCATTACATTGCCCACCCCATCACTGCAGTCTCATCCTCCTGTCTCCTGCAATCTGTTCTTTCTGTTGTTTGCTGCAGCACTTGCAGGACACCTGCCTTGATTCCCCATGACTGCTCATAACCACATGCCTTAACGTCCAACGTCACTTGCGTAGCAGGAGGGTTTGTGAGTCATCTGAAGACATACTCTATAGCTCTCAGACAATCGGTTTTATAATTTTAATCATGTACCCATCTGGAAACAATTAGTGCATTGGAGTAAAAATATAAGTTTTAGAGAGCCGTAGGCCTAGTTTTTCCATTCAGTTTGATTAAGGTATTGTATTTTCACATAAAAAACTTTAAAATATGTGTACTTAGTGTGTTGGGGTTATTATTTGTATTTGTAGACATTATACAGATATTCACACTAGATAAGTAGCTTCTTGCAAGGCTGTTTCAACAATGGCAGAAAACAAATGGGCAATTGATGTCACTTCCTGTGATGTCGCATTCCGTCATATTACACCTTATGCAAATTAGAGGGGCCTCACATGTTCTTTTTCTGCCCTGGGCCCCACTAATGCTAAGACCAGCCCTGGGCACAGATGAGAACATCATATCTAGCCAGCATTATGCACCTCAAAAATGGGCAAGAAACAGCATACTATACCCCTCCCAAGGGCTGCATGGACATGCATTGGTAATTCGCCAGTGATTAACAAAGAGATTTCATGTCATAAACTGAATTTAACCATTTCACAGTTGGGATGGCTATGTGTCTGAGTGATATCAAGGCGTCAGCACACAACATCCTGTGTTTCTGGGCAAATTACTTAATCTACCCGAGTAGAGAAACAAAACACATCTATCTGGCCTTGTGTAATGTAACTGGTGCTCATGTAAAGCTCTCCAATGCCCTTGGGCTGAGTTCACGCTATAAAAGACTACCAAAAACATAGAGGCCGCATCCATACCTCGCATTGGTGATTCCAAAGAGCCAAGAGTGCCAAAACAGGCCACCCTCTAACAGAAGGAAGAAATATATTGTAGTTGTTTCTGGGTTTTGAAAGTAGGGTAAGGGCCGACGTGAAGGTGAGGGGGTACAGCGTAGGTCCAGACTTCAAAACTCATGTACCAATTTATAATCCTTTTTACTTTTCGGTAGGGACATATTCAGTGCTTAATTGGAACATAAAAAGGTGCAGGTGCTCAAAGCCCTCCTCTTAAACACACGGCTGTTGCAATTAAATGTGTGATCGCGTAATACTGAGGAGGCATAATCCTGGAGCCATCTCGGGCCCCTTTAATCCATATAAAGCTACTCCCTGCCCCTTCAGCCCACTCTTGCAGCTTTCTACTTTCTACCTTTGTAACGCTTTTTCGTTTTTCCCTTCATCCATCTTTCCCATACGTGTCTTTTGCTCGCAGCAAATGCTTGAGGCAGAAGAATAAGCCCCAGCCCTCAACAATAAGTGCCGGTGCTCAGCACCGGAAACAACAAGCACAAATTAAGCACTGGACATATTTGATCGTCACAGCCCAGTTTAAACATGCTTATCGATGTAAAGTATTTAGGATTGCATTTTTTGCTAAGTCATTTCTATTTAGTTATATTAATGACTTTAGACTTGACCATCCTATATCATAGGCTAATTAGGAGTCACTTCAAAATTAAGTGGAATTGTTGATTATCAGTGGCCTTGAGAAACTGATTGCGTCTTCCTTTGTCAGCACATGCTTCGCCATTTCTTAAGGGAATTATGTAGATTCTTTCTTTGAAAAGGGAATGAAAAGAACGATCTCATTGAGAACGAAAACACAACTTAATCTAAAAAAATGATGGCTATGGCCCAGCTGGATTTCCAGTGAGGGGAATTGGGCTATTACTCCCCGCCTAAATGCATTTAGATGTCTGAAAGCCTATCTGCTCGCGCTCCCTTTGTTCGAAAAGTTATTGACTTATCAAGGTTAAAATGCATTCCGCTCGGTCCAATAATACAGGGATATCGCTGCATTCATTTCTGTCATTTGGAGGTCCGTTTTCATGGCAACGGGGCTCCTTTCTGCGCATTGAATGGTTCACTTGTGCAAAGTTCAGAACCTACATAAACAGAGAGGTAACAAAAAATCAATGCACGCCTAGGCATGGAGAGAAGAGATAGCATTGATTCGTCCAGCATCGATATTTTGGATCAGTGCTTCCGGCCCTATACAAATCCTCGCATATTCGAAATAGAGACGCGGCGCGGGGCCTGAAGGACACGCTGCGAAGCGCACAGCGATTCCAGGAACAAGCACAAGAGTTGGCGCTGGCTCCCAGGGGCGCTCCGCCTCTGGATGTTTAATTCATTTCTTATCTCAGTGGTCATGGAACCAGGAGAGACCTTGCAACAATGGCCGTCACCTTTGGGAAGCATTTTGTCCTTGTTTGCAAAAACCCTCGTGCATGATGAGGGAATTAAACATTCAGCCTCCTCAAGGTGCCTATTCATTGGATAATGACTCGGTGACCTTGGGCAACTTTTATCCTGGCAGAAACGACGACAGATGTGTTTATTTATTGATGTATTTATGCATATATTTATTTATTGATTTGAAATGTTCAATAGTGCTAAGATGACCCAAGAAGATGCTATAGTGCCATGGAAGTGATGCAGATGTGATATTCTTGAAAATATATCTGGAAAAAAAGATGGAGAGTGTATACATGACATTTTGGCAGGTAGTGGCAGATGTAAGATGCAGGACAAAAGTACGCTACATTTACCGTTTTGTAATTATGAGACCCTTAAAGTAAACCATTGGGCATGTTTCTGAGAATGGACGAGTTGTACCTAATTATTGTGGGTAACTGTGACTCATGCCGGGAGAAAAGCAAAAGCCATCTCGGAGGTGAGGAGCAGTTTAAAGATATAAAACATTAGTTATGTCTGATTCGAGAAGCAATGTTGTTCCAGATATTTGGGGCAAATTAAGAAGAGCAGGTTTGTTGTAGCAAAGTGTTTGCAATTAGAGGTTGTTTGTGCTGTCAAGTTGTCATTATCTGCCTGATTTTTTTTAATTTGTTTTTTAGATAGTTAGTAGGGAAGCTTTATTCATGCTTTGAATTTGACATAGGTAGATCTGGATGTACCCCGGGCTTGGAGTGAAAGCTATTTGAGTTCAAGTAGAGCTGGCTAATATGGAAATTTTTTCTTGCGTCTGCAGTAAGACTTGCAAGTGCACGAAGGACAGCTTTTAGTGGGGATGTACACATGTCAAGGAAGCCAGTGAATGATTTCAGTCTTGCGATCACCGGTACCCGTATAGCTTGTCCAAGATCTTCTTTGCCTATACATCTGTCTTTTGAATACATTATACTGACTTGGATTAGGTTTGAAAAATCTTAATCATGTGAACCAGTTAAAACAATATTATTAAATTAATCACAGGCCATCATGTCAGCAGGGCAGTCATGGTACATCATGTTATGGTGTTTATATTTTTTGAAGTCTTCAGTGGATTGTAGGACTTGAAATATTAGTTTTCTACAAATCAGACTAAACAACCAGCTTAAATAGGGGGAGGGAGCTCAATGCCTGGTGTAGCATCACACTATTCACCCAGATGCACTCTGCTAAATACAGTGCATTATAACTCTCACGCCCATATTTACAAGGCTCATTGCGCAGGGTGGCTGTGCTGCCCTGCGCCACCAGGGAAGGGCAGAAATGGGCCGTATCTACAAGATACAGTGCATTTCTGTCCTCTCCCACTGCACTGGTGCAAAAAATGGCTGCCATGCACCAATGCAGGCATCCTTGCACCATGGAACACCTTCCTCCAGAAAAACAATCAATGGAGGCAACTTCCTCCTTCTATGTGTGCTGCACAGTGCAGCACACATAGAAAGAGGAAAAAAAGGGGAGACATAATGTTCTTTCTCCCCGTTGCATCACTCTTACGCCTCCACTGGGGAGGCGTAGGCTTTTGATGCATTCCCAGGTTTACGAAATCCTGTAAATCTGGGAATGTGTCAAAATCGATCGGTGTTGCAAGGGAACACCCACGCGACACCCATGAAAATGCCTTCCTGATGCAAAGGAAGGCAACGCAATGACTTGCGGTGACCCCCAGTACGAATCTCCAGCAACGACCATCCACAACGCACAATAGGATCTTTGTGCTACAGCAGCGACCATCTGAGATGACCGGCCTGCTCTTCTCACTACAGGAATGACTATTCATGACACTCTCCCTCCTCCTTGTGGCCTCCTCCACTGCAAACAGAACTCTTTGAACTGTACTTTAGAAGGTAACCTTTTTAATCGGACTAACCTGGTTCCTGTATCCAGCCCACGCTCCATCACGGTCGACCTGAACTTATGACTTTTACTCAGTCTTCCACAACCAGATAATCACAAGTGGTGCATTGTGCTTGTACGTGCTATACTTACTTTAATTCTTGCATAACTCTGGTTCTACTGATTGCATTTTTTATATTTTTGGAGTTAATTAAATACATTTTGCTCCATTTTTTTTAAATTGGTGAGGGGTATTTCTTCGGTTGTATTTTTATTTTATTGCTGTTTAAGTGCTGCATAAATACGTTACACTATGCCTCTAAGCCAAGCATGGCTATTTTTCTTGCAAGCTACCAGAGGGTCAAGCCCAGGTTAATTTAGTGACTTTTTGTGGTTCACCCTGACAAGGATTGTGGCTGTTGCTTGAGTAGGGTTCCCTCCCAATGAACAAACCAATTTCTCACATTGTTTTTTCAGTGATGGGGTTCAGTACTTTTGTTTGTGCAGTACCATACAGTGATCAGTGTAACATTAAAATTCCATATAAATAATTTGATATCAGATTAGATCACAGCATAAATTCTCATTTTTTCTCTCAAATTGGTTATTTTTCTAAATGTAATTCCTGCTTCACCATCATACACTTGGGACTTTTTGTTGTATTGGTCCTACCTTGCCAGATGATACTGGATCTCAACTATCTATCATACTACAATGCATGGTAAGGTAAAGGAGTTCTGCAAGGAGAGGGAACTGGTCATGGAGAGTGAGGTCCACTAAGCAGGACCTTCGAGCAGTCCTGCATGCTTTTGAGGAAACAAGCAGGATGAAGGCAACAACAGAGGAGAAAGAGGATGATATCCCTGAGAAAGATGATGAGGAGGGAAATGACTTAGCAGTGGCTCCGGAGGAGATAGAAGGGCCTACAGCAATGGAGTTCACTGCTGGATCAAGTGCAGGATGCAGTGTATCTTTTGACAACCAGTCGCCTGAAAAGCTGAAGGACAGATATGCTAAGAGGGACTTGAAGGAGCAGCTAGCCAGACTGGCTGCAGATGAGAGACATGTTGAGACAGGTAGGGCCTAAGCAAAGGAGAGGGCTGAGACTGAAAGGGCCTTGACAGAAAAAAGGATGTTGTAAGCTCATTAACTGAGTCTAAAGGAGCTGGTCTTGAAGGCCAAATATCTGTCAGAATCCACAAGAAATGATGGCAGGAACAACATAGTGCCCATTGGAGATCAAGGAGTATACATATCCAAAGATCTGATGTCCAGATTTGAGGGTTCAGGAGAAATTGATAGATAGTTTGCAGCCTATGAGGTAGCCCTTAGAATACATAGAGACCGGGATGAGTTTTGGGGGCCAGTCTGTTGAGGTACATAGCAGCTGTATACAGGGATACCCTCTTAGTATTAGAGTTGGCTGACCAGATGATCTACACACCCACGAAAGCCACACTCATCACTACGTTTAGCCTCAACCCAGAGGGATACCAATTAAGGTTTGGGGACAGTCATAGATTGACTGGCCAGTCTTAGGTATATTTTCTGAATGGTTCCAGTAAGGCACTGAATGGTTGGGTGAAGGGCAGTCAAGTGATTAGTTATAAAGGACAGTATGATATAAGTTTGAGAGGATACATGCTCAGTAACTGTTTCACAGAGCTGCACCAACACCTGATTCACCGCAAGCCCACTGACCTGGGGGAGCTGGCAAGCCTTCCTTTTGAAAACATATGTCACCTCTAGGGTAGGCCATAAACGGATGGGTTACATTGTATTTAAAAAGTTGGACACGTACATTTAAGTTTTATATGTCCTGGTAGAACATAGTGGCCAAATCCAATTTTTACTATTGCAAGACCTGTCTCTCTCACACAATACCATTTACCATTGGTTAGCGTATTACATTTAATGTGTGATAACTTTTGATTGGGTTGTTGGTAACAAAGGAACCAGAGTGTCACCTGGGACCTTGGATAAGCTTACCTTAGAGCTCCCACGGGTGCATTCAGCAATGTTTGATTAGTGCCATTCCTCAGTTTTTCTTGGACCCATGTATTCTTAGAGTCCTAAAGATGATCCTTCGGTCTGTCTAAAGGATCAAAATTTTGTCAACTTGTTCTATGGACCCAATTTGATTGTACATAAGAATAAAATGGGCTGTGTTGTTCTTACTTAATGCACATTCTTGATCATGTATTGTCACATATGTGTGTCACTTGTAAGAGAGCACCGAGCACATTTCTCACCACACACTCACTGTGCCATCACATTGTTTTTAATGTTTTTTTTATACCATTGAATAAACTGATCATTTGATGTATTTGCACATTGATTGTGATATCTATGGTCTTGGGAGCAGTTCTTTATGCATAAACTTGTGACTGGGAGCAGGTAGGAAAGTCACATTTGATGTTTGAGGAATTGCAATTTAATACACTCTTTTATGGTAAAGTTAGATTGTAGATCACAATTCTGAAAATGCCACTTTTATAAAGTTGACATCTTCTTGTCCTAACCAGGTGGTGCCTGCGGCCTGTTCCTGAGCCATATGGGTAGGTGTAATTGACAGTTGACCTTTGTTGTAGAATTGGATCCTGTTGCAACCCATCCATCAGCCACCCCGTGGGTACATTTTCATGTCTGAGGGAAGTGTTTACTGGGATTGAATGAATCTGCCGCTCTGCACTTGTGACACCGGTATCTCTTTCTGTTGCCTATTAATGAATTTAATTGGATTTAGCATAAGGTTCCCCTTAGTGTCACAACTTCTTTCCTTGCTCTGTGGTGCCTTCATTATTGCTTTATAAGTATTACCACATAGCTGAGCTGCGGAGCAGGCAAGTTCATCCAAAAACTCATTAAATTGCCACCTAATAATAGTCTGACTCTCGGTATGGGAGTGCAACATTTTATTTTTTATACTTCATTAACACAAATTAATTTTCTATTAGTGATATATATAGTTCTAAATAGAGGTTGCCTTCTGGGCATTAACTAACCCATCTCTGTGTCCTATTTTACATATGTGTTTGCCAGCAATTTTGGAGCAGTGAGGTGTTGAACATAACATGACATTCCATAGCTCCAAAAACAACATACCTTATGGCAAAGCAACATTTTTCCTTTTTACTCCCACTTGTGTAACCGAACTCACAAACCACTTGGAGGAAGAAAACTCATGTGGGCATAACTTCCCATGAAAGTTGTTTCCTCCTCAGACATCTGTGTGAATTCAGCACCTGCACCATTTTGCCTGGGTACTAGGCACTCTTTCGGGCGATTCACTTAATATAATTTCCTTGGCTTTAGCTTTATAAAACAGGAACCCTGCATATACTGGTGGATTGATTGTGGTTAGTTTTTGCTCTGAAACTTCTCCATATCAACATCTCCTTTCTCTTCTGTGAAATTTCACATTATTGCTGTCTTCTTATTTACACACGGTCTGCCTCTGGGGTGGCGGTTGGGAGAGAGTGTCAAGGCTCATATTAATTTGCTGTACGTCTAGATGATGGATCTCCTTTGTCTCACAATTTTTTAATAATCACATTTTTATTGTTTTATGTTCAAGTGGGCATGTACACAAGAACTGCATCCGCCAGCCACAACCCTTCCCCATCCATAGCCCGTCCCACATTGCTGTGTATCACAGCCCCTGATCACACCACCTGTCTGCAGTCCAAAAACTTCCCACCACTTGCCCCGTATGCTAGCATGCTTCTTGGGGCATCCTCTGGCCTAGTAGATAGGTTCCTCTAGTTGCTAGCTCCAATCTATTGCAGTCCTCCACTATAGTATGACCCAAGTCTCTCCATCAGCGTGCAGTGTCTCTCTTGGGCAGAACTGCTGTCAGCCCCACCAACATTCACTCCTCTTTCAGGGTCTGCAGGTCAGCTGTTGAACCTAGGAGTGCCACTGTAGGCATTAATTCTATGTGTCTGTCCAACACTCTGAGGAGGGATTTGTCAATCATGTTCTAGTATTTGGCAATGAATGGTGTGAGAAATGGGTTTGTGGATGGACTGGGTTGTGAGCCCTGCTTGAGCAACAACCACAATTCTTATCAGGATAAGGCACAAGCAAACCCCAAATTAACCTGTGCCCACCCTCTGGTAGGGTGGAACAGAGCAGTCATGCTTAACTTGAAGGCAATGTGTAAAGTATTCGTCAAACACTTCTAACAGCAAAACAATGAAAACATCACACAAAAAGAATCACACACCACATTAGAAAAATAGGACTTAGTCTAATAAATTAAACAAGACCAAAACAACAAAATCCAATAAAGAGAACTTGAGTTATGAATATTTGAAGAATAAACTGTGACATAGCATGTAGAAGCAAGAAGCTGTTAAGCAGGGATGCCTGGTTGTGCCGGACCAGGACAAAGTCAAAAGTTGTGATGGAGCGTGGGCCAGCTACAGGGACCCAGTTAGGCCACCTGAACAAAAGTACCTTAAATCCTGATTGCAGTGCGTTGTATTGGTCCGAAACAAAGATGATTGCCCAGCTAGGGTGATGTGTTGGTTCCAAGATGTGGCGAGGCTGCGGTGTGAGATCCGGATGCATTGACGTCAAGGATCCTGTCGACTGAGCTTCTGCTACGAAAACCGGTATCAAGGATGTGTGGCTGAGTCGAGAAGATGCATTCCACTTACTAGAAGAAATGCGGAGGGTAGTCATCAAGGCAGCCAGAGACAAGGAATGTGAGGAGCTAACATCGGGGAAAGCGTTGTGCAGTGGCAGTTCATAAGGCGATGCGCATGTCCCAATATGCGGCAATGCAAGTCTGTTGCATTGGTTTCGACCCACCAATAGCGGTGATGTGCCTGTTCTGCTTCACGCAATAGCAGTGATGTGTTGGCTCTGTTCCCACAGAAGAGGATGCATCAGTTCTGCTGGAGCAAGCAACTTAGACCCGCTTCCATGAGCCCAAGACTGGGGTGGCATCATTTGGCAGGGTAGACTCACAGATGGGAGAGTCCAGGTGCAGGGTGGTTGGAAGTCTGTTTTACATTTAACAGGGCCTATTAATTAAATGCTACTAGTGGGCCTGAAGCACTGATTGTGCCCCCCCTACTGAAGTAGCCCTATAACCATGGCTCATGCCTGCCATTGCAGAGCCTTTGTGTACGGTTGCCATGACGACCTCTGGGGTTTCAAAGAAGAGGGAGTGGGAGTTGTAGACCACTTTAAGCTTTGCCAGATCCAGCATGTACGGTAAGGATACATCTTTGAGTTTCACCTTGAATGTTTCAAAGGATTTCCTCTGTTTTTGGACCACATTTGTGAAACTGGAAAAAATCATGGGGATATTATCCTGATCTTGGAAATTTAGTATTGGAGATATGACAGGCTGCAAGGTGGAGTTACCCGGCAGGGGCCTTAAAGGCAGAGTTCTATGTGCCCATTCCATTACAAACCATGGGGATAGGGCATCTTCCGGAGTCCAAAATTGGAACCACTTTTCCACAAACTCTTCCATTGCAGTATACTCACCCCCATTCAGGAACTGTATTAGTCACAGGTTAATGTGCCAGGATCTATTTTCAGCAGTCTTTGCCTTTTTTTCTAAGGTGCAAACGGATGTTGTCAAGGCTAAACACTGTCGTTTTGAGGGCTGCTACTCAACTTCAAGCAATGAAGTAAGACCTACAGTCTAATTCACTCTACTGGCCACATTCTGGAGATATTGGGCCTGATTACAACTTTGGAGGACGGTGTTAATCCGTCCCAAATGTGACGGATATACCACCTACCGTATTACGAGTCCATTATATCCTATGGAACTCGTAATACGGTAGGTGGTAAATCCGTCACATTTGGGACGGATTAACACCATCCTCCAAAGTTGTAATCAGGCCCATTGTCTTTGGAGTGCAACGTCCACCCCCACCTTGACTATTTTTGCTTCCACTGCATTACAGGACTTCTGGGTGGCCTGTAGAATAATCAATACTTTCGCAGATTTGTGCTGCTGCAAAGGGGAGGGGTCGCCTGGTGGTCTGTTCTGATCCACAGCAGGAGTAGTTTACCTGTCAATTCTCTTTTAGGTGTGTGCTTGTGGGCCCTTATTCTTCCCCATCTTGGGCCGAACCAACTCTAGCCATCACACCAACCAAGCAGTGACCATTACTATGAGTCAGAGTGACCTAACTTCCATCCAGAGCCTGCACCTCGAAAGTACCGGGGCCCACTCAGCATGCTTGTCCTGGAACCCACACCGGAGGCAGCAAAAACAGCTGGGGTAGATTGCACAGGGTCCAGTTTTTCACAGGGCTTCCTCTATCAGTCCATGAGCCCCCTTCATGCAAGCCTGCTCGAAAAGCCACTATCTGGCGTGCTTAACTCCGGATCTCTGAGCAGAACGGGTAGCCAGGATCATTGTAGGCACCCAACTTCTGTCTCCTTGACAAGCCCCTGTTGCTGGTCATGTGAGTCCCCTAAACCACCTATCACCGGGGCAGGCCATCTTCCAGGAAGGGGCTCGCAGGCTGATCCCATTGTGGTGCTAAGCCTGGATCTACTTCCATCTGAGCCAGAGTAGCAAGTGAATTTCCACAGGGATGGTCTTCTCAATTTCTGCGACACTCACGGCCCCTGGCAGAGCAGCACAGGCAGTGGGACCCCCTTGCATAAGAGCCTTCAGTGCAATGGGATAAATGCCTTGGCGGGCACCAGGCACTCACTTGGTCCATGACCCCAGGACTGCCAAATCGGTCGAGGACAGAGGGTACGGAGCCGAGAACTACCTCCTCCTTGCCACCGCCCACCAAGCAGCCATGTTCCTGGTTCTTCGTCCCCATCAGGGACAGTCAGGCCCCAATCTCCACTCATGTGCCCAGCCATGCTGCTCCATGCAGTTCCCACCATGTACAGGGCCCGATCAGACTAATGGGCATATGCCACCTTGAGCAGTCGCTTTCTTGGTGCGCTCCTTGTGGCGGGCACTCTGCCAGCAATTCTCCCAATCCATTGACATTGGTGGGGTGGGCCAGGGGGACAGGGGGCAGAGCAACAAGCAGGCCCATGGATGTGGGCAGATGGCAGAGGAGGTTCATAGCATTTCTAAAATGCGAGCGCCATCTGGGCCTCCCTAGCTATGCGCTCTGTGTCTCACAATGTATTTGCAATATTTAATACATTTATTTATCCTTGACAACACAGTCAACTCTTTCTCAATATTTATTCATTGATAATGCCCTTGTGGAAAGACTAGTTCCCACAGTTACATTCATTTCAGTTTATTTTTTTGTACAAATGGATGGGGTCCTTCTCCGTAACATAGAGGGCCCCATTACAATGTTTGCAATAACCTTTTATCAATAATTTGTGCACCCAAAATTAAATTAAAGATACATCAGGTATTGGTAACCTCCTTCCTGATTACCCGCTCAGAAGCGGGGAATTACCGTTGGAATGAGGAATACAAAACCCGATTCGAATGGCAACTCTCCTTTTTTCTGCTCCTTTCCCATCCTGAGATTTCAGCTGCATTTTCCAGTCCACATATTCGATTGGAGGAGCATCAGGATTGAGGTGTTTTTGCCTAACTTTCAATCTGGTGGCGACAGCAGCCCCTGCTACCAGTTACGTATGGACTACCAGCCTAGTCCAAAGGCATGCCTTTTACATCTGTCACCACTTCCAATGTCTTCACCTTGGTCACAGTGTTTCAGCTATCACGAAATTAATTTGAAGGTTGGGTTTGCTCAGTGGTTAAGTTGTTGAGCTTTATTTCCACCTCATGCCTCTTTCTTCCACTAACCTTCAGTTCCTGCTTCCAGCACACCTCCAGAACCACTAATCCTTTGCAGAGTCATTTTAATCCCTCCTTTTTAATCTTTGTTTCCGTTTTTCTTCCTTCGTATTTCTCCCTTTTGAATCTTTCTCTCTCCTTGTCTGGGTCAAAGCCTGACGGGGGAAAATATAGTGTCGGTGCCCAAAAACAAGCGCCTGTGCAAAGAATTACAACCATCTGCACAAATCAAGCAGTGCCTGTCAGAAGACAAAGTTCATCCACCTCCTCTCGCCTGTCAGCACCTCCAACTCCATCTGCTTCACACACACAATTCATTCAACTTTGCAGTCTTATCTTCCAATCAAAACACCCAGCTCTCCAACACTGCACACGCTCCATGCACATGATTAGCCACTTTATTTAACATTTCAATGTATGCATCCTTCCATTACTGTACAAATATTACATTTTGAACACGCAGACTTATTATTTATTTATGCATAATTAAACGCACAACAGTTTATGGGTGACAGAATAACCATGACACACACGGATCAATAAAAACAGATACTTCCCAGTTCCTTCTGTTCAGAAAACCTAAAATCTCTATCCCACCAGAAGGCTTCAGAAACACTTTACAGGCCCTGGTTATGTCACAATTAGTAAATATGCTGTATTAGCTGGTCTCCCAAAAGCTCTTCTCTTGCTCTATTCCAGGGATACTCAAAGTACAGCCCGCGGGCCTCATGCGGCCCCTCTGACCTTTACATGCGGCCCCTGGGGCAACAGGAGCACTGGGCAGCTGTTTGCTCAAACAGCTCGACTCTGCACTAACAAAAATATTAATACTCACACAATCATTTATTTCAAACTTAATTGGTGCTAAAGAAAGGAAGTAACTAGGGACTCCTGCACTTAACTTTAGAAACGCCTTCATTTTTAAAGACATCTTGCAGCATAAGTGTAAAACTAAGACAGTCTCTTCAAAATTAATTAAGTGTATTTAGTTAACACGCAGAACTGTTTCGCCTTATTACAATTTATTTTATCAGTGCATTGAGATGTATTCCTTTTAAAGTGATAGTTTTCAAACATAAATTTGGATACATTAATTTCCCTTACCCTGAGAACACCACCAATAGTTAATTAAAGAGGCAAGTCACTTGGTATGTGCACTTTTTGGTTGCCTGGGTTCCTTTCATACATAAACAACATTATAGTTTATTAAATCAAACATAATGCAGAAAAAGGAGGGAAAGTGACACTAAACAATTGCCTAGGATCACACAATTTGGAAAAGTGGGTAAGCCGGGATTAATTCCAGGTTTTCTGGTTTCCCATTGTTTATTTCAGCCACTAGATGTGTATCCTTTGCTTCCCTTACACCTACCTTGCCACCAATCCCCCTAGTCACGCCACCTCCACCGCCCTGGCATCAATGCGGCCCCCAGGCATGTCACAGACCAAACTTTTTGGCCCCTGGGAAAATGTTTGCGAGTACCCATGCTCTATTCGGAGCCGCAGATCTTGTAAAAGAAAAGGGGAGTTAGACCATATTACTCCAGTTCTGAGAGAACTCGACTTTCTGCTCCAAGTGCTAGAATTAATTTCAAGGTGGTGTGTATCACCCACAAAGTAATTCGCTTCGACAATCCCCTTCCATATAAGGTATATTCACAATCACAGAAAGGAATCAAATAACCAGAAACAAAACACTTCTGGTCATAAAAAAGACCAAGGCACTTCAGGGCATTTTTAAGAGCCCCTAGCATCTCCTTGTGCCACTTTAGCGTAATTGTTTTGAATGCTAATGTGGCCCAACAAGGCCGAAATCTCTGCACCAAATTTACAAAGTGTATGTAAATATGGCACAGGGTTGGGTGGGTTCAAAAAAGTTATGTTTTCCCATGTTATTTCCCATAGGACCTTTAGACACACTACAGCCCGAAGTACTGGATGGAATTATGTGACATTTAGCAGAAAGCTAGGTTTCGGTACGCAGATTATGGTTTCGTCTATTTGGTGAAATTCAGTGCAGTACCTTAGGAAATATTAAAGGGAAAACAAATATTTACATCTGGGCTTGCGACAATTTCACAATTATCGAAACATATTTGCGAATGCACGCAACAACAGAGATGCTGTGGTTGGCTGGAGTTGAGCTGTCTAGAAAGTTGAGACCAGCATCTTAGGGAACGGGTTACAGTCCTTGGGGCTGAAATTTGATGTGAAAAGTGGCATAAGGGGTACAGATGGAGTTACCCTGACCCAGGGCTGTTATGTAGGAGACTATAGTGGTCTAATTAAGAACTTAAATTATTTTTTCGTCGAGTGTTGTGACCATCGTGAATAAATTGCGATGCTCAGCACTGCCCCCTTTGTAGCATTGCAACGCGTTCCCGAATATCAGCAACAACAAAAATAAATGCAGTCATCCACTCAGACAGTGATGCACCCATTTACAGACCCACTGAGAGTCTTGTAACCCACTCACCGACCCACTCAGACCCTCACACACCCAGTCACTGACCCACTCAGATCCTCACACACCCACTCACAGATCCACTCAGACACTGATGCACCCACTCACAGACCCAATCAGACATCATGAACCCACTCAGACACTGACGCACCCACTCACAGACCCACTCAGAGAATCATGCACCCATCACAAACCCACTCAGACTCTGATGCACCCACTACCAAACCCATTCAGACCCTCATGCACCCCCTCACAGACCCACTGACCTCATGCACCAACTCACAGACTTGCGCAGACACTGACGCACCCACTAAGACACTAATGCACACACTCTCACACCCAGACAGAGACTTCCACCACCACTCTCACCCCCAGATACACACTCTTACACCTATTCTCACACCCAGAGATACGCTGCGGTGAACTCCTGCAGACCACGGCCAAAGGGCTGTGTGCAGAGTAGGGTTGGGAGGTTAGGGAAGTTGGCCGCACGGACTGGCCTCAGGCCAGGCCTTGCGGGCAACCCCTGCTGCACACAGGCAAATGCCATGCACAGTGCCAGGTAGGGTGCTTGTAGGGAGTTGGCCTCATGGCCTGGCCATGGTTTGATTAACGTATAGTAATAAAAATGACTATATGTTAAAAAAACATAGAAATTTAACTGAAAAAACTAAAGGTTATAAGGACGTTATAATTAGGAAATAGAAATTAATAAAACATAGAAATTCACTGAAAAAACAAAGGGTGCGTGGGCATTGTAGATAGGAAATAGAATAAAAAACACTTTAGAAATTCACTGACAAAAACAAAGGTTACAGAGACCTATAGTTTGGTTCTGAATTTACTCGTAGAAAACCACAGAAATTCCCATGTTAGAGTTAGAGTTATCTCAAGTAATATAACTCGTGTCCTAAGGTAACTATAACTCGCGCCCTCGCCATGCACTGCTAATTACGCCACAATTACGGCACTCATGACATCTTTGATAACAGACTAAAGTTCAGACTAAATTGACTAATCAATTTGATGGTATTTAAACATGTTTCCCCAGTCCTGTATTATATACTTATCTTTCCTGCACCTCATTTGAATTTACAGGGTAGATAAACCCATCCATTCATTACTGTACCACTTGAGAAGGTTCACAGTTAGTACTGATGGTAGATGTGGATTGTGCTACAGAGCTCAGCAGCAGATCTGGAGTCTCTTCTTCAAAGCTCATGTGTTTTCTATATACTTGCTATATAGTAAACTTAATTTTGCTAAACTATCGGTAGCTTAAGATCTCCATGAACAACCAACTAAACATTCTTACCATCCTTTCTAATTTCTCCAGGTTGAATTTTGTGACAATTTCCCAGATCACGGACGTCCATACTAACTGGCAATGAGATGCTAGAAAATGTGCAAAAGAGAGTTGTGGCATCTACTTCAATACATTTTCCACATAATTGTGTCTAACCCATCTGGGGAGTTTCCTTCCCAGAGAAGAAAAAATACTAACCCATTCTTTCTTTACAAAAAAACCCCACAAAAAACAAGCAACAACAATGTAAGGTCTGAACTAGGACAAAAACAACATTAGAGTAGGGTCATCATTTGTTAAGGATCCGCTCAAGATAAATGACGAATAAGGAAACAAACATCAAAATCCATCCTGTACTCTCAGGTGAGAAGCTCAAAGTTTAGGTTTATAGTGATTCCACTTCTTTGATACCCCAAAGCCACATTACTAGCATCCCCCTTCAATCCATCTGCATTAATATAAAATATATTTTTCAACTCATTTATCTGATACCTGGATATTGTTGGAAAGTCCTGTGTATCCTTGAGAGCAGCCCAGACAAAATTAATATGTGTTAGATTTTCTGCCATTAGCAGTGAGAGAGCACAGCCTGGCTGTGCTATTTCGCCTCTTAAAACGTGAAATGAAAGGGTAGTTGTTTTTCTGTTTAGCAAAAGGAGGCCCATATTTATACATTTTTAGCACCGCATTTGCGCACCTTTTTAAAAAGTGAATACCTGGGCTTGCCACTATTGTCTAACTTTTCACTCACTTTCAGAACTCTATATTCTAGATACCACTTTTTTCCCTGCAATACTTTTCATTTTCATCCAGGTTTACCTAAGTGTCACCAAATTCTGATAAACTTTTGTCTTCCCCTGACAAAAGTAAGATATAGAGAACTATTGAAGTTTGTGCAACTTTTGCCTCGGGTCATTTTAACACCTTGTGACATTTCAACAGATTTTCATGCTGCCCCTGCCATGGTGAACATAGTTGTTATTTGTAGGGGAGGTTGAGATCTCATATTGTCTGTGCTCTTGAGTTGACTGTCTCTGGGATGCTTCCCTCTATCATTCTACTCCACTTCCTACTTTTGGCTTTACTCAAACTCTCCTTGAATTTTTCATTATATGTCCCTTAACAGCTTTTTGACTCTTACTTATACTCCTCTATCCTTGTCCTATTTCATACCTGTTCCTAGAGAAACTCACTGTATGGCTTCCCCCATACACTTCTTCTTTTCTCTCATTTGGTGCTGCCTTTATCCTTCTCCTACACACACACACACACACACACACACACACTGATTCTGCCTGTATTGTTACTCAGGCTCAAAACTGCACTGCCATGTGTAATTCCTGCTCATCAGCAAGCTCTATTCCTTTTGCTGTGTCCCCTTAGTTTCTCTAAATGTTCCTTCATATGAGACTTGCCATCACCGAGTTAATTTCTATGCTAATGCCCAAATCCTTACATCCTTCCCTGTTGCACTTAGACTCTCATTTTACTCTTCATTTGTGCACCCCTATTTCCCTGCAATGGGCTGTAAACCCTTTCTTCTTGCATACTCCTGCTTTATCCCTCCTTTTCTTCCTTCTCTTTCTTCACTAGGCCTTTGATTTGCTTAGCATTAATTCCATATGCCTCTCAGCCCCCCTCCCCAGATTCTCTCTACCTCTCGCTATGTCCCTTTTCGTTTCCCACATTATCCCTTGTGGATGGTCATCTTTGCTCTATCTACCATTTTCTCATCACTTTTCCCTTTCTCATATTCCTCTTAACCCTCTTGCAGCCCCCCATTACAGCCACCTTATTCATACTCCCACTTACTTCCTTCTTCCCAGTGAGCAGGTCCAGGCTCTCAGGCAGCCTACATATAGGCCCTCATTATGACCTTGGTGGTGACTGTTAAAGTCCCGGTAATACCACCAACAGGCTTGCAAGAATGTCTGCCAAATTATGACCTGGACAGTGATAGCTCCCTTAGACAGCCAATGTACCACACCAACCGCAAGGGCGATAACAACACCCACCACGGCAGTAGCCATCAACAGCCAGGCGGAAGACAAAGTACTGCTCACCATATCATGACACAGGAAACCGCCACAATTTCCGGGGCGGTACCAATGCCATCAAAAGCTTGGTGGAAACACTGTACAGAAGACGAAAGACTCACCATCGGAGACAGAGAGAAGGACAAAGCCGCCATGGAACCGGAACTGCAAGTTTTCCCTATGCTCTTCTACACCATGCTTCACCTGGAACATCTAGACTAGGAGGTGCCTCCACTGTCTGCGTGGACTGTTTGGCTGAGGTGCTGGGCTGGGTCGTTGGGACCCTGCTCTTACGGGCAGGACAGGGGGAGGGAAGAGGTCAAGATGGGCAAGGAAAAGCTTCTTAGCGACTGTGGGGCGGGAAGAGGGAGGAGGTATGGGAGTGGAGGTTGAGGGAGTGGTGGCTGTTGGGTGTCTGAGTGCTTGTGTTTGTGTCCTTGGGATGGGTCAGACAGGGTGGGAGAGGATACAGGGGATGCGTGGATGGATGTTGTGGAGGTGTCTGCTACTGAGGTGTGTTTGCTGCTTGGTGTGGTGATGCTGGTGGTGGATGTTAATGCAGTGCATGCAGGTGTGAGTGTGGATGTGACTGTGAGGGAGGTGGAGGAGGAGGAGGAGGAGGGGGAGACAGTGGAGGCAGTGGATGTGGTTGTGTCTGCAACTGTCTGTTGCTTGCATGACTGCTTGTGGGATGAAGTGTGGTGCCTGTGTTTGACTGTGACACTCATGTGTGTTCTCTTGTGTGCATGCTCGTCTGTATGTGTGCATGGGATGGGTTGGGGTTAAGGAGACTGGGGCTGGGAAGTAGTAGTTGGAGGGGGACGGTGGGAACAGGGACAATCATTGCCAACAGAGAGGAGGCCAGAGCCTGAATCGATCTCTGTTGGGCTGCCAATCCACCATGGATGCCCTCCAGGAATGCATTGCATTGCTGCATCTGGGATGCCAGCCCCTGGATGTCATTCACTATGGTGGACTGCTCTACAGAGATGGATATCAGGAGGTGAATACCCTCCTCACTCAGGGCAGCAGGGGTCACTGGGTCAGGGCCTGAGGTGCCTGGTGCGAAGGAGATGCCCACCCTTCTGGGTGAGTGGGCACGGAAAACTTGCTGAGGGGCTACTGGGAGGGCAGTGCTGGTACAGGGGGTGGTGGATGTACCTGCAGCAGGGGTGGTCACAGAGGTGTCCGCCACCAGCAGGGAGCTTCCACTGGAGGAGGTATCTGAGTCTGTCTTGTCTCCTCCTGTCTCCCCTGTGGTGCTCCCCTTGACCTCCCCTACTGGTTCCCTCGGCGTCGGTGGATCTGCCTCCTGGGACCTGTGGGATGCAGCACTCTCTGTCGCCATTGCCCCTGCTCCTCCACCGGATGATGCTAAAGCACACAGGGACAGGATGACAGAAGAAAAAAGGGAGGGGAGAGAGAGAAATGAAACACTGGGTCAATTACTGCACCAACACCACAGTTGGCATACACAGCACCGTCACACACAGGGATCAGGATTGAGCAGTATGCATTGCACTGCCATTGGTTTGGCTAGATGCCACGGCAAGATGAGGGCCAAACACCGCCAACTGCACACCTCCTGGGACCCACAAAGCCCTGACTGACATGGAATGCTAACAAGCTAAGTTACCTGCATTTGCCATACACCCATTACCCTTGAGCTAGATCATGTTGCAATGTCTGACCGGGCATTAATGGGCACCCACTAACTCACACCCACCACCTGGATCCCATGCCACCTACCAATTATTGTTGTAACGGCCACTGTACTCACCCCCTTGTGGCTTCTGTGATGCCCTCAAGCGCCATCCAGCTCTAGGTAGGCCACCGCCAGTATGCAGGCCATCAGGGGGGTCAGGTTCCGACGGGCACCCCTTCCTCATTGGGAGGCCCACCCTCAGCTTGGCCTCCACGGTCTTCTGTGCCCAGCGTCTCATGTCCTCCTACCGCTTCCGACAGTGGGTGCTCCGCCTGCCATATACCCCCAGGGTCTGCATGTCCTTGGCGATGGCACACCATAATCCCTTCTTTTGATGGGCGCTGACCTTCATAGGTAATACAGACAGGAGGACACCATTACACATACAATCCAACCTGTCACACATATGGCCCACCAATCCCGTTTCCATCACCATTGGCATACACATTGCCCGGCGCACACCATGTACACCACCACAAGACACCCCCTCCAATGACACAATGCTTGTGCACACATCTCCATGTATCCTTCACACATGCATCGTGCCCAAGGTGTACTCACCTGTTGGTCTGGAGGCCCATACAGCAGTCCATACTGGGGTAGAACCCCATACGCCAATTGCTCCAACCCCTCTGCAGTGAAGGCAGGGACCCTTTCCCCAGACACATGGTCCATGGTAGGTTCCAGAGACAGGTCACAGCAGCAGACGCAGTGTAGGTGTTCTCCTGTTGAAGGTCAGGAAACAAGTGAGGAATCTGATGTAAAATGGCAGTCACGTCCGTGGCTGTGTACACCGTCACCGCCGACACTGATCCCCATTGGCCACTGTACTCCATAGAGCCTCATATTATCCAATAAGGAATTGCATGGCGGTGCAAGACCACCTTCCGCCACAACACCCAGTGTTAGCGGAGTTACCTCATTTCCACCTGTCCCTACATACAGGACAGGCGGTGGCCAGTTCATGGTGGTGGACAATGATCATATCAACCTTAACTGCGTCACTGCCTAAATTTGCACATGACTTGCCATTCCCACTGTCCCATCACATTAATGCACTATGTACACTGAGGTGGTGGTTGCATTGTTCAAATTGTGACAGCCTACTCACTCTTGTGTCCGTTAGATACCTACTGCTGCGGATGAATAGAAGGAAGACACAAACCCCCGTGCACAGACCCCTTGTGGACTTGGCTACACTGGAGGACATGCACATTGTACTCACCTATAGACTGGATAGGGCCACAATCACAGAGCTGTGTGCCCAATTGGGGCCTGACCCGATCTCAGCCATCCGTCATCCGACTGGGATCCCCCCTCTTGTGAAAGTGCTATCAGTGCTCCATTTCCTGGCAACTGGATATCTCCAAGTGACAGTGGGCTTGGTAGCTGGAATGTCACAGCCAATGTTTTCCATTGTGCTGGCAAGAGTTTTGTCTGCCCTGGTGAAACACATGTGCAGCTACATAGCTTTCCCCCAGGTGGAAGATATGGTCACTGTGAAGGCCGGATTCAATGCAATGGGACATATCCCCAATATTATTGGGGCGATTGACGGGACACATATAGTGTTTGCCCCCCCGCCAGAATGAACAAGTGTTCAGGAATCGTAAGAGTTTCCACTCAATAAATGTGCAAATGGTGTGCCTGGCGGACCAGTACATCTCCCATATCACTTCCAAGTATCCTGGGTCGGTGCATGACGCCTTTGTCCTGAGGAATAGCAGCATCCTAAATGTGATGGCCCAACTACAGAGGCACAGTGTGTGTCTAATAGGTGAGCCAGGTTCCCCACCCACTGTATGTCAATGTATGCCTTCAAGTGTCATCCCCATAGCATAACATAGCAACTATTGTCCCTCAATACTTGCAGGTGACTTTGGCTACCCAAACCTATCGTGGCTCCTGACCCCTGTGAGGAATGCCAGGACAGGGGCTGAGAATCGTTACAATGAGGCACATGGGCGAACCGGAAGAATTATCGAGAGGACCTTCAGGCTTCTGAAGGCCAGGTTCAGGTGCCTCCATCTGACAGGTGGATCCCTGTGCTACTCACCCGGGAAGGTCTGCCAGATAGTAGTGGCATGCTGCATGTTGCACAACCTGGCCCTCAGATGGCATGTACCTTTTCTGCAGGAGGAGGCGACTGGAGATGCCCCGGTGGCAGCAGTGGACCCTGAGGACAGTGAGGATGAGGAGGTAGAGGGTGTGGATGAGGACAACTGAACATCAGTTATACATCAGTACTTTCAATGACACACAGGTGAGACAGTGCAACTGACCATTCCTCTGACTATTGATGTTTTCTGTGTGGCTGTAGCATGATGGCATTAACTTCCTTTGCATCTCAACTTACTGTCACCTATGGCTTGTCATTTTACAGATGTTGGTGATATGACAACAGTGTCCTGTTGTGATTACTACAGACAGCTACAGGTAATTATTTGTATGCTCTCACAGTGTTCAGATCATTTGCACTAGATGTGACTGTGTCCATAAATGCACATTTTCAACACATAAAATACTAGTAGTCAAGTTGTGGTCAAGGGTGTTTATTGTAGTGCTATAAAACTTAAGGAAATGTGTAATGGAATGGGGTGATGGTAGAGGAAAGTCCAGGGTATTGTTCCAGTCTGTTTGTAGGACATGTCCAGTGTCCAAGGGGCCAAAGGGAGGGGAGCAAAGGCAGTTCAAAGTGGATAAGGTGACAGTGTGGGACACAAGGGAGACAATCGGGAGAGTCTCATTTCCTGGCGGTGGTCTTGGCAAGTGGCTTCTGTCTGGGTCGCAGGGAATGTTTGCGGGGTGGTTCACCTTCTGCAGGGGGAGTGATGCTGGTGGCCTGTGGGTCCTGTGGAGGGGCCTCCTGCCCACTAGCTGCAGCGGAAATGGAGGGCTGGTCAATGGACTGGCTTGTGGCAGGGGCCCAGAGCTGTGCTGTTGCTTCCCTCATGATGTTGGCCATGTCTGCCAGCACCCCTGCTATGGAGATCAAGGTGGTGGTGACGTCCTCCCTGATCCCCTGATACTGTTTCTCCTGCAGCCATCTGTTCTCCTGCACGTTATCAATGATCTGGCCCTTTGTGTCCTGGGAACGTAGGTAGGCTTTCTGGATCTCGTGAGTGCCTACTGGAGAGTCGTTCCCTAGGCCTGTCCTCCCCCTGGAACACAGCAGTCCTCCCAGTGTCCCCTGAACGGTATGCCCACTGCCACTGACCCCAGGATCCTTATTGTCTTGGAGGCGAGTTGTGGACTGGGGTCCCTGTACAGGTGGGCACACTGCTGATTGACGTGTCCTGGGGACAGAGGTATGGGGATGCTGGGTGGGTGCTGTGGTGTTGGATACTGAGTGGGGAGGCTCTGTGGTGGACTGGGAGTGGGCTGGGGTGACTGACTGTCCAGTGATCCCTGATGGGCCAGGTAGTTGGTCCCGATCCAGAAGTCCAGAGTTACTGTCATCACTGGGAGCATCTTCTGTTGGGGAACTGGATATTCATGGCACCTCCTCTCCACCGATATTGGCTAGGGCACCTGTGGGGATGTAAGTGATGTATTATGCTTCATGTCTGTGACATATTGTACATCCCTGGCTTCCCCTATTGTTGCTGTAGCCCTGCCACCTTTGTTTGTGTATGGTGATGTATTGTGGGATTGTTAGTTCCCCTATGCTGTGCATGCTTTAGTGATGGGTGTCCATGCAGTGCTGGGAGGGCTGTCCATGCATTGGTATGGCATGCAGGGTTTGGCATTGGGGTTAGTCAGATGTGTAGGTGCAGTGTGTGAGATGGAGTGGAGTGCTAGGAGTGAGGGTGTTGGTTTGAGATGACATGCAGGTATAGGGGGCGATAAGTATTAACATTTGACTCACCAGTGTCCAGTCCTCTGGCAACTCCAGTGAGTCCCTCAGGATGCAGGATTGCCAAGACTTGCTCCTCCCATGCTTTGAGCTGTGGGGGAGGAGGTGGGAGTCCACCGCCAGTCCTCTGTATGGCGAGCTGGTGCCTTCCTGCCACGGAACGCACCTTCCCCCATTGGTTGTTCCACCTCTTCCTAATGTCATCCCTTGTTCTTGGGTGCTGTGCCACAGGGTCCACCCTGTCCACGATTCTCCGCCATAGCTCCATCTTACTGGCAATGGATATTTGCTGGACCTGTGTTCCAAACAGCTGTGGCTCAACCCTGACTATTTCCTCCACCATGACCCACAACTCCTCATCTGTGAAACGGGGGTTCCTTAGTGGGGACATGGGTGTTGTGTGTTGGGGTGAGGGTGTTGTGTAATGTTGTGGGGTGTGTGATGTGGGGTGCGTGAGAATTGTAGGGGTGTATGTGATGTATGTGTCTAGTTGTCTCTGTGATCTTTGTGTCAATCTCCTGGCAGTAATTGTTGTTCGTAAAGGGTTGTGGGTAATGTGGCTGTGTGCTTTATAGGGCTGTGGGTGGGTGTGGTGGGTGTATCAGTGTCAGGTGTGTGTTTTTGGTATTGGCCAATGTTGTGTGGTTTAGTATTTGGGTGTCCAATCTGTGCGCAGCGGTATGTACCACCAATGGTTTAGCGCCACTGAATATCTGCTGGGGTGAATCGTGGGTCATGATGTAGTGGGCGTTGTTTTGTTGGCGTAACGGTATGGGTGTTGGTACCAACAGTTTAACACTGACCTTTGGGTTGGCGGATTTGTCTGTGCGGCTGTATTCTGTCGGATTGGTGTGTGTGTGTCATAATATGAGGAGCTGATATTCACCACTGCGGCGGTATGTTGGTGGCCATCACCATTGCGGTAAGTGGGATTTACCGCCAATGTCATGATGAGGGCCACAATCTCCATATCCGAGGTAAAGAATTGACATCCAGGCTTTCATCCTAACAGTCTGAGGCTTATTTGGCACCTCATTCTGCCATCTTTCTCAAAAAGCCTATTCTGTGTGACTAAAGTATTACATGGGAGTTTAAAGAAACAGTAGGTCCACCAACGAGGGACGTGTGGACACTGCCTTTCTTATCTGCTCTTTCTCTGTCTCACGAGTAATAGTTATGACGGTTTTACTTCCCTGGCCCTTCCACATTGTACGCTAAATACCCAGTTACCATATAGGTACCACTCTCATTCTCCACCCAATTCTATCCTTAGGTGTAGTACTCCTCTTGCCCACATTCTCCTCCATTTGATGTATTTTGGGTAACAACCACCCTAAACTATGGTCTCTGTCCTGGTCTCTGTTTTCGTTTGGCCACCTAATGCAGTTTAAGTGTTGTAGTCCTGCTTTGCTTCCATTAAACTGATTAGACTAACACACTTGAAAACTATGTATTGCAGGTAAAGAATTCAGGACTGGAAGCAGGATGCGTAATGGTGTAGAGAGAGGTGGTCACTGTAGATGTTGTTAAAAACACTTCACCAAACCCCATGTTATTCAGTTTGCCTACTGTCTGTCCAAATAAGAGCTCACCTACTGTGAGACCTGCTGTCCAGTGACTCATCACTGACCACAAAACCACTGCTCTCCTTAGTATGGCCCTGACTATCTAAGCCATATGTCTACCCTAGCTTGATCTCAACAAGTGGATATACCATGCAGCAGCCCCTACAGAATCAAACCCTGCTCTGTCCTACCAGCCCAGTTACCTTCTGCCAAGGACCAGCCAGTCCCTGCAATAGGTCTTAAAGGATTAAACCAGGTGTCCCAGTGCCCCCATCTCACAAAAAAGAAAACGTATATATGGCAGAGGCCTCTGCCAAATGTGACTTCATGGTTTCTATGGTGGCCTAATAGATCTATTTCTTCAATTAAGAAACCCAACTCACTTGTGACTCTGAACCCTTCCTATTCCCCATTATCTGAATGAAGCTAGAGGAATCCCAAGATATAAAACAGCCTGCAGGGGTAACAATGCCTTTAGTGCCCCCTTGCTAGACCTAGCTACTCCCTCTTCAACTCTGTGTGTTTTTTTCTTTTCTGTGCTTGTCACTTGGGGGGTCATTCTGACCCTGGCGGTAAAATCCGCCAGGGCCAACGACCGCGGGAGCACCGCCAACAGGCTGGCGGTGCTCCCTTGGGCATTCTGACCGCGGCGGTACAGGCGCGGTCAGAAACGGAAAACCGGCGGTGTACCGCCGGTTTTCCCCTGCCCTGGGGAATCCTCCATGGTGGCGCAGCTTGCTGCGCCGCCATGGGGATTCCGACCCCCATACCGCCATCCTGTTCCTGGCAGTTTTGGCCGCCAGACACAGGATGGCGGTATGGGGTGTCGTGGGGCCCCTGGGGGCCCCTGCAGTGCCCATGCCAATGGCATGGGCACTGCAGGGGCCCCCGTAACAGGGCCCCACCAAGATTTTCAGTGTCTGCCATGCAGACACTGAAAATCGCGACGGGTGCAACTGCACCCGTCGCACCCCTTCCACTCCGCCGGCTCCATTCGGAGCCGGCATCCTCATGGAAGGGTGTTTCCCACTGGGCTGGCGGGCGGCCTTCTGGCGGTCGCCCGCCAGCCCAGCGGGAAACCCAGAATACCCGCAGCGGTCTTTTGACCGCGCAGCGGTGTTCTGGCGGTTCCAGCCAGGCCGGCGGCTTCCGTCGCCGGCCAGGATCGGAATGACCCCCTTGGTCTCTTCTTGCCTGTGAAAAACAAAAATAGTTATAAATCATGTCATTAAAATGATATAGAACTCGAAAATAAATTGTGGTAACCCCAGAGCACTGCGCCCAAAATACCACCCTAAGGTACTACAGTACCCCTGTGTTCCCTCTTTTTTCCATAAGGAAAATCCCTAAACAAATTTCCCAAAGCCACTGGAATGCAGATAACTGAAAGGTGAGACTTCATAGGAAACCTATGCCGAAACGTCCTAACCATGATGAACACAATGCACTGGTACTCAAAATTACCAACCTTGATATTCCTGGAAAACTGTTCCATGAAAAAGACATACTGACGTTAATTTCCTCATAGTCTCTAAGCCAGAAAAATCCTGACAAGTGCAAATGCATCACAATATAGTCTGAATTATCCATGTGTCCTGTCCGGTCTAGAAAAGTGTGACTGTAAGCCAACCTAGACGTTTGGATCTTGCATGCCAGTTTCTATTTCTTTTTTCCTTCTTGCCTTCTTTATTTTATATCTTCTTCTCATCCCACCATCTCACCAGGGCACATCTGTACCCAAAAGAACAGGTGAATTTGCATCTAAAATCTTAATTATCCTGCATTCAGGGTAGATATCCACTATGCGTTATGAAGCTGACACTTCTTGACATTCAGCCATTTTCAGTTTTTGCCACCCTCTCCTCCTGGACAATTCCTGTAATCCTAATTTCTGTCCCAACCCTCCATCAAGTACAAGTCTAAGTATTTAAAAAAATACCAAAACCCTAATGTATCACAGCTTTATAGTCTATCTTTTCACTGCCTGCCTTTCCACTCCTCTGAGAGCATCCTTGTCACCGTGGACATGGCTGGCTAGAGACAGCAGTGGCACAAGGCACTTTTTTTATTGAAATTGCTGCATGAAGTCAGGCCAAACTGACAAGGTCTATTCTCGCCCTCATAACTTGGGATCATCCATGTTCATCCATGAATAAAATGCCATGCAAATAGAAATTCTGAAGTCTCTGATGGGTATCTGGCTTGGACATCAAATCACCCTGATGCACAAGTGGTATTTTTCACCGTTTTACATTACCTCAGTTACATCACAAAGTTGACCTCTTGGCCATTCCTTAGCTTCTCAACAGCCATCTTTTGGCTGCTAAGTGGTCAAGGGGAGGGCTTTCAGCTTTTATCTTCATGATGAGTAAAAGAGCTAAAATTTAAATTCTTGACACCTTTCTGAACTTTGTTTTTCTTATTGGTCAAATATTTGTCGGTTGTGTAGATGTTTTAGGCCTTGTTGAGTCGAAATCTTCCTCAGTACAAGACAATGGCTTGACTTTAACTATCACCCAATTCTAAATTATAGGTACATCCTGCTTCATTACATAGCACACAAACCCAATGTGTTATTAAAAAACGTATTCAGCAACTATATTTTACTTATTGTGATAGGACAGAAGCGTAAAGTGTGCCTGCCCCACTCCATATCACTTGTGACTGTACTCAATGAAAGCACCAATCACTCACTAATGATATTGACTCAGCAGTGAAAGAAGCATAATCGTTGAAACTAAAGTGGCCCACTATAATGGAAAGAGACAACAACTCACTAACTAGAAGTAATTAAGACAAAGGCGAAATAACCACACAATTTGCAGTAAGGATGGCTTCATTTCAATATTCAAAGATTCAAGAAATCACAAACAAATCATTCCCAGGCTAAGCCGCACAACTGTAGACCTATTTCCCTCATAAATGAAGTCAGGATCCGCCCTGGTTCATGTACAGAAAAGAAACAAAAACATTATTTTCACGAAATTCCCCAACTGATCACTGTACTCTATAATTTAGCTGTTGTTAAAGAACAGCACATTGCTATTATATCACATGTTTTATGTTGCATGAAACAAATGTTGCCTTCTTTACATCAATCTAACCACTATATTATAAGGTAAGCAGATGAGAAGGTAATAATAGCAATTATACACTACCTTGATGATTTATTGGTAGAAAATATAGTGAAGTTATTTCTTTTTTAGATACATATTATCAGTCTCAAATAATCTACAACCCAAGCACTACTCATGAAACCACTGAATGAGTTTCCCAGTGGTATTAGCACTCTGCTTCAGTCATATGGTTATCCCAATGGTATTTGATTTTGATGTCATCTCAGGTACTCTGTGGTAATGATACATATACCCTGCCATCCTTGTGTTCCACAGGTAGTATGTGCCACCACTCACAATGTAGCACAATCATCTTTCATTGGTGTGCTTATAAAGCCTTACCCTCACTCTTGGTGACAATAGTGTTTCTGTTGACTTGTTTAACCTCTAATGCTGTTTTTCCACTTCCTAGTTTCAGATGAAACCTCCATTTGTACCCTGGAGATCTGTCCCACTCTTGTCAACTATATTTTACTTTATTGCAAATTGGCTAACATTCCGATAACTTGCTAGAGATTGGATCCTTTGGTCGGTGAAGAGGTTGCTATGAACTTTGTTGCACTCAAACCATACTTCTCACCAGAAACAAGTTTGCTCAGTGCCAGCTTTGTCCTCCTGCAAAACAACAAAACGCTAGTTAGTTAATGCCTATTACTTATGTTTGCATTTATCTGCAAATTCATCAACATTTGCTAGCATTATAGGTAGTGGTAATATATTGTAGTAGACACATAGACTAAAATACACCATTATACACATTCCATAACCTACACCGTGGTCAAATCTACTGTGGACAAATATAGCTAAATATGCCATTACAGACCGTTCCATAAACATAGTTTATATCATTCCTCCCACAGCCCTATATTTTTTATTGTGGAGAGGTGCAATAGCCATGTAATGTAACATTATCATTTAGAGCCATTAGCGTGAGTAACCAGAATCGAAATCCAGCTATTTACTACTGTGACATAACAACAAAACGTGTATTTTATGATTGTTTCCTCACCAGAGGAAGAACTCACTTCCCCAGTCTTCCTCCACCATGCCCAGATCTGAGGAGATCCCAGCAAGGTGGTAGAATGCCTTTTTCCGCCTCTTGCAGGCCTCGGCAAGCCTATGGAAGGCAGGAGGAGGATGGTATACTGTTGGTAGCAACTATTGCATTCCATGTCAATACTGGTTCTCCTGTCCAGTGCTAACAGAGAGAAAGAAGCTGCAATGACTGACCAGATGCCCTCACAGAGCTGTAGTCAGTGTGTGGCCATCTCTCTACTCTCAGTGTGAGAGGGAAGAATGCAGCATTTGTCACTGAGGAGGTGGAAATGCTCAGCGGGCGATTGGAGGCCAGCTATTTTTTTTTTTAAAGGGGGCATATGCACATATGCCGAAGGCGGTGACGTAGGTGACAGGCGGTCAAGTTATTTTTAAATATTTGTGAGCGAGAGGGTTGGATTGATAGAAGGTTTTTAGATTGGTGGAAGTGTGCCCAGTATGTAAAAGGGTGAGGTGCTGAAGCAGTTGAGTCTATGAGCTACATGGCTCCCCCATTGCTCATCTATGCCTGTGTAACTATTGAAAGAAAGGGCGGAGGGTTTGGGTGGGCTCTCATAAAATAAAATTGTAGATAGTCAAAAGAGAGCAACAGGATGTTTTTCATCTCTCGGTTCCGAGTGACATCATTGACAACTCCACCTTCATCCTAAATATCTATTAGATGTCACTCAGACATCTATCTATCTTTTTAACCACTCTCTTGCATTCGCTCTCACTGTCGCCCTCATTCTATCGGATTTTCACTTCGCCTCCTGCAAATAATAAAGAAATGGATGAGGAGGAAAATATATTTAATATTAAGAAAGCCGAGACCAGAAGAGACCTGGCTCAATGAATCTTTCAATAGCGCGCTTGCTTTGCTCCAATGGAGTTCTGCTCAGTCAGCAAATCTTTGAAAGTGGCCAGGCAGTTATTCGTTTTTTTTATTTTATGGCAAACGTAAACTAATAAGTTACTGTTCAAATATTTACACGATGAACAATTATTGTTCTATTCAAAATTGCAAATATTAAATGTGTTTTTTTTAATGTGTTTACTGCATAACCATGATTAAAGATTTAAAACTGAATTCTCATACCGAATACAAAACAGATTTTGTGAACCTTAATAAATTTAGCATAGGACAACATCAGAGTTTATCTCGTTAGATAGGATTTTGTTCGTGTTGCTTTGATAAATATTTTCTTATAAACCATTCTTCTCTCGCAGCCTGCTCTATTTGGATTAATCAGTGTTGTTATACAAAGTACACACATAACTGTGGGACAGGAATGTGTGAAGAGCACATCTGCCATCGGTATGGCCTCGTAGCGCTGTGGGCTGTCTTCAAAGTATGTTTTGCAGGACTCTAGATTTTATTCAAGCAAGCGTCTGAATTGCTGAGGTTCTTTGTTCCTTGTGTGTTGTGAGTTGTTTCTGGTGAGAATGCTAGGGAGGGTAGTACCAGTGGGGCCTGTAGTATACCATACTTGTCACATAGACATATCATTCCTTCTGCCTGCAGTTCTTTGGCCCAGATCAGCCAAATTCCGAATTTCCCAAGTGTTCAGGTCTAAGGCATTAACCCAGGCCTATGCGACATCTAATCGGAAGGGAAGGAGTGAAAGGCAGTGAGTGCAATGAATGAGCGAGAGGTGGTCTGAACGCACTGTGAGAAAGGGTAGTGTTAGAGAAGGCATGAAGGGTGGACTTTGAAGGCTGGTGTGGCGTGCCCTAAATGTCCTTGACTGGATGTTGCTAAAGCAGCCCTGTACCTAGGGAGTGTGATGTATGATGATGTGTGGTCCCTCACCAGTACTGGTTTAAAATGTTAGGGAGGGAGGAGATGCAACCCCAAGAGAGTCCTGGCAAGCACCACTTTATGAACTGATTTTTTTAACTTAGAGATGTTAATAAGAAAGAATGTGGACACCTGCTTTGAAGTAGTTCTGAATCAGCATAGGAGTGGCTCAAAAGCCTTTGATGCAGGCAGGCACATTTGGCGTTTCCCTTGTTGCGTTAATACGTGGTCCACCCTTGTGATGCAATGTAAGTGATAGGATTGCTGGAAGAGACCGTTGTAAGGAAGGGCTGAAGTTAAAGGTGGCAAACCTGTCCCAAATTAGAGCTAGCAAGTCAGTGAAAAAGTCATATTGTCATAAGGGGATTCAGGATGAGAGGGTTCTCTTCCTGTGAACAGTTTGAAAAACTGAGATCAAATAATGCATTTTACACCACATTTTTAACATACATTTACTCAAATAAATAGTCTCTCAAAAAAGGTCACTCATGACATACTGTAACACAATAATTGTGTGCAACCTAAGTCCAAGTCATCCCCAGACGTATTACATGTTTTCCGACCTGAAGATAATTTTGCAAAAGTGATTCTTTTTTCAGCACAATTTGCTTTATAGTTGACTAAATAGCCATATAAAAAAATACAGGGATTTCAAAAAATGAAATTTCAAGAGGCCTACTGTTTACCCGAAGAGCTATCTTCACTTGCTCATTTCCCTTCCTATCATTTTTCACCCTTCCTCTTTCAATTAGATTTTCAATCATGTGTTATGACAAAACATTTATATTTATACACTTCTCACAGTCTCAGGCAGTAAATCAGAGCTAGACAGATTTTACAGTCTCATATAGCGGTGCTATCGCTCAGATTAAGGAGTACTTGCTGTTTCACAGTTTACAGGCCAGGATTTTAGCAGCGGTAGTGATTATTACCCAAACACTTACTTTAAACACATATTTAAAAATGTAATCATTGTGTCTCCAAACCTCAGCTTGGCAGTTTATGAAAATACTCACATTTTGCTATCAGGTACATACCTTTTAGTTTGAATACATAAACACATTTCCACGAAACAAAGGTCTAATATTTCCCTCAGAAAACACAAGTTGTGTATTAAATACTATTTGTTCATATTTAGTACACATGTTTAGTGCTCAAATATTAATTGATGATTTTCTTAAAGTACTCATATGTACAACTATAACTCCTTGATATGTTCTATCTTGCATGGCATGTGTCACCATTTAAAGCCACAGATACCCACACAGTGCCAAGAATTAGCATAATTATGCTGGTGTCAGCAGCATAGCAACATTGGGCATCCTAATGTCCTGAATGCCTAAAAGAGGTCAGGAATTAACACCATTATTTAAGGGCATGGAGTATATTGGGAAGACCCATTAGCACAAGGATGTGAACGATATGCCAGGAATTACCATCAGTATTCAAAGCCCAGTGTTTTGTCAAGTGGTAAATGTCATCAACCAAATTAAGGTTTGAATACTATAAGATTTACCACCAAGATGCTCCAAATAAAAATTAGCACCAACATAACGCTCTACATTTTGTGAAGAAGTGAGTACTACAATATTATGAATATGCAAAGGGGTAGCACCAAAATGCCAGGAAACATGGCTTACAAAGGGATGGGCACCCAAATGCCATTTAAGTCAATAATATCTATGAAGTACCATTAATATAGTAGGCCTGGTGTTTTGGTAAGGGGTGAGTTCTAAAATGTCAAGGACGCCCCTTATATGCCAAGAACTTCCGTTATTATAAGAGGTGGGCAGAATTTATAATTCTTCTGGTGGAAATGGAATTTTTTTTATTTCTGCGTTACTCTTGTAATGCGGGGTTACTAATAAATTCGCCACCCTTCTACCAGAATTAAAATCAGCACTACATAGAAGAAGTGGATTCCGACGCTACATTTACCCTATTTTCACAAGTTCTTTCTATAAATCTTCAGTTTTGTTAAATTGCACATTCAATATATGCAGGTTCTGGGGTTGGCTTGCCCTCGCCATGCATTCTGCATTCTCAAATCCTGCCTATTGGATAGGCATGGTAATGTTGTATTATGCTGGTTTTGTGGCTGGGCTCTCTATGACCCTGCAATCTGTATTCTGAAGTCCTCTCCATTGGCTAGCCTGTGCAAGTTTTTCCTCATGCACGTTTCCACCCTGCCGTGTGTTGTTCTTCCTCAGGTCCTCAAAGATGGCAGCAGATAATGCTCAGAACTTGGAGGTGGTGTCCTGCGCTGCCCAGCACTGGCCGGTGACTGCTGGTTTTCTGGACCAGGTTGGTGACTTTGCTGCAGGCCCCAGGAGCAGCACCCGGCGATGACAGTAACCTTGCAGGTGTCTGAGGCCATTTAGGCCAACCTGCGATGTTGCAGAGAGGCGCAGTGAGCGGTAGAGGAGCAGGTGAGATTCTCGGGCCCAAAGGACCCTGTGCAAGATCCCCCCGTAGACTACATTCTTTGGATAATCTAACTAAGACACAAGAGCTTCTTATAGCCACGCCTCCACCAAAACCAGTGTGCGTGGGCAGAGCAAGGACAGTGGATGTGGTTGTAGTGACATCTTAGACAGTATTCATCAGATAGTACCCCTCAGCAGGAGACACAGTCATGAGAGTCCTCACTCAGCAGGACCATGTAAAACCCAGCCAGCTGAAGTTTGAGCCCCCTTACAGCCCCCAGTACGGGAGAATTGTAGGTCTTGGGGGGTGGGCTGAGATCTGCGGAATCTCGCTCAGTTTTTCTGTAACTCAGCAGAATTCCACAGAGTAAAACCCTGCGAGTTCCACCCACTCCTAATTATGCCAAGCTCAGAGTTTTGCCAGGAGATTGGTAGGATCATGTCTTGGTAGCCCCACTGTGCCAATATGCCTGGGTCAGGATTCAGCACATTCATACGCAGGGACATACATACATATGCACTCAGCTTATGTGCACACAGACAAACTCACATGCGTCCACAGATCCATGTGTATATGCGCTCACACAAATGCACACAGCATTCAAAATCATTTTCTATTTTATTTTTCCTCAGTGGACACTCCGTGGGTCCTGCTCTGGCTGCTTTCCCTGTTTTCACATCCTGGAATTTCAGTTATGGATAATCCTGGGATTTGGGTGTCAGAATTCATGGAAGTAAAAACTTCCCATGCTGCCACTGCCCCTTTCCCTTCTCTTGAACCTCTATGTGATGCAGAAGGTCCTTTTAGAAAGACTACACTCGGGGCAACAAAAACAATACAACACTGAATCAGCCGTGCGCAGTGTAGTGCCCGCATCTCTTTTGTGGCTGACTAACCTCTTAAAGGAGGAATAGTGCTAGAGTCCTATATGCAGAAGCACAGTGATATAGTTTCTGATTTGCATCGCATTAGATAAACAGACCTACCAACTTACAAAATCTTTGTATTGTATGAGGAGGGGACGTGGTCTGAGAAGGGGATGCCCGAGTCTCATAACGCATGATCAGATGAGGAAGGTCTTTTATGGGGATTGGGCCAATGAGGGGGCATGACTTTGTTCTAAACACCACCTAATGGTTAATCCTACCCCCCACCAAAGAAACAAAGCATGTGAGACCTCAAACGATGGCCTGGGTAGACCCCCCCCTACCAGTTGACATCAGCTAAGTCGAGCCTCCACTCATGGTTTGGAAGCCCACTCTGTGGAGGGGTGTCTAGCTCTCCTTGTCTCTCACCAAATGATTTCGGCTTTCCACCAAGTGACTATGTGATGGGACCCAATACCATGTGACACACAGGTGGGTTTGGATAAGAACTTACTGATCCTATGCCTTCTAATGGATGTTGACGGAGTTGTAACTATGACAGTCTGGAGAGCCATCTCAGTCATATGTATTCTGTCTGTGATTTGTGCTGTTGAAGAGCAACACTTTTTGAGGAATAGGTTGGGAACAGTTAACTTTCAATCTGAACTAACAGAACAGCAGAAAACTAGTGAGATTTGCTGTGCTTTGCAAACTGCACTAGTTGCATTTGCTGCAACTAGCATATCAACTTCAGTTTCTTTTCTGGTTAAAATTCTTTATGGCTTTTGTTTTAAGAATTACCCAATTACATGATTGTCCTGGACCTGGGGTTTCTCAAGTCACTCAACATAACCCTTATTCTTAGGTAAAGTTTTAGTATAACATGGCTTTATAATTGCTTATCAGTTGATTTCATCTCTTGACTTGTAAATAAACCGGTACACTTTCTCTACTTTGTATTCTGTTAAATGCTGTCTGTCTTTTCACATCCAGGTCTCAAAACCAGCAACGACAGGTGGATTATTAAAGTGGTGGGGATCACATCCACTTTCCAGCATTTTGCCTTGGGCCTAGCTTGCCAACCACATACCCCTGCATCGCCCGCCCCGCCAGACTTTCCTGTCACACACAAGCAGACATGCATACATACACACACATAGTTGCAGGTGTGCACACTAAGACATTCACACTTACATACACATGTGCTCCCCAGCACACAATCGCACACTCACACTCTTAAAGACGACAACTTGCCTGGGCATCTCCAGATTTCCGACTACCGTCTGTCTGCAGCAGCCAGAGGCAGACCCATGAGCTTTCACCCAATCAGAAGCTGGAATAGGGTTGAAGATGCAGATGTAGACCTTTTTAGGGTCGAGCTTCCGTCACATGCGCTTGCGCATGCGTTTCGCTTGCGAGACGCTTTAGAAGTTAGAAAAGGACTCGTAGCCCCAGTCACGTCACGTCAGTTGTCTTTCATTGGTTTGTGGGCTTGCCTGTTTAAATCTGCTTGCTTTCAGTAGTGCAAGGCACGCATACGTCATGCCTTTTCTGGTGGTTAGCCTTCCTCGAGCACAGTGACCAAGTACAGAAAACCGGCGAGGCTCGCTGTTTTCCATCCGGTTTGTGGACTACTTTTTATCTTTTGTTCACAGCGCGATCTCGCTCTGCAGTAGTCAAGCGCTTTGCATGACATTGACCCTGTTACATAGTTAATTGCACTTTTGCCGGTTACGTAGATAATTGCACTTTTGCCGATAGGTTTTATTACGAGTGAATTGTAGCAGCGCAATCACACAGTTTTTTTTATTTCAATGTGGAAAGAAAAATCCGGTTGGGAGTTTACAACTGCTAATAGCAGCGCAGTCGCTGTAACTCGGAGAAATGCGAGACCCTAGTGCATTGCAAATGCTTGTTTCTCTATACCAGCTTATTATTGAGTAAGAGGGCATGTGATTGACAAGCCCTGATGCTCCATTATCTGACATGCTGCACTCTGTATTGCTAGTGCAGCATGTCAGGTATGTATTGTATATGTGTGAGGCCTGGGCTGTAACAACCTCCGCCTGACACATGAACAGTACATCTAGCGAAGCCCCCATCTGCCAGCAAAGTAACATTACAGCTTTTATATGCACTCAAACGATCCGTGACATCGTTTGCGTTCATATATAAGCTGTACTCTGCCAAGCAGTGGTACAGAGGGAGGCAGTGGGTCGACGCCCTGCCGCCCTCTAGGGGTAGCCACTGCTGCTCAAAACCGTGACCTGAAAATAATGTTAAAACCTTTGTAATTCGATACCTCTTAGAGTGCCCATAATGACACTATATATGTAACAGCGATTTTAACTCAAACACTTGAATCCTCACTGATGTCTTTTTCTCAAGGGGTACAGGTCAATGGTGATAAGTAGTCCTTCAAACCTCTTTCCCATTTATTTGGAATGAGGTTTGAAGGAGGACTGAAACTATATGAAGCTTGTTGTAATCATCGCGAAGGACAATGGAAAACTTTGCATATTTCGCAATCTGTGTTCAGGCCTGATGTCTGAAACAACTGATGTCATATGTGTTCTTGTTTGACAATAAAAAGCATGGTTCTGCAGAGATATACTCGGAAAATATTAGTGACCAATGTATTATTCTCAGATTGTAAAGTAATCACTGTTTTCGCACAGTGACATATGTCTGGCCCAAAGATATTTTTCCTCTGCAATAGATGTAACCATCCATAAAAGCACAAAGACTGACATTCAGGAGATTTGCACAAATTCCTGCATCATGCATAATATGAGGCATGATACTCTTTGGAATCGAATCGAATGGCTGCAAGTGCAGGGTTCAAGGCCTACCAGGGACAGTAGACCATTACTGCATTGATATGTACAAAATGTTGGAGTTGTGGTCCCTTTTCCTTAAAGGGATTTAGATTGCCATTTGAAAACAAGCACTGGCAAACCCAATGGGTCTGGCCTTGTAAAGTGTGCTGTTTTTTATTGATTTGTTTATGTTTTAAGTATGTGCAATATGCATAAAATTGGCAAAAGTATAAAATATATAGAAGCAGCCCTGACACACTAGCCATGGAACTGAAGTGCACTCCTTGTTAGACAACGGTGCGCATGTGATCTGGCAAAAATGGAGCAACTCACAGTGCAATGGAAGAAATAGGTTGACCCAATGTGTTGTGCTAAATGCTGTGGTGGGTGGAAGGAAAATATGAATTACCCTTAAACAAACCACTGACTGAAGAGGGCTGATCAAACACCCCTGTGTAACTGTACATTTGTATTCACTTTCAATAATAATTGTTTTGAAAACATCAGGCTAGTAAAACAGCTAAAGCTGTCTGAAGCTGTCTCTATGCCAGACCTAAAAATGGCATGATGTGATTGGCATTGGAGAGACAATCAGTATTCCTCACATTCACACATGCAATGAGTGAACACACAACTGTGAGAACCCTTTTCAGAGGGCCACAGGGCACACAGGGGTTACTGGGCCCAACCGTTGTAGTTGTGGCCTTTCACTACTGATGTCATGGGGCCTGACCTACTATGGATCCTGAACAACTGGGCCAAGTACCTCTTCTGCACTTGACTCTCAGAAGTAGCTGTGAACCAGCAGCCAAGGCTCCTTATGGGGGAGATGTATTTACAGGTCAGTGAACAGGGCTCATAACAAAGGGCAAAGACTACTAACAACAATCAATGTCCAGTCAAATGCTTGTTTTTATAAGAAAACATACTATTTTTGTTATTTCTACCTCTACATACAAAGTAATGCCTCATTCAGGAGCAACAACACAATTCTCTTGAGGTCAGGGCTCTAGAAGTTGTCAGGCAAACCTCTGTCCCACACTACTTGATGTGACTTGTTCAGGGCTATTTCATATTCGCTGGTGACCGCATCCAGGGATTGCTCACTATTAGACCCTATGCAAGAGTTCCAATTCGACTCTTCAGGTTTTAGTCAAAAGTGTCTGTGGTGCTGCAGCACTCTTAGCAGTGAGTCCCCCTGGGGCCAAACTGCCACAGCTCACGCTTACTCACTTTTGCAGCACAGGAGAGTTGCTGCAGTGGGTGCCATCAGTGTGAGCATATGCTGAGCCTGTTCTTCTTGTAGACGTCAGGCTGTCCACAGCCACACAGCAGCACCCAGCAGTGCAGACTCTCTTTCCTGATTATCACTTTCAGGGTCCTCTCAGTTGTCTGAGTAGTTCCCAGCTTGCGAAGACACAGTAGGTTGGCTTTACCCAGTAGGGGGTGCAGTGAAGGAGTGGGAGATCCTTTCTTCAGATCTGGACTGGAGCCAGTGAGGGAGCAACATCATTCACAGCGTACTCAGCAGTGCTCAGTGGTGAATCAGGGGAAGTTGCCTCACAATGTAATTTCAACCTGCAAAATGTAGCCACAGTCTTTTCTTCCGGCGACGGCCCAAATCTTTTGGCAAAGTTGGTACCACCAGTGCACCCTGACATACTGGGTTGTCACAGTATGAAATAATATGGATGCAAGCTCCTCTAGCTCAAACAGCCCTGCCAAGGCAATTGCAAGTCTCTGTACTTCTCAAGGTAGCAACACTACTGGTGGCCCCCTCTGGCATACAAGGGTCACTGCAGCGTGGCAGTACATGCTTAAAAAGACCTGAACCACCCTCAACACATGCCTTAGTCCACAGCAGCTCTCTCCTCGCATGCAGGGGTTGCTGAGCCAACCCTACACACGGGCAATGACCCTATCTGTGCACAGCCAAATCCCCACACTTTGCAAAGGGAGTCCTCATAGTAGGGATTCCCACTACACCTTGTCCCCTTCAATGCTGTCCTTTTCCTCACAGGGTACACTGGTCTTGGCAAGCAGGTAGGCGCTGGTGCTCCAGGGTAGGTGGTCTTGGTTAGCAGGGAGATTAACAGGCCTTTGCCCCCAGTCCTAATAACAGGCAGAAGTCTTGCAGAGCATCACACTATCACACAGCTTGTTTGGTTGCTTGGCAGATGACAATGTTTTGGGTCCAAACTCCCCTTGTAGTAGTCCATTTCCAGACACTAAAATGTAATTTAGAGTCTGGGTCTCTGAAATTTTATGTTGGGGTTCTGCTTCTTTTGAAGTGGACACTTCTCTTTTTCTTCTTTCCTCATGAAAGACTGTCTTTTACAGCAGGCAAGACTACAAACATGATTGTCCTACAACACAAATCATGGAGTGACCAGAGTTCACACATGAATGCGAGCCTCACTGAAATTTGCATCAAAAGGTTAATTCCAGACTCCCAGCTCTACTCTTTATGGTTTCCTTATGAGACCATTTCTTTTCCTGAGATGTGTCCAGGTGCCTTCCTTGTCATCTATCACTGAATGAAACAGCAGTCTTCCGTAGGGTAAAGGGAGTCTCTTCCTTTTCCCCCCAATGCGTGTCCCATCCAGCTTACAGGAATGCAGCAATACACAAATCTGTCTGGGGTATTCCTCTCCTCCTCTTGTTTTTACCAGGCAGGGTTGTGCTTCCCAAAATGGAAGCAAGGGTCCTCAATGTAATGTACCAATGCAGGTACATCTAGTGTACATTTGAAGCAGACTTACTGTCCAGCACTGTTACCTCCATGCATTGTACCATTACAACTACACATGCACTATAAACACACACTAATTCTAAGTGCACTGTTCTGCACTAAAATGTCTCTATGTTGAACCAGTGTGTGCACACACTGTCAACAAGCTTTCACCATGTGCGTTGCATAACACTTCACCCTCCATTTATTGTACTTCACATGAGCACACATACACTCAGCACATGCTTTCATTGTGCACGCACTGCACAGCACTACATCTCTCATGTAATGTATTCCTCAAAGACATACATTCACCCAGAACATGCATTAAACACACATGCTCTGTGCAGTACTGCTGCATCCTGTACTGTACCCTTCCCAGGCACACATACATCCAGCGTAGAGTCACTACTCCTGTGCTGCACAGCACTCTACATCTACCTGATGTTGGCTAAGGGGTGAGTTAAGCATACAGAAGCTGAATTGTTTAAAAGGTGGGTGAGCCTGTAGGTCTCACTCCAGTAACACAGGGTAGAAATGGGCCTGTTCACTACTACTGACCACTACATGCTGCTTAACCCCAGGAGAAGGCAGTAGCCTTCCACCTCTATGAAGATATCACTTTGGGCATCCCACCTGTGATGGTTAGGTGTACTATACGATATGGCTGTTGGGCCTTGTAGTGCAGTACACTAACAAATACCATCTTGGGTCCAGTCAGGGAATTTTACTTAACCTTAAGCTTAACCCTGGGTAGCTGTGGTTGCAAGCAGTAAGGATTTTCAAAGTAAAAATTTGTAAACCATTTAGCCGTACCAAATAACAAAATAAGCAAGCAACAACACAAGGAAAAAAGAAGACACCAACTTTTAAAAATAGAGTATATTTTCATTAATTTTTAGGGACATTGATAAACAAAGTCCACAGGAAGGTTCCAGAGATACAGATTTTAGAAGATATTCTTACTTTTAAATGCTACCGCAAACAAGCACTGGTCAACAAAAACTCTGGAAGCTTCAAAAAAAGTTTCAAAGCATTAGTTTGACTACTCCGGCCTGGGTTGAACGACCAATTCTGGCAGGGCAATTTGAACTGTTATCTGGCCATCACAAAGGTTTAGAAGCAAAATCCAAACTTTAGAGGACAACCACCATAGACAACAATAGAGTGGTCCTGATGCTGAGGTACACATGCTGAAAGATGCTCAAAGGATGCTCTGGTTGTGGTGCAGTTGACAGGGGTGTCTTTGTGGGTGCTCCTTAGGACACCGGTGAAGTTGGGTAGATTTGGCCACAGAGATCAGGGTCCCTCAAAGTCCTCTTCCTTGCAGTAGGAGGCCAGCCGATGCTGGGCTACTAGTTGGTCTGCCACACAGTTGGGGCAAAATCCTTAGGTGGGAACTTTTGTACCTTGGGGATGGCATATCAGGACTTTAAAAGCATTCCTGGGCCAGGAAGACTCTGGTGCAACTTTTGGCTATCTCAGATTGGTCCTCTTGTGCGCCCAGAGACTGGTAGAGGCAAAACGTCTGTGGTGGCTACCAACTAGGTGACTTCAGCTCTTTTGTCCCTGGAACTGCTTCCAGGAGATCATCCATCTTTTCCTTGGAGCCACTGCTGTTAATGGATGTTGGGAATCAACTCTTCCTTGAGCTATGTGCCTCAGACACAGACCAAACGTTGCTAGCTTAAACTGCAGCAGGTGCAGTCCTTCTAAGTGTGCAGCCTCTCTTTGTGTGGGTTTAAGGACAGCTGGGCAGTCCTTCTTTGGTTCTCTCTCTGACTCCTATGTGATCTGAGGGTCAGAGTGCCAGAAGTGCCATATTTATCCCACAAAAGTGCCCTGAGTGGACCACACAGTCACTAGCCAATTGGCTACTGGGCCCACGTTTACCTAGTGACGAAGCTCTTGTCATGTGTGGCATCTGGCTATCACACAGTGCCACATTCTTTCCCCTTTGAAGATTACCTAACCCTTCCTCGATCATTAGGAGCTTGGTGGCCTACCCTAGAGGTGTGGCTACCAGAGGACTACAAACCCATGGTAGAACCGTTTTAGGAGAGTGATGTCCCTCTTTGGCCTTGTCTACACTTTTTCTGCAGGAAGAAAATGCATTCTGCTCAGGGAAGTTTGCGCTACTTCCCTCATAAAGGAGGCCTCACATTTGAAGCTCAGTTTTTGGGCTAATCACTGTGAGTGGCCATCCTGGGGGAGGGGGTGACACTGTTGTGGGTTCTCCTTAGTGCCTAGGTTGGACTCTCTCATTTTAGCCTTAAGCCCATAGCCTGTGTCTTTTACACATAGACACGTTTTTATTAATTTTATATTTTTAAGCACAGATTGTTTTTAGCTAGTTGTTTTTATATTTTATTCAGCTGCATCATTATGAGAAGGGATAGTTGTTCCCGCTGCATATTTTATCAGCCCCTTATACACATTTCACCATGTGCCCTGTTCAAGGCTGACGTTTTCTGTACATGATATCCTAACTCATTGCCACTTCAGGAACCCAGGAGTCATGTCAGGCCTGTTCTTAGAACACTGCAGGATTTATTATATAAACACTTCCTAGGCCTAAGCAGGGCAGGCAGCATTCCAATCATGGCTGTCCTGTGACGTACACCATTCCATTGAAATCTTCGCTGATCCAGACACTGACTCTTCAACCACCCAAGAGGATTGCTGTTCAGACAACATGCAAACCCTTTCCAGCCTCTTCAGTTATAGGGCTGGGACAGGCAGAAAGGGCTACCACTGCTGTGCTTTTAGACATAGGGTGTACATAGGAGTATTTATGTTTTTAGGATCATACAATGATGGTGGAGTTATCCCCTTCACACTTATCATAATGATGATGACTGTTTTATGTTTCATCTGCCTAATTATCGCAGTCCATGCTTTTTACAATTGGATGTAATTGCTTCAATAAATTCATTGAAATCCATTTTGCATCTTTCATTCTGCCATGACATGTGTGAGTCTCTGATTCACTAAGCAAAAGGGGCATGATCTGTTCACCATGACTTTCCTGAGGAGCCACAGTGTCATGTTTTGGTTGTCACAATTCACCTTTCCTTTCTAGGGTTGGGTGAGACACTGTGGCCTAGCCTGGAATCAGACCGACAGCTTCCAGACGGAATCACCCACAAGCAGTCTTATTGCCAAAATAGGAACCACACAACAACATCTCTCTCCAAAGCAATTGCATTTGTTCCTGTGCTGGGGAGTTGGTCACATTTGTTCCCAGATGGCCAGAAGCCTGCCTGTGTGCACAGACCTTTGTGAGGCCATTGAGATAGCTGGAACACGGAGTGGCAACTTTCTAAAAGTTCCTTACCTTTAATAGTTGTATTAAATTTGTCCGGGGCATCAGATCAGGTTTAAAGCCACAATTAATTTGATACCTTACATGACCCAGTTTGGTAGTCTCAAATAGGAGTTACCCGGGTTGGAATGTTGAACTGGGGCTACTAACTTTATCCACAGCAAAACAACAATTTAGAAGTGCTGGTGTTAAGACATATCAAAAATATATGTCTTACTTGACAAAATACAGCTCCTTGCCAAAGGGCTCTATAGGCCTTCCTTTGGGGAGACGTATGTATAGTTTTAAGGGATAGGGTGTCTTTGCCTTTGGAATTAATCGTAAAGTTGAACTGGCAGTGAAAACACTGTCCTTCCAGTCTGCAGTGGCAGATTTGATGGCATTTTGTACCTTGTCTCACACACAAGGTGGCAACAACTGTGCTGAAGCCCTGAATGGACACTCTACCATACATGCCCTTGGTAGCCTAGGTACCTTATAATAGGGACATATAAGTAGGCCAGTCCTTGCCAATTGGGTGTATCCAATTCGACATGCAATTTGTGTAGGGTCAGAACACTGGCAGTGAGGTCTGGTTAGCAGGCCTCAATGCACTTTCAGAGTCAAATATTCAGCAGCTTCAGTCCAAAAATGTGGGGGGGGGGAGCATGCAAAAAAAGGCATTTCCTTACAACACCCCCCCCCCAGATGAAAGGTGATGAGCAACTAACCCTTATCCTGTTAATTCTCATCAGCTAAGTGGAAGAACCTGGTAAGGCCATCTGCATTGACATGGTCAGTCCTAGGTCTGTGCTCCACTGTAAAGTCCATACCCTGTAGGGAAATGGACCACCTTAACAACTTGGGGTTCGCGCTCCTAACCTGCATCAGCCATCTAAGGGAGAAAAAAGTAGGGCCTTCTTCTTCAGGGACCAAACCATAGCAAAGGCTTCCCTCTCACTTGCTGCTAAAGGAAACTAGTTGACCTTGACCCTGGTCATTTAGCTGTGACAGAACTGCCAAATTCCCAAGCACTGAAGCATCAGTTTCCTTGGATACATACTGTAATGGGTTAAATGAAGATATGCCTTGGGAAAATGCTTTAATTTGAATGCCCTCTTGTATCCAGCACATTTTCCTGCTAAAATCCAGAAGTTTTTAATTAGTTCAGTGAGTTTATATAATCATTTTGTTAGGGTTGACGGTTCTTAGGTTACTTTCTAATTTCCTTTTTTTTTCCTTTCTGGCATTCCAAAAGCTGGCCGATCTCTGATGACCATTACCACACTGCTGATAGTATGTATGGTCTTTTTCTTCACTAAAGTCAGGTGCCTTTAGAGCAAAAGCTGAGCACAGATATTCCTTAAGGGTGTCAAAGGCCTTTTGATAGAAGTTAGTCCGTGTAACTTTCCTTGACTGCTTTTTGAAGGTTAGCTCTGTTAAAGGTGCACAAGCCTCCTGTAGTGCCCATTCAGGCCTGAGAAGGCCCTGATCTGAGTTTGAGTCTTTGGAGCTTCCCAGGCCAGAATTGTCTGGAACTGGGGCTGGAGAGGTTGTACATGGTCTCCAACTACTTGGTGGCACAGGTACACTACAGACACTTGCCTATCTGGCATTTGCTTGTGTTGATAGTAAGCCCTACCTATTGAAGTGCTTGAATCACTTCTTGAAGTGGACCAGGTGCTTCTCCTGGGTGGGACTGAAAACAAACTATTATCAAGATATGGTGCTCTGAAACTTTCCATACATGAAAGTACTCCATTCATCAACCTCTGGAAGGTGCGTTTATCAACCCAAGGGACTTCATCATGAACTGAAAAGGGTCTTCTGGATGTAAAAAAGCGGATATTTCGTTGGCTTTTTGTGTTAGGGCTATCTGCCAATAACCTAATGTCAGGTTGAAGGTACTCAGATAATTTGCAGCCCCCAGCTTGTCTATTGGCTCATCAGCTCTGGGTATGGGGTAAGCATCAGTCTTGGTGACTGCATTTAGGCCTCTGTAGTCCACACAAAATCAATCATAACTCAGTTTTCCCTCCATTGTGATTGGCTTTCAGCACCAGAACCACTGGACTGGCCCATGGACTACTACAGGGCTCAATCACCCCCCAACTCTAGCATTTTAGCAACCTCAGTTTTAATGACAGCCTTGACGTGATCTGACAGTCTGTACATTTTACTTTTACAGGTAAACCGTCACCTGTTTCCACATCATGGGTACACACTGTTGTCAGACCTGGATTTAAGGAAAACAATCCAGAAAACTGTTCAAGCAAGTTGTACCAGTCTTTCTATTGCTCACTTGTCAAAGTGGCAGAGGGAATTTCTCCCTCCACAGAACCATCTTTGACATTCATTGACATTAGGCCTGGGATAGGTTAATTTTCTTCCTCTTCTCCACCATCTGTCACCATGAGCATTGTGATGGTCGCTCTGCCATGAATCAACTTGGGCCTATTCACATGTATCACTCTATGGGGGTTCCGTGGAGGACCTAAGTCCACCAAGTATGTGACTTCTCCCTTCTTTTTTCAAGTTAGAGTAAGGGTCTGTCGATTTGTCTTGGAGGGCTCTGGGTGCCACAGGTTTTAACAGCCACACCAACTCTCCAGGTTGGTACTCAACCATAGCAGCCTTTTGGTCATACAAGTTCATTACAAGTTCTTGGCTGGCATCCAAGTTCCTGTTTGACTTTTTCATGTACTCAGCCATTGTGGAGGGAAGGCTAGTACATAATCGAGGCTGTTCCATTTTGGTCTCCTTGAGAGGTTTCTCCCAACCTTCTCTGACCAAACTTAAGAGACCCCTGATAGGTCAAAAGCGTTGAAACCTACTCCCTTCTGAGGAACCTTCCTGTATGCAAACAGTAGGCATGGGAGAAGAACATTTCATCTTCTCCTGAGTTTCTCAGGTAAACCCACAATTATGTCCTTCATGGTCTTGTTAAATCTTTCAACAAGGCCATTAACTTTTGGATGGTTTGGCGTGGTGAACTTATAAGGCACTTCACACTTATCCCACATTGCTTTCAGGTAGGCAGACATGAAGTTTGTGCCTCTATCTGAAATTACCTCCTTAGGAAAACCCACTATGGTGAAAGTAACTGTTCTAAGGAGCATTGCTTCAGAGTATCTGGTGGCATGGTCCACAACCACCAGGATAAACCTATGCCCAGAGGCAGTGGGTGAGTCTAAAGGACCATCTCAAAGGGAGTCCCCATCACAGGAAGCAGTATCAGAGGATCTTTTTGCTAGCCACCAGCCTTGCCACTGGCTTGGTAGGTGACACAGGAGCAACAAAACGCCTCCCCTTCTCAGACATTTATGGTCAATGAAAAAAAGGTTAACCAACCTAGCCCAGGTTTTGGTCTACCCTTAATGTCCAGCTAAGGGGGATAGCTAATGAGGAACTCTTTGTACTGCTGAGGGACCACCACTCTCCTGGTTGCCCATTGTTTGGGATCCTATGCCTCTAGTACAGGATTCTCTCCTCCCAGTATACCTTATGGGAGCCACTGACATCTCCTTCTTCCTGTTTGAAAACCAAGTGTCTCACAAACTCAACAGTGGGAGAAGTCTTCTGTTCCTAGCTCAAGTTCTCTCTGGAGGGACCACCTGTTCCTTGGAAGTTCTGCCAAGTCAGACAAGTCTCTCAAGGCAGCCACCATTCTCCTCAGAGACCAGGCCGTACCCCTGAGGGTTAGGCTCCTTCTGGCTTTGTGAAGTTTTTGCAGAAGCCTTGCCAGGCTTACTGAGCTTTCTCTTGTTGCTAGGGATAGGGGCCACTGTTTCAGGCTCCACAGTCCTTTCACGTTCTCTTATGGCCTTCTGTGCTCTAGTGGAGCCCAAATCCATCAGTAAGACCCAGCATTCCTGTAGCATGTGTCCTTCTCTCCACCTCTGCTCAGGAAGACATTTGAAGATAATTGCCCAATAGACACTCTGCTGGGATGGCAGGGAACACAGCTACTTTCTTAGGACCAGTAACCCCTCCCGACCCAAAGTCCACTACAGCTATGGGATGGGATATTGTCACATTGTCAGAGTTGACTATCTCATCCAACTTATCTGGCTTGGGGAAACAAGCTTGGCCTTCACCATAGTTGTGTTGGCACCTGTGTCCCTTAAGGCCTCAACTTCCACCCCATTGTTTTGCTACTGTCTTCACTTTACTATACTGGCAGGCCAGTGGACCAAAGGTTCAACTTCCTCACCACCCAGAGAAACTAATCTGGCTGTTCTCATGGACAATTCCACCCCAATTCCTACACCGGTTACCCCCTTGGGAGTGTCACCAGGAGGTCAAAAATATCAAAAGAACCAAAAATAGCAACAACAGGATATGATCAATTAATGCCAATGTCACTGTGAATCCTCCAAAAACAGTTGAATAAATTGAGTGAATGGCTAAAGGTTTTACTCAAAAGATGGTCTGGAAGGGACTGACAAAATCAGAAACAACCAACCTTAAAAAAGTGTGCAATCCTAGCGGTGTTAGATACATTTAAGATGCAACTTATTAATTCACCTAAATGTTTTGGGAAGTTGGTATTTAAAAGGGACTGTATGTCAGCAGACAACCTTGTCACTTGGAGGTCATAGGTTTCATGGGCTGGTGTGAGAGCCACCTGTTTTGGAAACAAATGAGCCTTCAGTCTGCTCAGCTTGTCATAATTTAATTATAAGTAGCAATGTGAGGCCACGTATCTGCTACTTTTATCTCATGCGTGGGGTGACAAGTCATAATTTTAGAGACCAAAATTACATAAGGAACACCTGGTCTCATCTCACAGCAACCTTGATCACCAAGCATTACGCAGCTCCCAGCTGAAAGCAGCTGAAACAATGGGCGAATTAAAGGGACAGGAATACCCTTCAGATAGCAAGCCAAATTTGTGACAGAAGCATTGCATGCTCTGTGCAAGGACATCTGTTTACATACAATGGCTGACAGAAGTCTCACATTCCCTGCCATTAAGAAAGAGCTTTTTCTCGATGTTAAAGCACTTATAATCAAAAGGAGTTCCCATAAGGAGTTCCAAAAGGAGTTCCCATACCTCATGAATGTAACTCTCTCTTAGCTGTTCGAATCTGCCTAAAGAAAAATATTTTAAGCACAGAGTAAACTGAAATGTTGTAATGGACAGAGTAATCACTCCATGTATTAACCACATGGACCATATTGTTTCTGCCACAGTAAAAGGCAACTTTTCTAACTTTACAATGTTAAGTATGATGTACTAGCTTCTTTTTTAGCCATTAACTTTTGGTCCTGTGTCAAATTAAAAGGGGCAAATAACTCCTTAGAGTTAACATGCTTGCAAGGCATGCAGCCGTTTTTAAGAACTTGCAGTATCCACTAAACTACATAATGGACATTTGTTAACTCTGTCCATGTTGTAAAAGTGACATATCATTTGGAATAATGTCAATTGCAGAAGACACAATGGCCCTCATTCTGACCTTGGCGGGCGGCGGAGGCCGCCCGCCAAAGTCCCGCCGTCAGGTTACCGTTCCGCGGTCGAAAGACCGCGGCGGTAATTCTGACTTTCCCGCTGGGCTGGCGGGCGGTCGCCTTCAGACCGCCAGCCAGCCCAGCGGGAAAGAGGCTTCCACGATGAAGCCGGCTCGGAATCGAGCCGGCGGAGTGCAAGCTGTGCGACGGGTGCAGTTGCACCCGTCGCGTATTTCACTGTCTGCGCAGCAGACAGTGAAATACATGTAGGGGCCCTCTTACGGGGGCCCCTGCAATGCCCATGCCAGTGGCATGGGCACTGCAGGGGCCCCCAGGGGCCCCGCGACCCCCCCTACCGCCATCCGGATCTCGGCGGTCCGACCGCCGGGATCTGGATGGCGGTAGGGGGGGTCGGAATCCCCGCGGCGGTGCAGCAAGCTGCGCCGCCGCGGAGGATTCAATGGGGCGGCGGTACACTGGCGGGACCCCGCCAGTGGTGCCGGTCCGACCGCGGCTTTACCGCCGCGGTCGGAATCCCCATTGGAGCACCGCCGGCCTGTCGGCGGTGCTCCCGCGGTCCTCCGCCCTGGCGGTCAAAGACCGCCAGGGTCAGAATGACCACCAATGTTGTTTATTGTGTAGAAGTGGTTGGACAATGTGTTCATATCATTATCAACGGCTAGAGCTTTCTCTAAATTCTCCTTATCTCTTTTCCTTAAACAGGCAGCAGACTCCAATTGCGAAAGCTTCCATATTTCATTATATATCGCATATAAGAAACATTTTGAGTGTGGTTTTTTGGGAACCTAACAAGAAATCTTGTGAGTTGACATCTTCTGAAAGGGGACCAAGGAGTTCTTTGACAGATGTTAATGCGGAAGATCTTAACCATTGTTTTCAAATTGTACCCAGGCTGTATGTTATCACAATACCAGAGTGTTGTGTGATGATGTAATGAAGGTCCAGCCTGTTCACTCTAAAACCCTGTGTTGAGTTAACAAAACATGCATGATAACCATTTATGTCCACTGGCTTCAATAACCACCCATTGGGACCTGAAAGTGCTGAATTAAAGGTACAGTTTCTGAACCCAAGCATTGAGTTGTTCTTCAGTGACATTTAAAATCTTTTGCCAATTATCAAATTTAGCTGGTGAGGGAATACAAGGTGTATTAATTTATTTTATTTTTGCCAAGCCTAAATAAGTTGTTTGTTGTATGATGTAATTGAGAAAAGAATAAGGCAAGCTCTAAATAAAGCCTCCCTACCCTTTATTTGCCAATCATGTGTTCCCCACACACTCTTCAAGTTATTCAATTTCATCCAATACTCATAGCCTTCTATAGCTGACTGGGAAAAAAGGGAATATAAATAGATCAATTTGGTGTCTGTTAGTAATATTTTCCTTGCTTTAGAAGGTGATAAGTTAAAGTAATAAGATTCAGCATCTTTAACATCATGTTGAGTCAAATAAGAAAACATTTCTTCAAATGTTTTAGACCTACCCACTGGTGGAGTTGGACAATGTTTCTACTGTGTATAGTTATAACATATTTAGGTGGTACCAGCTCGGTGTAAAAAATAATATCAGTACTGGTAATAACTGAACACTGCCCCTTACTTTTCAGTGTTCATGTACACATCTTCACTTTCAAATACAGTATAATATTCAAGACCAGAAAGCAAAGAATCAACTGCTTTTACATCCCAGTAATCAGAAACAACCCCCAGTGTAGTAATATCATCTATTGATACACTCAAAACATATGGAATTTGAATCATTTCTATATGGCTGAATATATCAAATGGTACTTTGTCCCAAGCAATCCCATGAGGAACTGGAACAGCTGAAATGTTCACAAGGGACGAGTCTCTTCCAACCTTATGTGAGGACAAAATAAGGTTATGAAACCTCATCAACCAATTCAACAGCAGAGTATTCAGGAAGATAATGAACATGTATCAGAAGAAATAAAACAATAACAAAACCATTCCAAAGAAGAAAGGCAAGCACAGTCAATACTATCCACAGATAGTACCATGAACAAACTAAATAGTTGTGTTTAAGCCAGTTGAAGAGCGTATATGCTTTTGATACAAGTACTGTAGCTAATGTTGAAGAATTTGAAGAAAAGTTGTCAATGTTAGCAAAATAACCAGAAGCAGTCTGGCCAAAAACTGGAGTTAGTGCAGGTACGAGGGAACTGCATCCATTGGTGATTCATAATAAACAGTTCCATCCATTTGTGTTTTATGTGAGGAGTGCAAATTAAATTCTGGAGATTTCTTGGCTATGAAGTGGTGACAGGAATCAACAAAAGTTCATTCGCCGCCCTCCCCATGCTCGGGGAAATAATTTCAGCATTGTAAAGTGCATTTGGAGGTAGATCCTGAATGGTACTGAGAGGGGAACAGGAACTACCCAGGAATCCTCATGGTCTACCGTGCAGGATCAGCCACATTGTGTAATTTGACATTGTCAATTGAAACCAGGCAGCAGTGGTAGAATAACAGTTCTGGTACCGTGTATTCCCAAAACTGGAACCGGAGCTCTGAAGGATGGGCCAAACTCTTTCTTCACAGGTATCTTTTCACAAACTAGATCCCCAACTTTAGGAATCCAGCCCGTGAATGTTGGCAAATCTCTAATTCCCAAGGTGGCATCATGTGTTGATGAATTTTCATCACAGAATTACCATGTTTCCTGTAAAAACATTAACACATTCATTAATGTCAAAATGTGTTTCTGCCGCCACCACGGTAGGTCCATCAAGATCTGTGACATAAATAGATATCCCAAACAGGACGTCATAGGGGTTACGTCCTCCCAAAGACCTTCTGGGCAGATTATTTACCGCTCTCGGGACTCCATACAGGTGATGAAGCCAGCTATCACCTCAAACGAATACTCTAGCTGTTAAGGATTGCTTTAAGTCATGGTTCTTCTGCTTGGCAATCAAATTTCCCCTCAGGATGATAGGGAGATGAAAAATGCACTTCAGCACCCATCATTGTCATAAAGTCCCTGAATGCCCTAGAGGCAAAAGCAGGGCCCTGAACCAATAGCGTTTCTGCAACAGGGAGATGGTTGCCGCCACACCAGCATGGGCAGAAACAACCCCTATGCTGCTTTGATAAGATCTAATCTTTGATCTTGTTTAGGGATCACGCAACACACACACTTAAGAGTGGTAGTAAAGTTTGCAGGATATGCTTTTGGTAAGGGCTTACCATCAGCTGAAGCTTTCAATGCAGCTATTGTTTCATCTTCCAGATTCATATGAGAACAGGTTCTAGCAGCAACAGAAGCTACAGCTGCTGAAGATTTGGCTGCTTCATCAGCCAAAGTATTTCCTACAGTGTGTATTCCAAAACGTTGGTGACCCAATTTATGTACTGCATGAGCCCATGGTAGCTTGTCTTTGAGCTCTGCCACCTTCCGCCACAAGAAATAAGTTGGTTTTATGGTGTTTTCTTTGGAGTCTCTGAACCCATTTAGGCACCAGTAGTGTAAGTCTTCATTGAAGGACTGGACACAATAGTACGCATCACACATAATCAAGATAGATGGCTCAGGATCTGTGTGTGCCAGTGCCAAGATCAAGGCTTTTATCTATTTAAGTGTTGCTGTGCAGTCTCCTAGAGTCTGTGTGTAGGTCTGTTGAGGGTGGAATTTACCATCCCTCATTACTCCACAAACACAAGCTGCGGAGTATTGATGTTTAGTACCTACAGCTGGTTAAGCTGAACCATTGGTGTAAATGACTTTTCTGTATTGGTCAAGAGGCAGGAGATTAGTGGACTTTGTGTATTCTAGTTCATACTGGAGAGCTTCTTGGGTCTGTAGTTTTGTATCAAAAACATAATTGATATCAGTAGCAGTCAGAGTGGTAGCCCATTGTATCCAAAGTGGATGCAATGCTTTTGCATTCAGGATGCTTGCTTTTGTGACAGGCTGGAGGGCCGGAATCGGGGGAATGACAATAGTGCGCTTCCCCGGGGCTAACAGTCTCTCCTTTATGATAGCCATTTGGACAGCAGTCAGGACTGTTGGTGAAAAACACTGATTAGCATTTGAGTACAAGTGTGATTTATATGCTATGGGTACAGTGACCCCTTTATTACATGAGATATAGGTGAACCTGATGGCACCAGGAATGAACCAGATTACCATATTTGCTTTACTCCCACATGTGTGCAAGTGTTTTGATTCAATCATGTCTATTGATGATGTTTTGAGAATTTGTGTGTGTTTGGGTGTCCAATGTGTGCTTGAGAAATCTGGATGAATTAAATTATAAAGTAGTTTTATGGGTTATGCATATTCTGGAATGTAGAATCTGACAAAATTGAGCAAATCCCGCAATTATTGTAATTTCTTGCTGATATTTGGTGGTTGTAATTGCGCACATTTCTCTAGGAATTGTAGTGCCAGGCTCTTTCCTTCATTTGATAGTTCATATCCTAGAAATAGGACACTTAGAAAAGTAATTTTTGTTTTCTTGAAATTGAATTTGTAGCCCTGTGTGACGAATCCCAAAATTATGTGATCATCCCTGGCTAAATGTGTGTTGAGTTCGTCGTCTTTCAGATAGATGTCATCGACATAAGACAATGCCTCTGGATCCATATCATCCAATATTGATGTCACATGGGCTGAGAACAATCTAGGAATGTTCTTATCCTCTTGAAAGAGCCTACAAAATCTTCTTTAAGACCCTAGCATGGAGAAGGCGCTTAAGTCCCTGCTTTTAGGTGCTGGATTTTGGCAGAAAAATACATTGGAAATAACCAATGTTGTTTTGTGTTTTTTGTGCACTATGTTGTTGATGAGTGCTGTACTATGTGAATTTTGTATTTCAAATGTGTGTGTGTGACTATTTAAGTCTCTGTAATCAAAGATGATTCTAAATGAATGGCCTGACTTAGATACGGGGAACAAAGGGTTATTCATAGAAGAGACACAGGGATCAATTATTCCCTGTGCACAAGTTGTGAGAGAATTTCCCTCACTGGTGCTTTAGCCTCATGTTTAATGGGCTATTGAGGTTGTATTTGTGGAGTGGGTCTTATTGGTATAACATGGTAAGGGAAATCACTATCTGATACCACCTGGTTGTGGTACAGTGCAGAGGCTTGGGCCAATGTCCAATCTGTGGCGTAAGCTTCTTTTACTGTGTCTGGAACAAGGACTGAGAAAGAAGGCAAAATGACTTCTTCCCCTTGTTGGAGCATATGGACATATTCAGATGGCCAAAGTTTTTTCTGCCAATAGCATGACATAACTCAGTGTTAATCTTCCTCAGAAGATCACTTTGATGATGCGCTCAATATTCCCCTCAATTTGAAGTCTTAATTTGTAAACCCTACCTGGTGGGGAGATGCGCCTGTTCGCAGTTTTGACTTCAAAGAATTCGTTAATTGGTGTCACATCCAGAAGTTCCAGAATATTCTGGCAAACTATTGTGACCTGTGTTGCGCTGTCTAGTAGAGTCACTGCCTACGACTTGTTCTTCAGTAATGTTCTCAATATATTTGGCATGTTTAGCTGAAATTGCTGCAATCTTTTTCTTTTTAAATTGTTTTTTTATATTGTAGACGTTTCTCTTCCTTTTGAACCAAAATATCCGATGTGAGTTGTGACTCCTTTCTCGTTTCACATGCTTGTTTCGGTGCTCTGACCACCCTCCTCTCTGACTTTGTTTGTTGGGTGAGTCCTGGAATGAATGAGATTGGCAAATATCAGTATACTGCTATCTGTCAGGAGTATTTAAAGTTTCTCTGTTTATAAGGTTTTATCCTTTTTCTGAGGTCTCCAATCGCAGTTTGTTTACTCTTGTTATTTTTCTGCTTATCCCAGGGTTTTTTAGAACTTTTTTGAACTTGCTTGGCATTATCCTTATTGGATTTACCTTGTAATTGTGGGTTACCTCGGCTGACTCCCAGGCTATCCCAATCTATACTAGTATAAGTCTCAGCGATAATCTTAGGCAGGTCACGTTCCTGTTGAGGAAAGTCCCAGAGTCACTGGCATACTGCCAATGCTACTTCTTCCCCTTTAAGATTACTTAATATAAATGAGGACACTGTGGCAAAATTGCCTATTAATTGCATCCCCAAATCCAGGGCAGACCAGTATTCGTCTTCACAAGTGTTGATGTACCATGTGCGGTAGCGTAAATTGCAATAAATACTGCACCCCAAGTGGCACAGTTGTCTATAGAAGGAACCATTGAAAATGGCAAGCACATTTTGAGAATTCTACGTTTGTCTTGGGGTCCTTTATGGAGAACACTGCTCCCAATTTGTTTTTATTTTTTGCTAACCAAAACGGAATTTCTTCATGTTTGGTCGGTACCTTACTCATTATTGAATGCAAAGTCACTAGATTTATCCCGGTTGTAGCCAAATGTGGTGCTGCTACCTCGCTGGGGCGGTGTTTAAAGTCAGCATTACAAATATATTAGGCATCTATATATATCTACTAAATTATTGTATAGTTGGCATACATCCACTACCACCATATTTTCCTCAATGCGGTGTGGTGTATATGTGGCTAATTATGGCAACATAGGTCCTTCTTTACTTAAGGGACCTAATATAACATTTTGTACAACATGTGGTAGGGTGGCCTCAAACCAATGTTGGTGTTCTTTGTAAGAAAGTGGTATTTCTAAACATTCATAAACTCTGTAATGTGCAGGTGTATTTGCTACTGTGTAATTGTGGAAAAAGTATGTGTTTCCATCTGCTGCTGGAAAAGTGACCCAGGAACAGAAAATGTCTGTTGACCCTACCACAAATGTAACACTCGCACCCTCAGTCCATGAGCTAATAGATGTTGTGAGAGAGGTTGTCTTATATTTAGTAGAATTGATACCCGTTGAGGGTCTGCCATATTTAAAAATGGTAAGTTCAGGGATAGAAATGCTAATTTGGGTAATCCTTTTAAGGTTCAAGCTTGAACAACCAAAACCCTAAGATAGGTGCTACCTATGAAGCTGAGGAGGGTAGTCCCCTAATAGCACGGACATCTCCATATAAGGTAATTAGGGTGTCTTTAGCATGTGAAGGACAGAGATACTAGGGAAATCCATTTAATTAGTGCCTGACCAACGTTGGTGGCATCATGTCGTGGAGCTCTTACCATGAGGGTAAGACTGCTTGCTTTAGAGCTGCAGCACCACCGCCTGTGGGTGACTTAGTCAGTCTTACAACGATTGGAAGCTGTCGGCATGACCCTCTAGGTTAGCTAGCAGCATCTCACTCATACCTAGAGAATAAAAGCCTAAAAACATGACACTCTGAATCCTATGGGAAGGCCTGGTGGACAGATCATAACCCTTTCTCTCATTTGCACACATGCAAAGGCAGACAAAGAAATGCAAGTTTCATTTCAATGCATTTACTGGAGCAACTGTTTCCTATGATAAAAGGCACGAGCTGTGAACATTAGGATGATGAAACATAATACAGTGATGATTGTGACCAATATAGTGAAGCATATGAACAGTCTCAACATCCTGACATAAACACAAGTCTAAGAATTCTTACCTACACCCTAATTTCTAACATAAGAGCATAGCAGTGTTAGCCCTTCTGCCCGACCCGGTATATAGGAGGAACCCCACTCCCATACCTGAGAGAAGGTGGGGCTGCCTGTTCTTTTGCTGGCAGTCCTCCTGATTGGCTCAGTGAAGCTGTCAACAAAGTTGCATACAGCATAAGATGGATGGTTGGAATATCTCTTTTACCCTTCTTTGGCCTATGTAGTATTTATATGACAAAACATGTAGGGGGTGATTCTAACTCTGGCGGGCGGCGGAGGCCGCCCGCCAGAGTTCCCCCTCCAGAATACCGCTCCGCGGTCGGAAGACCGCTGCAGTGATTCTGGGTTTTACACTGGGCTGGCGGGCGACCGCCAAAAGGCCGCCCGCCAGCCCAGTGTAAAACAACCTTCCCACGAGGATGCCGGCTCCGAATGGAGCCGGCGGAGTGGGAAGGTGCGACGGGTGCAGTGGCACCCGTCGTGAATTTCACTGTCTGCAATGCAGACAGTGAAATTCTTTGTGGGGCCCTCTTACGGGGGCCCCTGCAGTGCCCATGCCATTGGCATGGGCACTGCAGGGTCCCCCAGGGGCCCCACGACACCCCATACCGCCATCCTGTTCCTGGCGGGCGAACCGCCAGGAACAGGATGGCGGTATGGGGTGTGTGAATCCCCATGGCGGCGCAGCGAGCTGCGCTGCCATGGAGGATTCAAAAGGGCAGCGGAAAACCGGCGGGAGACTGCCGGTTTTCCACTTCTGACCGCGGCCCAACCGCCACGGTCAGAATGCCCTGCGGGGCACCGCCAGCCTGTTGGCGGTGCCCCCGTCATTTTAGCCCTGGCGGTCGACGACCGCCAGGGTTAGAATGACCCCCGTAGTGTTCTGAGAACAGGCCTGGCGTGATAGTATCTCTATAGTTAGAAGGTTGACTCAGTAACTGTTGGATCGTCAATACTAGGTAGACTATTGTGTATAAACATGACAGCCTTGAGCAGGGCGCAGATAAATGTAGAACACAAACAAGTATGTTTTCTAAGAAAGGCAGCTGATGAAATATAAAACAACAAGCTAAAAGTGAGCTGTGCTAAAATATAATAAAATGAATAAAAGCAAATAAAATGTGCTTGCTTTTTAAAGGCACAGATGATGGGGCCTAAGAGCAAAGATATGGGTGTCCAATCTAGGCACTAAAAGGAACCTACAACACTAGTGCGTATCCGCTCATTAGCTATCTTCCCTGGTTCACTAGGACTAGATAAATTAGAATGTACTGGATGCTGGTGTAACTTTTCTGAGAAACCAAAGAAACCAAAGAAAATCAAAGACCGCCAGGGTCAGAATGACCACCAATGTTGTTTATTGTGTAGAAGTGGTTGGACAATGTGTTCATATCATTATCAACGGCTAGAGCTTTCTCTAAATTCTCCTTATCTCTTTTCCTTAAACAGGCAGCAGACTCCAATTGCGAAAGCTTCCATATTTCATTATATATCGCATATAAGAAACATTTTGAGTGTGGTTTTTTGGGAACCTAACAAGAAATCTTGTGAGTTGACATCTTCTGAAAGGGGACCAAGGAGTTCTTTGACAGATGTTAATGCGGAAGATCTTAACCATTGTTTTCAAATTGTACCCAGGCTGTATGTTATCACAATACCAGAGTGTTGTGTGATGATGTAATGAAGGTCCAGCCTGTTCACTCTAAAACCCTGTGTTGAGTTAACAAAACATGCATGATAACCATTTATGTCCACTGGCTTCAATAACCACCCATTGGGACCTGAAAGTGCTGAATTAAAGGTACAGTTTCTGAACCCAAGCATTGAGTTGTTCTTCAGTGACATTTAAAATCTTTTGCCAATTATCAAATTTAGCTGGTGAGGGAATACAAGGTGTATTAATTTATTTTATTTTTGCCAAGCCTAAATAAGTTGTTTGTTGTATGATGTAATTGAGAAAAGAATAAGGCAAGCTCTAAATAAAGCCTCCCTACCCTTTATTTGCCAATCATGTGTTCCCCACACACTCTTCAAGTTATTCAATTTCATCCAATACTCATAGCCTTCTATAGCTGACTGGGAAAAAAGGGAATATAAATAGATCAATTTGGTGTCTGTTAGTAATATTTTCCTTGCTTTAGAAGGTGATAAGTTAAAGTAATAAGATTCAGCATCTTTAACATCATGTTGAGTCAAATAAGAAAACATTTCTTCAAATGTTTTAGACCTACCCACTGGTGGAGTTGGACAATGTTTCTACTGTGTATAGTTATAACATATTTAGGTGGTACCAGCTCGGTGTAAAAAATAATATCAGTACTGGTAATAACTGAACACTGCCCCTTACTTTTCAGTGTTCATGTACACATCTTCACTTTCAAATACAGTATAATATTCAAGACCAGAAAGCAAAGAATCAACTGCTTTTACATCCCAGTAATCAGAAACAACCCCCAGTGTAGTAATATCATCTATTGATACACTCAAAACATATGGAATTTGAATCATTTCTATATGGCTGAAGATATCAAATGGTACTTTGTCCCAAGCAATCCCATGAGGAACTGGAACAGCTGAAATGTTCACAAGGGACGAGTCTCTTCCAACCTTATGTGAGGACAAAATAAGGTTATGAAACCTCATCAACCAATTCAACAGCAGAGTATTCAGGAAGATAATGAACATGTATCAGAAGAAATAAAACAATAACAAAACCATTCCAAAGAAGAAAGGCAAGCACAGTCAATACTATCCACAGATAGTACCATGAACAAACTAAATAGTTGTGTTTAAGCCAGTTGAAGAGCGTATATGCTTTTGATACAAGTACTGTAGCTAATGTTGAAGAATTTGAAGAAAAGTTGTCAATGTTAGCAAAATAACCAGAAGCAGTCTGGCCAAAAACTGGAGTTAGTGCAGGTACGAGGGAACTGCATCCATTGGTGATTCATAATAAACAGTTCCATCCATTTGTGTTTTATGTGAGGAGTGCAAATTAAATTCTGGAGATTTCTTGGCTATGAAGTGGTGACAGGAATCAACAAAAGTTCATTCGCCGCCCTCCCCATGCTCGGGGAAATAATTTCAGCATTGTAAAGTGCATTTGGAGGTAGATCCTGAATGGTACTGAGAGGGGAACAGGAACTACCCAGGAATCCTCATGGTCTACCGTGCAGGATCAGCCACATTGTGTAATTTGACATTGTCAATTGAAACCAGGCAGCAGTGGTAGAATAACAGTTCTGGTACCGTGTATTCCCAAAACTGGAACCGGAGCTCTGAAGGATGGGCCAAACTCTTTCTTCACAGGTATCTTTTCACAAACTAGATCCCCAACTTTAGGAATCCAGCCCGTGAATGTTGGCAAATCTCTAATTCCCAAGGTGGCATCATGTGTTGATGAATTTTCATCACAGAATTACCATGTTTCCTGTAAAAACATTAACACATTCATTAATGTCAAAATGTGTTTCTGCCGCCACCACGGTAGGTCCATCAAGATCTGTGACATAAATAGATATCCCAAACAGGACGTCATAGGGGTTACGTCCTCCCAAAGACCTTCTGGGCAGATTATTTACCGCTCTCGGGACTCCATACAGGTGATGAAGCCAGCTATCACCTCAAACGAATACTCTAGCTGTTAAGGATTGCTTTAAGTCATGGTTCTTCTGCTTGGCAATCAAATTTCCCCTCAGGATGATAGGGAGATGAAAAATGCACTTCAGCACCCATCATTGTCATAAAGTCCCTGAATGCCCTAGAGGCAAAAGCAGGGCCCTGAACCAATAGCGTTTCTGCAACAGGGAGATGGTTGCCGCCACACCAGCATGGGCAGAAACAACCCCTGTGCTGCTTTGATAAGATCTAATCTTTGATCTTGTTTAGGGATCACGCAACACACACACTTAAGAGTGGTAGTAAAGTTTGCAGGATATGCTTTTGGTAAGGGCTTACCATCAGCTGAAGCTTTCAATGCAGCTATTGTTTCATCTTCCAGATTCATATGAGAACAGGTTCTAGCAGCAACAGAAGCTACAGCTGCTGAAGATTTGGCTGCTTCATCAGCCAAAGTATTTCCTACAGTGTGTATTCCAAAACGTTGGTGACCCAATTTATGTACTGCATGAGCCCATGGTAGCTTGTCTTTGAGCTCTGCCACCTTCCGCCACAAGAAATAAGTTGGTTTTATGGTGTTTTCTTTGGAGTCTCTGAACCCATTTAGGCACCAGTAGTGTAAGTCTTCATTGAAGGACTGGACACAATAGTACGCATCACACATAATTAAGATAGATGGCTCAGGATCTGTGTGTGCCAGTGCCAAGATCAAGGCTTTTATCTATTTAAGTGTTGCTGTGCAGTCTCCTAGAGTCTGTGTGTAGGTCTGTTGAGGGTGGAATTTACCATCCCTCATTACTCCACAAACACAAGCTGCGGAGTATTGATGTTTAGTACCTACAGCTGGTTAAGCTGAACCATTGGTGTAAATGACTTTTCTGTATTGGTCAAGAGGCAGGAGATTAGTGGACTTTGTGTATTCTAGTTCATACTGGAGAGCTTCTTGGGTCTGTAGTTTTGTATCAAAAACATAATTGATATCAGTAGCAGTCAGAGTGGTAGCCCATTGTATCCAAAGTGGATGCAATGCTTTTGCATTCAGGATGCTTGCTTTTGTGACAGGCTGGAGGGCCGGAATCGGGGGAATGACAATAGTGCGCTTCCCCGGGGCTAACAGTCTCTCCTTTATGATAGCCATTTGGACAGCAGTCAGGACTGTTGGTGAAAAACACTGATTAGCATTTGAGTACAAGTGTGATTTATATGCTATGGGTACAGTGACCCCTTTATTACATGAGATATAGGTGAACCTGATGGCACCAGGAATGAACCAGATTACCATATTTGCTTTACTCCCACATGTGTGCAAGTGTTTTGATTCAATCATGTCTATTGATGATGTTTTGAGAATTTGTGTGTGTTTGGGTGTCCAATGTGTGCTTGAGAAATCTGGATGAATTAAATTATAAAGTAGTTTTATGGGTTATGCATATTCTGGAATGTAGAATCTGACAAAATTGAGCAAATCCCGCAATTATTGTAATTTCTTGCTGATATTTGGTGGTTGTAATTGCGCACATTTCTCTAGGAATTGTAGTGCCAGGCTCTTTCCTTCATTTGATAGTTCATATCCTAGAAATAGGACACTTAGAAAAGTAATTTTTGTTTTCTTGAAATTGAATTTGTAGCCCTGTGTGACGAATCCCAAAATTATGTGATCATCCCTGGCTAAATGTGTGTTGAGTTCATCGTCTTTCAGATAGATGTCATCGACATAAGACAATGCCTCTGGATCCATATCATCCAATATTGATGTCACATGGGCTGAGAACAATCTAGGAATGTTCTTATCCTCTTGAAAGAGCCTACAAAATCTTCTTTAAGACCCTAGCATGGAGAAGGCGCTTAAGTCCCTGCTTTTAGGTGCTGGATTTTGGCAGAAAAATACATTGGAAATAACCAATGTTGTTTTGTGTTTTTTGTGCACTATGTTGTTGATGAGTGCTGTACTATGTGAATTTTGTATTTCAAATGTGTGTGTGTGACTATTTAAGTCTCTGTAATCAAAGATGATTCTAAATGAATGGCCTGACTTAGATATGGGGAACAAAGGGTTATTCATAGAAGAGACACAGGGATCAATTATTCCCTGTGCACAAGTTGTGAGAGAATTTCCCTCACTGGTGCTTTAGCCTCATGTTTAATGGGCTATTGAGGTTGTATTTGTGGAGTGGGTCTTATTGGTATAACATGGTAAGGGAAATCACTATCTGATACCACCTGGTTGTGGTACAGTGCAGAGGCTTGGGCCAATGTCCAATCTGTGGCGTAAGCTTCTTTTACTGTGTCTGGAACAAGGACTGAGAAAGAAGGCAAAATGACTTCTTCCCCTTGTTGGAGCATATGGACATATTCAGATGGCCAAAGTTTTTTCTGCCAATAGCATGACATAACTCAGTGTTAATCTTCCTCAGAAGATCACTTTGATGATGCGCTCAATATTCCCCTCAATTTGAAGTCTTAATTTGTAAACCCTACCTGGTGGGGAGATGCGCCTGTTCGCAGTTTTGACTTCAAAGAATTCGTTAATTGGTGTCACATCCAGAAGTTCCAGAATATTCTGGCAAACTATTGTGACCTGTGTTGCGCTGTCTAGTAGAGTCACTGCCTACGACTTGTTCTTCAGTAATGTTCTCAATATATTTGGCATGTTTAGCTGAAATTGCTGCAATCTTTTTCTTTTTAAATTGTTTTTTTATATTGTAGACGTTTCTCTTCCTTTTGAACCAAAATATCCGATGTGAGTTGTGACTCCTTTCTCGTTTCACATGCTTGTTTCGGTGCTCTGACCACCCTCCTCTCTGACTTTGTTTGTTGGGTGAGTCCTGGAATGAATGAGATTGGCAAATATCAGTATACTGCTATCTGTCAGGAGTATTTAAAGTTTCTCTGTTTATAAGGTTTTATCCTTTTTCTGAGGTCTCCAATCGCAGTTTGTTTACTCTTGTTATTTTTCTGCTTATCCCAGGGTTTTTTAGAACTTTTTTGAACTTGCTTGGCATTATCCTTATTGGATTTACCTTGTAATTGTGGGTTACCTCGGCTGACTCCCAGGCTATCCCAATCTATACTAGTATAAGTCTCAGCGATAATCTTAGGCAGGTCACGTTCCTGTTGAGGAAAGTCCCAGAGTCACTGGCATACTGCCAATGCTACTTCTTCCCCTTTAAGATTACTTAATATAAATGAGGACACTGTGGCAAAATTGCCTATTAATTGCATCCCCAAATCCAGGGCAGACCAGTATTCGTCTTCACAAGTGTTGATGTACCATGTGCGGTAGCGTAAATTGCAATAAATACTGCACCCCAAGTGGCACAGTTGTCTATAGAAGGAACCATTGAAAATGGCAAGCACATTTTGAGAATTCTACGTTTGTCTTGGGGTCCTTTATGGAGAACACTGCTCCCAATTTGTTTTTATTTTTTGCTAACCAAAACGGAATTTCTTCATGTTTGGTCGGTACCTTACTCATTATTGAATGCAAAGTCACTAGATTTATCCCGGTTGTAGCCAAATGTGGTGCTGCTACCTCGCTGGGGCGGTGTTTAAAGTCAGCATTACAAATATATTAGGCATCTATATATATCTACTAAATTATTGTATAGTTGGCATACATCCACTACCACCATATTTTCCTCAATGCGGTGTGGTGTATATGTGGCTAATTATGGCAACATAGGTCCTTCTTTACTTAAGGGACCTAATATAACATTTTGTACAACATGTGGTAGGGTGGCCTCAAACCAATGTTGGTGTTCTTTGTAAGAAAGTGGTATTTCTAAACATTCATAAACTCTGTAATGTGCAGGTGTATTTGCTACTGTGTAATTGTGGAAAAAGTATGTGTTTCCATCTGCTGCTGGAAAAGTGACCCAGGAACAGAAAATGTCTGTTGACCCTACCACAAATGTAACACTCGCACCCTCAGTCCATGAGCTAATAGATGTTGTGAGAGAGGTTGTCTTATATTTAGTAGAATTGATACCCGTTGAGGGTCTGCCATATTTAAAAATGGTAAGTTCAGGGATAGAAATGCTAATTTGGGTAATCCTTTTAAGGTTCAAGCTTGAACAACCAAAACCCTAAGATAGGTGCTACCTATGAAGCTGAGGAGGGTAGTCCCCTAATAGCACGGACATCTCCATATAAGGTAATTAGGGTGTCTTTAGCATGTGAAGGACAGAGATACTAGGGAAATCCATTTAATTAGTGCCTGACCAACGTTGGTGGCATCATGTCGTGGAGCTCTTACCATGAGGGTAAGACTGCTTGCTTTAGAGCTGCAGCACCACCGCCTGTGGGTGACTTAGTCAGTCTTACAACGATTGGAAGCTGTCGGCATGACCCTCTAGGTTAGCTAGCAGCATCTCACTCATACCTAGAGAATAAAAGCCTAAAAACATGACACTCTGAATCCTATGGGAAGGCCTGGTGGACAGATCATAACCCTTTCTCTCATTTGCACACATGCAAAGGCAGACAAAGAAATGCAAGTTTCATTTCAATGCATTTACTGGAGCAACTGTTTCCTATGATAAAAGGCACGAGCTGTGAACATTAGGATGATGAAACATAATACAGTGATGATTGTGACCAATATAGTGAAGCATATGAACAGTCTCAACATCCTGACATAAACACAAGTCTAAGAATTCTTACCTACACCCTAATTTCTAACATAAGAGCATAGCAGTGTTAGCCCTTCTGCCCGACCCGGTATATAGGAGGAACCCCACTCCCATACCTGAGAGAAGGTGGGGCTGCCTGTTCTTTTGCTGGCAGTCCTCCTGATTGGCTCAGTGAAGCTGTCAACAAAGTTGCATACAGCATAAGATGGATGGTTGGAATATCCCTTTTACCCTTCTTTGGCCTATGTAGTGTTTATATGACAAAACATGTAGGGGGTGATTCTAACTCTGGCGGGCGGCGGAGGCCGCCCGCCAGAGTTCCCCCTCCAGAATACCGCTCCGCGGTCGGAAGACCGCTGCAGTGATTCTGGGTTTTACACTGGGCTGGCGGGCGACCGCCAAAAGGCCGCCCGCCAGCCCAGTGTAAAACAACCTTCCCACGAGGATGCCGGCTCCGAATGGAGCCGGCGGAGTGGGAAGGTGCGACGGGTGCAGTGGCACCCGTCGCGAATTTCACTGTCTGCAATGCAGACAGTGAAATTCTTTGTGGGGCCCTCTTACGGGGGCCCCTGCAGTGCCCATGCCATTGGCATGGGCACTGCAGGGTCCCCCAGGGGCCCCACGACACCCCATACCGCCATCCTGTTCCTGGCGGGCGAACCGCCAGGAACAGGATGGCGGTATGGGGTGTGTGAATCCCCATGGCGGCGCAGCGAGCTGCGCTGCCATGGAGGATTCAAAAGGGCAGCGGAAAACCGGCGGGAGACTGCCGGTTTTCCACTTCTGACCGCGGCCCAACCGCCACAGTCAGAATGCCCTGCGGGGCACCGCCAGCCTGTTGGCGGTGCCCCCGTCATTTTAGCCCTGGCGGTCGACGACCGCCAGGGTTAGAATGACCCCCGTAGTGTTCTGAGAACAGGCCTGGCGTGATAGTATCTCTATAGTTAGAAGGTTGACTCAGTAACTGTTGGATCGTCAATACTAGGTAGACTATTGTGTATAAACATGACAGCCTTGAGCAGGGCGCAGATAAATGTAGAACACAAACAAGTATGTTTTCTAAGAAAGGCAGCTGATGAAATATAAAACAACAAGCTAAAAGTGAGCTGTGCTAAAATATAATAAAATGAATAAAAGCGAATAAAATGTGCTTGCTTTTTAAAGGCACAGATGATGGGGCCTAAGAGCAAAGATATGGGTGTCCAATCTAGGCACTAAAAGGAACCTACAACACTAGTGCGTATCCGCTCATTAGCTATCTTCCCTGGTTCACTAGGACTAGATAAATTAGAATGTACTGGATGCTGGTGTAACTTTTCTGAGAAACAATTGGGCAGTATGGGCTCTTTAACCAGTAAATTGTACAAACCCTCACAGGTATGCACATTGTTATCATTAATCCAGCCTTCCAGTGACTTCACAAAGGCATCTATAAAGCCAACCCATGTATGTGTTGCTCCCTTTGGTGTGCTTCTAAATTTCTGTCTATAGTCATCAGGGGAGAGACCAAAGAGCTTGATGAGTGCATCACTCATGTCAGTGTAAGGCTCTTCCACCTCATCCCCAAGTGTGACTGCAGACGATCTGTCCCTATAGGTGAAATGAGTTCCCACAGTAAGGACCCCAATTGTGTCTACCCACCCTTCTCATCGTAAGAGCTCTCTCATAGGATGCCAGCCACTTATCAATTTCACCCCGTACAAATTAAGGCATAATTCACTTTGGAAGCCTAGGATCATAGGCACCCACTGCAGTTACCTCTGCCTCTTTACTGCTGCCACCATGCCCTTGGGGTTTGTTCCCCAGCTTGACCATCGTCTCATCCAGGGCCAATCTTCTCTCCTCCAGGGCCTGCTTCCTCTCTTGGATTTCTAAGAGGCTAAGCTGGGCACCACTGTGGAGCACATTTCACTCCCAGGTAGGGGGTCTTTTTTTTTTTCATTTAGTGCACCACAATCTCAAGGTCCCCATCTGGTTATGGATACTTCCCTCCTCTTTATCACCGCTTTCATGGGTGATAACATCATCTAGTTGAACCTAGTTCCTTCTAGCTTCCTCCCAGGCTCATATGTCTTTCTCCAGCTTCTCTTTCTTGCCAGATAGACCTGGAAAAAATATCTCCTCGCATAGTGCTCTCAGCTCATTGATCCTCTGGGTGGGAAAGGTGGCCAAGGCAGCTCTCTGGTTCACCATCTTTTAAAGACTCTTCGCAAATCTTACAGGAATCTTTTAAACTTTTTCCCCTTGAGAAGCAGGTGCCCTGCAACAAACATGGTAGGCCCAAACATATTTTCTCAATGTCGACTTGAAACATTTCTTTCAGTGGTCATTGACTTATTAATTGTGTGGCACAGCTAACCACAAGTTCTGGATCTCACCACTAGGCAATGTGAGAATTTGGGTGCACTATATGATATGCCTTAACATGCAGTACACTCACAAATACCGATGTGGGTCCATTCAGGTAGGTTCACTTAACCTTAACCTTAAGCACAACCCTGGGTAGCTGTGGCTGCGAGCAGTGAGGCTTAGCAAAGGAAAAATGAATAAATCATTTAACAAAACCAAACAATGAAATAAGCAACAATGACACATGAAAGAAAGACGACACCAATTTCTTAAAGTAGATTATATTTTTATGCATTTTTAGCAAACAAGCATTGGTCAATTAAAATCTTTGGAAACTTTTGAAAAGTTTGAAACAGTTAGTTTGACTACTTTTGAAAAGTTTGAAACAGTTAGTTTGACCTGGGATGGGCGACCAATTCTGACAGGACAGAGGTCGAGGGGGCCAGAGTGAGCATTTTGGATAGTTATTTGCCATCAGAACACTTTTGAAGCAAAATCCAAACTTTACAGGACAACCGCCATAGACGACAATAGAGTGGTCTGTCCTGATGCTGAAGGATACAGGCAAAAAGATGCTCAAAGGATGCTTTGATTGTGATGCAGTCAAGAGGGGTGTCTTTGTGGATGCTTCTTGGTCCATGGGTAAAGTAGGGCAAACATACCTACAGAGATTTCGGTCCCTCGAAGTCCTCTACGTTGCAGGAGCAGGGCAGCCGTTGCTGGGCTACTGGTCAGTCTGCACTGCGGTTGAAGTAAAATCCTTAGGTGGGGGCTAGTGTTAATTGGTTGTGATGAATCCAGACTTTGATAGCACTCTTGGGTCAGGCAGACTCCAGTGCAACTTTTAGCTATTTGTCTTCTTTTGTGCCTGGCGACTGGTAGTGGCCACCAACCTGACGATGTGGGCAACTTCAGCTCCTGGAGCTGGTTCCAGGAGATCTGCCAACTGTTCCTTGGAGTCACTGATGTTTTTGGATGTCAAGAATCAACTTTTCCCCAAGCCAGAAGCTGTAGGCACAGTCCAAACTGTGCTACCCCAAAGTGCAGCAGGTGCAGTTCTTATGAGTGTGCGTTCTCTCTTAGAGCTGGTTTAAGGGCAGCTGGAGGTCAGAGTGCCGGGATGCCAGATTTATCTCAGGGAAATGCCTTGAGGGGACCACTTGGTCACTAGCTAAAGGGCAACTGGGTCCACTTCTACCTAGTGATGAATGTCCTGTCATGTCTGGCATCTGGCTACCCCAGAGTGCCACAATCTTGCTCATTTCAAGATGCATGACCCTTCCTCGGTTGTTAGGAGCTTGGTAACCCACCCTAGAGTTGTTGCTATCAGAGGGCTATACGCCAATGGCAGAACCAGTTTGGGGTGAGTTTTCCCTTCTTGGCCTTGTCTCCACTTTGTCTGCAGGAACAGAAGGCATCCTGCTCAGAAGTGTTGGCGCTTCTTCCCTCACAAAGGCGGCTTCACCTTTGAAGCTTGCCTTTTGGGCTTACATCCTGGGTGGCCATCCTGAGGGAGGAGGTGACACCTCTCTCCATTGCAACTGACTTTGTTCCTATGCTGGGGAGTCATTCACACGTCTCCCAAAATTTGTATAGGGTCAGATCACTGGCCGAGTCAAAAATGAGCAGCTGCAGTCTAAAAATTTGGGGATGAACATGCAAAAAGGCATTTCCATACACTTCCCAGTCCAGCAAGACCCCAATCTGTGAGACAGGCCTATGTCAAGGTGCCCAGCATTATCCATGTTCACCTTTGACAAAAAAAATCTGCATTAGGTATCCAGACAACAGTTTAGTTGTGTGCATAGGGTAGGACGGGTACACAGTCTTACCAAGCAGAGGACTTCTCCATCCTAACACAAACTTTTTCAGGTGTCAGTATCCAATCAATAGTTAACAAACACAGCTCTATTTAAAAACCATTGGCACATCTTATTCTTAATAGCAAGGAAGAGAGTGAGCCCATTTCATGTCCCCTTTTGCAATGTATTCATATGGAGTCACAAGGTGTACATCGTGATATGAAAGGATATTAATAATTTCGCTCAGCAATCCTAAATATAGGAATTAAAGAGCGTCAATGTGTAGAACAGGTTTTGAACGCATAACACATTTTAGTACAATACAGTCAAACCAAAATGGCATAGTCATCCATTTTGAACTGGTAATGGTCTAGGTCATTTATCCTGGCACTTTGAAACAACTACTTTGGTGTAAGATACCATAATTAATATTTCTTAACACATTGAGAGCGAGGGATTAAACATCCTGAGATCTGCTGATTATCCATTTACCCCATAGCTTGTTAGCTCTTGCTCAATGCCTGCTACTCCCGACCTGTATTTATTTCATGTACTTCATATAGCACCACATCATGGCGTCTCGTGGGAGTGTCTGAAAGTTTTGTTACTGTAATACCTGAACATCAGAATAGAGAGTCTCTGGGCCTGATTATGAGTTGCTGGGCATATTCCTACCATGTGTAAATCCCCGTTTTACGCACATCAGAATTACGAGTTAAATGGTACTAAACACATCCGACAATTATGGGATGCGTTAAATACCCCAAGCGTTGTTAAATTTCGGCAGGTCAAACCTGCCGAAATTTAACAAGGAAAATGTGTACAGTACTTACCGTACCATGTGGATTTTTGAGTGTTAAACAACAAAATCTGTATGTTATTCCCAATAACTCGTAATAGGTGCTAGTTATGGCACCCAATAAATAACGTACCCCACGGTATTGTTATTTATCAGTTGTGCTACATAGCACTTAAACTTGTAACAGGCCCTCTATGGGTAAACTAGAAGTTTCTTTAGTCGGTAAGATGTGTAGCCTATTTTGTACATAGAAGGACAGTTTTCTAGAATGAAGGATCTTTGTGCTTGCCTTCGCAGTAGTGGTGTTGTGGCTATGAATTTGATTTCTGATTGTCCAGTTTGAGGACAGAATGGCATGTAGTACATTTGCACTGAGATGAGTGGAATGGAGAGTCAAGTTAGGACTCGAGGAAACTCTGACCCACCAACCCACTTTGAAAGGCATACTTTGAGTTGTCTTTGAACAGTTCAGCCCGCAAAAGACTTGTGAATATTAGGTGGGTGATTTTTCTCTCAGGAATATTTTGAGAACTGCCCAGAGAGACCTACTTTGTACTCTGAAAGCCCTGCTCCAGGGCATTTTCACCTTGAACCTGTGAGGTCAGATAACTTGTGGGTTGCCTGACCAGTGATATCCCTTAATGGGGGCAGCATTAGTAGGTAGCTTTGCTTGTAGCTCTAAAAGGTCTTGAACATTGTGGGTAACACTGTGATTTTAGACATTGGCCATACCAAGAGTCAATGAAGTCCTTTTCAGACATTAAAGTCAAGTGTAGTTGCTTGATTAGGGAAACAGCCATTACAACGTGGCTGTTTCCACGATAGCTTTTACCACGCATGCATTATAACACATGCGTCATTACCACAAATACCCTTTCCCACGCATACCATTACAACCAATTATTTTGTAATGGTATGCATGGAAAGGGCAATGCGTGATAATGATAGTAAAAGCTATCGGCGTTGTTAGAGGAAACGGAGAGATCCTTCCGTTTCCTCAGAACGACCTGTGCCACACCTCGCGAGTGAGGTACAGGTGATTGAGCCTGGGGGTGGTGGGTACTGTTTTAGGGAGGGAGGTCGAGGGCCGGGAATAAGTTGCAGTCAGCTTCTTGGATGAGCTGAAGGAAGCAGCTAACTAGGGGCCCGGTGAGGTGTTTAAATACTGGAGGAGAGAGCTGGCCCACTCAAGTCTGGCGTGTAGTTCGGGGAGGGAGCAAAGCAAGGAACAGAGAGGGGGGGGGGGGGGGGGGAGGAAAGGGAGACACAAGAGATCGTTTTATTAGTGTGGCTGCATTTTTTTCCTCATTAGTGAGAGGGGGGAATGACTCTCCCTAACATGGGAAGCTTTCTCACATCTTAACTTTGTATAACCCACGTAGTGTTTCGCTCATCCTTCTCACTTTATTGAAACTGGAAGACGAACACCTCTGAGGGACCTGGGATGCCCGTACTTCCTGACGGAAAGCGTAGTCGACCAGGCAAGGTGGCACCTATTTCAAGGGTTCTCCTCCTTTCATTTGCAGAGACCTTCTGTTCTTACAAGGTAAAGTCTTAAATATTTTCTGATATCCCAAAATTAATAGCTTTGATGCTTTTGCTGTGGGGTGGGGTGATGATACTAGTTACAAAATAACTTGTGTAAGAAGAGGGAAGGAATGCTGAGCAGATCCTTCTGTCAAATGCAAAGTATTGTGAGGCCGTAGACTCCGGATGAAAGGCGCTATTCAAAAGGATGCTTTATGGTAATTGTCTGCAAGTGGTGGTTCTGCTTTTCTGGAGAACATTAGTAGTGTGCGTGTTTTTTTGTTTATCTTTTTTTGTTTGCCAAGTGCAAGCATGAGATGATTAAATTCCACCTCGTGCTCATGAGATCACTTCTCGGGCACTTGTATTTCATTATCACCAGTCACTGCTACTAATCACATTAGAGCCTTAAGGAGCTGGTCTCGGGCTTGGGACGGAGGATGGTGAGGGGCAATTTAGGGCTAGGCGGGTAGGTGGGTTCTGTTTTAGGGTTCAGGGTGGGGGAGGGGTATTTTTTAGAAGGGCTAGGGGAGTTGTCGCCCTGCAGCCTTTAACATGCATATGACTTTAAAATACATGCCTTTACAATGTAATTCATTGTAAAGGCATGTGTGGTAAAGGTTATGTGTGGTAATGGCATTCTCATTGTAACGCATGCATGGTAATGGCATTCGTTGCAACGGAGTGTGTTGTTCCGTCATACAACCCTTGATTATGCACTTGTCACTCAAGGTGTTTTAGGCAAACCACTGTAAATTGTATTGGGAGTGCAGCCTTGCACAATTATATTGTCAACCCCATCCATGAGTGGGTTTGTAGAAGTGGCATTTATCCCTTAAGGCACAGCCAATTGGAATTTTAGAACTGACATCCTTCATCACAGTATTTCCATGGGATGGAGTGTTGAGTTTTAGTCAAATTTTACATCGATCTACTAGTGAGGTTAAATTGTTCCCAGGCATTGGGATCAAATCAGTGATTTTCCTTGATTCCATTGCTAGCCAGCACCAGAATCTTATGTTACCATTACGTCACAGTAGAACACTTCTACATCCATGAGTTAGACTGACAGAGGCAATTTGTGATGTTAGCTTGGCTCTCTATTTCCTTTTGGAGGAAAAACATTCTGGGCACCATCGGCTTGAAACTAAAATTGCAAATGCTGCTGTTTAATTTGCAATGGACGTGAGATCACAAACAGCAATTTGAGAAGTAGTAACTCTGAGCCATGTCGAATTAAGGGCCAGAAGTGCAAAACATTTCTGAGGCAGAAACAGAATCAGGCCATATGTGCCCTCAAAAATGTTTTTTTTTAATGTAAAAACACCAAACTGTAATTCTACAGAATCACAATTTGGACTTGCGATTTGGTATGAGGATGGGTGTGTTTAGGGAGTATCTTCTGAATATCGAGTCATTGTGGTATAATATTATGAGAACGAAATGTGGTCGCAAAACATTATTATTTTACTGACACCTCAAAAGTATTGGTAACCTGTTTGCAAAGGGAAAGGGGTCCTCGAGGGACCCCTTCGCCTTTGACAATGATTACAAATATATTTTTTAAGAGTATGCAGCAGTCCCATGGACTACTGCCTATCCTTGAACAAGCATTTGCAATGCAATGGCTCTCATGTTTGCCCGGGTTAGAGCTATTAGCTTTGTAACTTTCTAACTGGACTTTTCTTGCCACATAAATTGAAAACGAGCCAATTCAAAGCGCCACGGCTGCAAGCGTGAAGGAGAGACACTAAAGGAAAAAGAAGTTCGCTTGGAGTCAAATGTAACAGCAAAAGTGCAATTATTTATATGAAAGAATCGATGGACAAGGCAGTAGCAATCCTCCCCAAGAAAGGACAAACGTAAAGCATTTACCAATGATGATAAAGGACTTTTGAAAGGTAATCCCATGAATGAGGGATAGTGATGGGTGTGCAGTGGGCGTGGTTAAAAGCCCACGGATAGATTACAACACGTCCTAAAAATGACAAAATAATGAAGAAATGCTATTAAAAAATGTGCCATATCATGCAGCAGAATTGGACTTTTCTTGTTGCATAATTGACTCAACGTGCTGCATAACTTGGCCTCTTCATGCTGCATAATTCAAGTGACCTTGCTCATAACAGCAAGTTTTAATACCACTTCTAACTAAATGTTATTGAATGGATGACCCACCAATCTGGTCCACGCAGGAGAACACACCGGGGCTGCACTTTATACCCTATAGTGTTGATATAGGGAACGGGTCCCTCTGCAGCTAATATTAAAGTAATGGCAGCACACGGGCTTACACTTTGGAGGAAGCAAGCATAAGGGCTCTATGTATAAAGACTCGTCATGTGTACAGTAAGTGACTAATCCAGGGCGGGACCTAGGATAATCAAAGAAACAAAAATCTGAACACTCTCCCAGCGAAGCTGACTCTCAAAGATAATTAATTCAGAAAAAGAAAAGGCAGCAGAAAACTGCTCATCAAACCAAGTGACAAAATGAGAGACAATAGCAGAATGTAATATTTCTATGGAATCAGCGAGAAAGAAGGGTCAAGGGGAGATGGCTGTGGGGATAAAAATAAGGGAGTGAGTGGAGAACAGCTGTTAATGTTTAAATAGTATTTCTGCAGCAGCTCCCTCGATGGAGCACGTTGTCTGAGCTGAGCCTCCAGCTAACAAAAATGATTCCCCTGTACTTTATTACTTTTGATAAAGTAGCAGGCTGGTCAGGAATGTGCTTTCAAGTCATGGAATGCCAGGGGCATCTAGGTGAATTTTCTTTAGGTGGGGTGTAGGTTGGGTATAGTGTTGGATGCTGGAGAATGGGGTACACTTTACAGCTTTGGATTGTCAAGAATGAAGATATATGAGCATCTCACTGCTGCATCTTCAGAAGGATGTAAGTGAGAACCAGCTTTGTCTCTTCACGCACAAACAAACACACAGGCACACAAGAAACACACACACACAGACTCACACGTACAAGAAACACACACACATAAACACACACATACAACAGACATACGCAGACTCACACACACGGGAAACGCACACACATAAACACACACAAACACAACAGACAGACACAAAGACGCACACACACAAGAAACACACACAGAGGAAGACACACACACCGAGAGAGAAACACACAGACACACACAAAAAAACACATACACAGACTCACACACAGAAGAAACATACACAAGGAACACACAGATACACACACAGATACTCACAAAGACACAAAACATAGACACACACACACCCGAGAGACACACACAGACCTTGTAGGAGGCTGGACTGGCTTGTAGTGAGTACCAAGGGGTACTTACACCTTGCACCAGGCCCAGGTATCCCTTATTAGTGTAGAGGGGTGTCTAGCAGCTTAGGCTGATAGAAAAGGTAGCTTAGCAGAGCAGCTTAGGCTGAACTAGGAGACAAGTGAAGCTCCTACAGTACCACTAGTGTCATATGCACAATATCATAAGAAAACACAATACACAGATATACTAAAAATAAAGGTACTTTATTTTTATGACAATATGCCAAAAGTATCTCAGTGAGTACCCTCAGTATGAGGATAGCAAATATACACAAAATATATGTACACAATACCAAAATATGCAGTAATAGCAATAGAAAACAGTGCAAACAATGTATGGTCACAATAGAATGCAATGTGGGCACATAGGGATAGGGGCAACACAAACCATATACTCTAGAAGTGGAATGCGAACCACGAATGGACCCCAAACCTATGTGACCTCGTAGAGGGTCGCTGGGACTGTAAGAAAACAGTGAGGGTTAGAAAAATAGCCCACCCCAAGACCCTGAAAAGTGGGTGCAAAGTGCACCTAAGTTCCCCAAAGAGCACAGAAGTCGTGATAGGGGAATTCTGCAGGAAAGACCAACACCAGCAATGCAACAATGATGGATTTCCAGACGAGAGTACCTGTGGAACAAGGGGGCCAAGTCCAAAAGTCATGATCAAGTCGGGAGTGGGCAGATGCCCAGGAAATGCCAGCTGTGGATGCAAAGAAGCTGCCACCGGATGGTAGAAGCTGAGGATTCTGTACAAACGACAAAGGCTAGAAACTTCCCCTTTGGAGGATGGATGTCCCACGTCGTGAAGAGTCGTGCAGAAGTGTTTTCCCGCAGAAAGACCGCAAACAAGCCTTGCTAGCTGCAAGTGTCGCGGTTAGGGTTTTTGGATGCTGCTGTGGCCCAGGAGGGACCACAATGTCACCAATTGCGTGAGGGGACAGATGGGGTGTCCAGCAAGAGAAGGAGCCCACTCAGAAGCAAGCAGCACCTGCAGAAGTGCCGGAACAGGCACTACAAAGTGGAGTGAATCGGTGCTCACCCAAAGTTGCACAAGAGAGTCCCACGCCGCCGGAGGACAATTCATGAGGTCGTGCAGTGCAGGTTAGAGTGCCGGGGACCCAGGCTTGGCTGTGCATGAAGGAAATCCTCGGTGAGTGCACAGGAGCCGGAGTAGCTGCAAAACACGCGGTTCCCAGCAATGCAGTCTGGAGTGGGGAGGCAAGGACTTACCTCCACCAAACTTGGACTGAAGAGTCACTGGACTGTGGGATTCACTTGGACAGAGTTTCTGAGTTCAAGGGACCTCGCTCGTCATGCTGAGAGGAGACCCAGAGGACCGGTGATGCAGTTCTTTGGTGCCTGCGGTTGCAGGGGGAAGATTCCGTCGACCCACAGGAGATTTCTTCTGAGCTTCTAGTGCAGAGAGGAGGCAGACTACCCCCACAGCATGCACCACCAGGAAAACAGTCGAGAAGGCGGCAGGATCAGCGTTACAATGTCGCAGTAGTCGTCTTTGCTACTTTGTTGCAGTTTTGCAGGCTTCCAGCGCGGTCAGCAGTCGATTCCTTGGCAGAAGGTGAAGAGAGGGATGCAGAGGAACTCTGATGAGCTCTTGCATTCGTTATCTAAGGAATTCCCCAAAGCAGAGACCCTAAATAGCCAGAAAAGGAGGTTTGGCTACCTAGGAGAGAGGATAGGCTAGCAACACCTGAAGGAGCCTATCAGAAGGAGTCTCTGACGTCACCTGCTGGCCCTGGCCACTCAGAGCAGTCCAGTGTGCCAGCAGCACCTCTGTTTCCAAGATGGCAGAGGTCTGGAGCACACTGGAGGAGCTCTGGGCACCTCCCAGGGGAGGTGCAGGTCAGGGGAGTGGTCACTCCCCTTTCCTTTGTCCAGTTTCACGCCAGAACAGGGCTGAGGGATCCCTGAACTGGTGTAGACTGGCTTATGCAGAGATGGGCACCATCTGTGCCCATCAAAGCATTTCCAGAGGCTGGGGGAGGCTACTCCTCCCCAGCCCTGACACCTTATTCCAAGGGGAGAGGGTGTAACACCCTCTCTCTGAGGAAGTCCTTTGTTCTGCCTTCCTGGGCCAAGCCTGGCTGGACCCCAGGAGGGCAGAAACCTGTATGAGGGGTTGGCAGCAGCTGCAGTGAAACCCCGGGAAAGGCAGTTTGGCAGTACCCGGGTCTGTGCTAGAGACCCAGGGAATCATGGTATTGTCTCCCCAATACTAGGATGGCATTGGTGGGGCAATTCCATGATCTTAGACATGTTACATGGACTGATTCGGAGTTACCATTGTGAAGCTACACATAGGTAGTGACCTATATGTAGTGCACACGTGTAATGGTGTCCCCGCACTCACAAAGTCCGGGGAATTGGCCCTGAACAATGTGTGGGCACCTTGGATAGTGGCAGGGTGCCCACACACTAAGTAACTTAGCACCCAACCTTTACCAGGTAAAGGTTAGACATATAGGTGACTTATAAGTTACTTAAGTGCAGTGTAAAATGGCTGTGAAATAACGTGGACGTTATTTCACTCAGGCTGCAGTGGCAGGCCTGTGTAAGAATTGTCAGAGCTCCCTATGGGTGGCAAAAGAAATGCTGCAGCCCATAGGGATCTCCTGGAACCCCAATACCCTGGGTACCTCAGTACCATATACTAGGGAATTATAAGGGTGTTCCAGTATGCCAATGTAAATTGGTGAAATTGGTCACTAGCCTGTTAGTGACAATTTGTACAGAGAGAACATAACCACTGAGGTTCTGGTTAGCAGAGCCTCAGTGAGACAGTTAGGCATCACACAGGGAACACATACATATAGGCCACAAACTTATGAGCACTGGGGTCCTGGCTAGCAGGGTCCCAGTGACACATAACAAACATACTGAAAACATAGGGTTTTCACTATGAGCACTGGGCCCTGGCTAGCAGGATCCCAGTGAGACAGTGAAAACACCCTGACATACACTCACAAACAGGCCAAAAGTGGGGGTAACAAGGCTAGAAAGAGGCTACTTTCTCACACACCTACACACACACAAAAGCAGGCACACATAGACACACACACAAGAAACATACACACACACACACACACACAAAGGCACACACACAGAGACACCCACACACAAGGAACACACACACACTGAGAGACACACACATATGCAGACACAGGCCCTGTTGTTAGGCGGTCCCGCCCACTGTGGGACTTTTTGTCACACGTCAGCATATTGTACCAAGGCGGATGTGTTCTAGATGCTCTGTCTCGGGACAGTATTGACCTGTCCTGAAAAAGAGCCCTCATTAACATGGGATCACAACGCGTCCACTATTGGCACAAGACCGGCCTGGATTGCAGTTGTTTGCGCATCCTCTGTCTACAACTGATGCAACCTGCATCATCAACTTCACAGAATTGTGTCACTAAGTTTGGGCACTCAGCACTTTTTACATTCCATTGATTATTCATCTAATTAGCTTTACAGTGTTGATAATGTGCGCTTTGAGGAATACGAAGAAATTTGTGAAAAAAATAAAATAATTTTCTCTTTATTGTTAAAAATATGACTGTGTGGAGGATGCATGCCTACCTCTATAAATAAATATATAAAACATCCACAGGAAAAAAAAAGACAAACATTGGCAAAAGCAAACCGTCTGGCTTTAATGTGCCAACAAAACTATGTACATGCACAAACGCAGTTTATCACATTAAGTCCTGCCCTGCAGGGTTTGCCAATTCAACTTCAGCTAAGGGACATACTCACAAAAGCAGCGCATACTCAACCTCAATTAGTGTAGTGAAAGTAGTAAACAGGCTCTGACCTTTCAACTGATTTATGGGAGGGCGAGAGCACAGGGTAAACATGGATTACCATGTAAACTGGTCAGATTTAGTTAGTGGCTAAGCTATTAAGGGAATAAGTTAAAGAAAGTGGATTCCTAAAAGTCACAACTCACCTTCAGGGAACTCATGGTGGCTGATGTGCTGCAGGTGTGGCCCTGGCTCCGCCTCTCCTATTCCCTCTTTCTGATCCCGGTATGCCTCTCCATATCGTTCAGCCGCTCCCCCAGCCCCCTGCTCAGTCAGGGGCTTCCATCTGGGGAAAAGCAGCAGGTCACTGTAGTCCCCATGACGATGGGGACGGAGAAATGTTTAGGCCTCCCTCAAGGCTGGCATAGCGTTGCCCCCGCGGGCTCCGCCGCTCACCAGCTCTGCGCATTTAACCCAGCACCAAGATTAGAGGCTCATAGCAGCACCGGCACGCGCACTCTCGCTTGAGTGAAAGGCAACGGCGGCGGGTGCTATGGATGCCCGGGATCACTTGAAAGAGATGCAGGACTGAAAGGAAGGTTTTGCGGGCAACAAAGAAAAATACACATTTCCGTGTCCTTTTTCTATATTAACGTTGTGCACATAGCAACGTGAGCTATTAGAAAAATAGGATATGAGTATTTTGCTGTTTTACAGAACACTCATGGAGCGCACAGCAGCACATGGTGGTTCCAGGCAACGCAAGGCAGAGGCGCAACAGCCCCCACCCTCCCTTCCTCCATACCAACCACTGGTCCCAAACAGGATTGAACCGCTGCTAACAATGTGTTGAAACTTCAGAAAAACGAGGGTGAGCTGACACTGGAAAAGCCCCCGTCTGCTTTTGGTTTTATGTTTGCAGAGGGAGGTGGTGGGAAGGAGGGACTGAACACGCACCCACAGTGTAAGACGAACAGGCAAATACTAAAAAAAAAGTCCCCTACAGAAGACATAAACAGAACATAGGGTAATTATACAGTAGTTGGTGCTGCTTCCAAAGTGAAAAAGGCAGGACAAAGTGGCAGAACTGACCATTAGCAAGCAAGGATTTTTAAAGGACACTGGAACCAACAAATGAAATCTCTGGAACTGAAGTATACTTAAAAGTATAAAACACGTTGAACGCTTTTGCTCTACCTAAAAATGAAGGTTAATCCTTTAATTTAATTTTGTGTAACACATTCAATTTTCCTTTAAAGAAAACGGGCTGCATTTTGAAGTAAAAAAACTGCATTATTTAAAAGCAATCAGAGACAGGCAACTCACTAGGAATCATTATTCTCAATGTAAAACTTTCATACATTAGGAATTAAAATTTTCAAAATGTGATTAGGTAACAACGAATTCCAAATCTTAGTACATCAGGCCTTAAGTTCATATGTATTTTTCACTGGTTCCAAGCTAAGGCAGTTACTGAAATTCCCATCCACTCGCTCATCTTTAGAAGCAGAATATTTGTAAATTGTATTTGATCTGTTCAATTTGTATACATTTTAAAAAGTGCAGTCATAATTCATATTTAATGGAACACGTTTAAGGCCATGCAAACATATGCACAATGGAAAAATCGTACAAACTAGTTTAAAGTCTATCAATGAAAATTAAACTTTCTGACAAAATGGCAATTCTAGAAGAACTTGGAGAACCTAAAAAAAATGCATTATTTAAATGAAAACAGAGAGCAGGAGGTAATACTTATAAGGATTTATATTTACTGAAAGTTACTATTTAATATGGGAAAACAATCCAATGGCAAGGGGTGAATTGCTTAGGATGGCTTCCTGACATACCTATCCCATTTACATCCAAGCCAACAACCTCACCTGGGAACCATTTGCCTCAACAGTGCACTGTCCCTTCAAGATGAACAGGGAAAGCAGCGCCATTTTTCATTTCAAGTGTTTGTACATTGATCAGAACTTTTTTGGAAGTGCAATTGTCAAATTTAGATTTAGTAGATGTTGACCATCCTTTAGAAAGTAAAAGCTTATAGGAAGGGAATACTAGATTATACAAAATAATTTATAATAGCAATATATAAAATATATTTGGATGGAATTACATTTTACATGTGAATTAATTGATTAAGAAACATGTTACTGATCCAATTTATTTTATTTAAATGGAGTGAATTATTTGATTTCTATTATTCTGGTTTATTATAATATTATATATCTATTTGTGAAAGACAAAATAATAAATTGTGTTTATGGAATGTATACTAAAATAATAAAACAGATATTTAAATAGATGCATAGGTCTTTCTAGTAAAGACCTATAAATGAATGTCTTTAAGTTCAAATATCACTTTTAGCAAATACCACTCAGTGCAGTGATACAACCTAATGTACTTAAGTGAAGCACCTTCGCATATTGAAGAAATACACTGTGAGACTTTTGAAGAGACTTTATTATATTTGTCATGAAGAATTACATACCATATATGTTGATAGCTAAGCTCGTGTTACAGCTCTTGGAGCCAAGCCAGACCTTTAGCTCTTTCTATTAGTTTGCTGGCTCACCCACCTCAATTTACTATTGACTAGCAATATCTGCTCTGCATCAAGAGTTCAAATGTGCCTTCTTCATCTATGAAGGGAATTTTAAAAACTTCCCTTGCTGAGACCCAGCCAGTTCATTGATTCCAGGAACAATTCAGAGATCCATCATGGGTAAGCAAGGACAGGGTATGGAATAAGGAATCCTCTACTCGGAATCTTTCTTTAATGACTGAGAGATTGAATATTAAGCATCAACCCATGCATTTTAAGTAGACCTAAAGCATTGTATATAATACAGATATCACTACACTGGCCCTCATGTTTGAGGGAAGACACTTATTTTTTCCTCATCAGACTTTGACCACAAGCAACAGAGGAAAAAACACACCAAGGGGAATGAAGGAGGAAGAAAAAGACAGATAATAAATGTCGCAAAGGGAGAAAGCTGGAACCTGCAAGCGTGAGATAAAGGTTCAGGGTGTATCTGGTAGTGGATTAAAGAGACATGATGTGTATTCAAGACTAGTGTTCAGCGCGTCAGCATTTAATTGCACTTGCCGTGGTCATCTGAGCATAGCTTTCAACAACAGCACTCATTCTTTTATGAATTAAGCATTGCTGCATGGTCTCATGAATCTCATATATTAAAGGCAGTGCTCATGGAATCCAACACAGGAATAACTTATATTGACAACATATATGTCTAGGCTTCTAGAGCAAAGGGTATCAGACTGTGTATCAATGATCTCTTCGGCTCCAACACTATAGGTGATATTACACCATATAATCAAGGAAAGGTATCAAACATGAAGAACACTGATTGGTGAAACCTACTTGTACAAATGGCATCATCGTTAATAAACCAAAGTGCTTTCTGCGGAAAACAGACAGATTTTAAACCACTTGCATGTGATGGGCTTATTATATTGACGAATCGTCGCTGGCACAAAACCGAGAAATCACAAATGTTTACTACTATAAACCCATCTTTAGATTAATACAGGACATACAATGGACTCATTTGCTAGGTATAGTTGAATATAAAAAGGAATCATGTGTGCTTCAATAAGTCTGCATCCTGGAACAGAGTGAAATTCAACACACCTGCTAATTTGGACAAAACAAAAAAACCCTCTAAAACATTTAATTACATCAGAAGACTTGTTGTGTACCTTTCCCAAAAATGAACTGCAGAAACAAAGTCGATTTAGTGGTTGAACTGGGAGCATTTAGCACATAAACTGTTTCACCAATATATCAATGGCAAGCATATTAATGTTTTGAATAAAATACCTACAAAGGTAATAACAAAATACTCAAATTCAGGGGTGTGTGATGAACTTAAGAGCAGACTCTGAAGCATAAAAGGAACACACTAAACGATGAAGAATGAGAATGCGATATATTTGAAAACAAATGGTGTGTTGTTTTTAAAGTGTTGTAAATAGAGAAATGTATTCATCACAACCGCTTTTAAGCGAGGCAGAACTTACTTCTAGCGATTACTCACTACCAATATGCATTGTAACTTGCTTAACACTTCAAAGTAAAGGTGATTTAGTTTGGTGGGATGAATCAAGCTATTGTATGGTTATTTTATGGCCAGCAAAATACTGGATTGCTGTTATTAACTGTGTCAGGCAATGTGATAAATGGGTCATCCATGTCCTTTAGATTTTATTAGAAGAAATCACATTCATTATACAAATATGTTTTAAAGTAACATCTGTCCTAAAAACTAGGGAGAGAAAGTTACACTGAATGTTTGTTTCTAGCATTTATTACTATTAAGTTCATGTATTTTATGAAGTCAGTGTGCAAGAGGTATTGCTTGCATTTCAATACTGTAGACCAAGCGGCTCCACCCGTTTCTGTAGTAAGAGATACTTCTTCTCAAGGAAAGTACTACAGAGCCTATAGGAAACGTTATTACTGTACAATAATGACCACAATTTAACTTTATACTATGATCTTCTTAAGCACGATGTTCACTATTGACTACCCTAGAGCTTTTGGCATGGTTACTAGCAGAAAAGCCAATAAAATAATTGCCCATACTAAATTTAAATACCTCCACCTGATTAATCGCAGACATTCAGGAACAAACTACATAACCACAGCAATAAACCTACCCCATTCAGCTTGACTTTGCATTGAACTATCAACTTCAAATGCACTTTGGCATTTCACCGCTTGTCCTCACCAGCATATTGTTTTCTGAAAATACACATAATTTTCATTGATATACCACTTTTCATTTTAATTTCCGGCAAACAACCTCCATTTTCAAGAAGGAAACCCCTTTCCAAAAAAAGGTACAATTTTTACCCTTAAAATATCCGTTTTCTATTTTGGGAAATACAATCCTCAACATGAGCTTGTAATTTTAATTTAGCACCCACATGCCCAAATGCCTTGCATGGACAGCTTCTGCTTCAAATGAGCAAATATTACAGTCATATGCCATGGTTGTTCACCACAACACTAAGGATGCATGAGATATGCCAATACTGCCCACCCTTAAATCAGGGCCCCCACTATGCCAAGGCTGGACAACATAAGGATGAGAATGCCCACCATACATCAGCTATGACCATTATTTGCAACAGGCTGTCACCATTATCTCAGGCATTGCTAAACATATGCCAGTCATGTTCGTATTATGTCAGTGATGGCTTGCAGTATGCTACAACTAGTCAAAGGATGCCTAAAATAGTCAAGGATGACATTGTTATGTCTCCTGCACTGTTATGCCATGAATAGACACAACTGTGTCACAGATTAACTCTTTACAATAGAGAGTAGCATATACCACTGGTGGTCCTTGACATTTGGCATAGGTAACAGGGAACATCACTGTTTACTAGGAGAGGGACACAATGTCAAACACACACACATATAAATGTGCACACATAGATACACACTCCAATAAATGCACATGAGGCTCTTATTTGTCTCACCTGTGGATCCATACCCTTCTCTCCTCAGCTCTTGGGCTGATCATGCACCCATCTAACCCGTCTCCTGCAATCCCACACTTTCATGGGTCAGCAATGGTTATTGCTCATGCTACTACTGGCACTCTTATTTATGGTCCATTTTTCACATATATGATGCCACTGATAGAGCAAGGCCTACAACATGATCAATCTATTTGTGACTTAGCTAGAGTGGAGGGGAGATAGATGGTCATGTAGCAGAAGACGAGGGTGGGTTTGAATGTTTTCTTGAGGCTCTGCCCTTGGTTTGGCCGGTTGTCACTTTACACATTTTGAGATGAGCAGTGCTGCCTTCCTTAATATGAACAGACTCTCTTTATGGGGTACTGGGCTTGGCTTCCCATTTGAAGGCTACTTTAAGGGTAATTGAGAGCAACCAGTAACTCCAGAGTTACTTGCTGGAGACCTCTGGTGTAGACCATCCACGACAGTTGTTAGAGAAAAGGTTGTCAAAGCAACGGATCTTAGACTTTTGTAATGGAGCACATGGTCAAGTCAGGCATCAGAAAGAATGATGTGCTATCAACGACAGTCAGTGACAAAGCAGTGCTTGCTGACTTCACTGCCTTGGCTGCTAATATCTGTGGTGTAAACCTTCTATCAGTAAACAATCCATCTATTCATCATTTAACATTATTTTTCTTAACTACTATAAAGGTAGTAAATGGAGGTCTGAAACATGGCTTATGAATAAGCCCTTTGTAGTTTTAAATGCAACAATCATGCACAGAAAAGAGGAGAAAGTTATATTTCTTCCAATTCAAGTATCGACCTGTGAGACCACTGTTGCCCTTCTGGTCTGAGTGCATTGAGAAAAGTTTCTACTTTGAAATCTAGTCACTGCTGCATATGTCTTGGAAGAGTCTCCCCACCACCCACTCATTTTCCACACTGTAAAGATCTTTAATCTGCCTAAACATATAAACTGTCTTGTTCAGCTACCAGTAGCACTTCAAATGCATCACTGCTCAATGAGTCAGTAACTTATTTTCTATCTACTATTCTGGAATTATAATTCTATGTATAATTTTACAAGATGGCAGACTCGTGCTCAGGTGTGCTTTATTTCTAGCAGCCAGAGGCTTACCAAAATGTCTGCAATACAGGTAGGATTACAGCCCACTGATAAAATGATCAAGGCTTTCAAAAGATCCTTCAGTCACCTCAAGATGTTTCCGCTAGCGATTCGTCTCCTGAGACTGACCACCAAACATTGTCAGTCATTCCCATAATCACATATGCTATCACATCTATACCACAATGAGACACTGAAATCATTACTGAGCACATGCTCAATGTCCAATGTATTGCCCCTGTTGCCCATCATTTTCTAAGGGTTACCAAATAGGTCTGTAGTAGTTACACAGATGGAGAGAAAGAGGCAATGAACCTAGGAGTACCCTCCCTCCACATACATTTACACAGCAGATGCCTAGTCCTTAGTAAAATTATTCTTTTGAAACCTACAGGAGTCCAAAAAAATGTTAGAGAGACAACTTATCGTGGCATGTTTGATCGTAGGTGATCTATCCACACCGAGGCAGGTGAATACCACCTTGACGGACTCAACCAGTGCTGGAAGTTCTTAAAAAAATCAATACTGGATTCTAACAAGGATCTAAATGTATCATAAAACTGTCTAATAGTATACCCAGGAGGTATCTTTTATTTATCGGGTACCTTAGATATGGATGAAAATCTCATAGTTCTGATTTTTGATTAAATTCAAATTGTGTCAACATGTTTCAGCCACAGTCATATGGGTCATTGACCTAAATCATCAAAGCTCGTATAGTTCCTGTCTGTCTACATTACCCTACCAGGATTATTTTGGTTTAGATAATAAGCAATTGTTATATATATATATATATCTATATATATATATATATTAGTTGATAAACCATAAACCAATTTGGTCCACTCTTATAATGTAATTGTGAACTGTGCACTGTATTTCACTTCCAAAAAACACTCCCCACTTGTGAACATGCATGTGTATTGTCACTCACACCTATATATGAGTTACTCTAACTTCATGGTAGGTTCATGCTTGCTGGTCAGATCCCAAAGGCACTCCCCATAATAACATGCTTAAAAACAATGATGCCAGTACGGCTATAATGAAAACAAATCTTTGCTTTGCACTGATAGGCAAGTCTTCTCAAATTTAAAGAGGAGATCAGTTGGTAATGCCATGAATAGATAACAGAAGACATACTAACATAAATGGTGTAAGGGATTCAAAAGTTGAAATAGTTTTTCCACCACAACAGCAACACTATTACAACGTGGACACACATTTAGAAGTTTTAAACTCTCTGCCCCTTGCAGCGTCAGTAAAGACAAGCAGATTTCATAAGTATTCATCACAGTAATCTCATAATGCAAGGGATTTGTAGGCTGCATCGGAATGTGTCACCTCAAACAGGATCACTACTGCAGATTGCAGCAAGACTGTGGTATTGGTTGAGATCCACAGTGGATAAAAACAGTTTAAGATTTCGGCAGTATAGAAAGGAAAAACACACATTTATAGGTCTTTACAACAGTATTATTGTATCATATGGGCAAACTCTCAACTAGTCTACCTCGTTTCTTCCATGTCATTACTCTTATTCTTATCCCTAGTTAATTTACTTCTGTTCTTTATATCACAGCTATTGTGGTTAATATATTGAGGCACCGTTCCCCTAAGTTTTGCCTTTTTTTGCTGTCCCACATCTGATCTCCTGTGTACCCCAGTGCCACTTTGAGACAGCAAATTTTTTCCTGTTTTCTAAAAAAAAAAACACTTTCAATTAGTCGATGGTGAAACACATCAAGGGGAATGAGTCTACTGTCAAACCTATTATATGCCAGTCATTGAATGCCACAAATACAATTACATCCATTTTCAGGTTTCACCTGCACGTGCACTTGCACACATGTATGCAAAATCTTTTGTCAGTAAAATAATTTTTTTAATGGAGCTTGGAACCAGTCCCTTACTTACCTGAATTTACCATTGACTTACTCCAACATTGCTCTGATTTACCTGCTTTGGTTTGGCTAGCACATCGTCTTCATGTCACTTCCTGTCGTCATCTTCTTCACTGATCTTGCCATTGACTTGCCTGTGGACCAAGTACTCCTTCCAGTCTCCTTCCTCTGGCTGTGACACTGAAGGTACTTCTTTTTTTTCCTTACATGCTGTAATCTTTCTTTTCTGCTGTCTTCTCTGTCTTCTTTCTTCGTTGCTGTCTTCTTTTTTTTTCTACCATGCCGTCTTCTTACTTCGCTGATTTCTTCTTTTTTCAGTGCCTTCCTCTCTCTGTCTTCTGTCTTTGCTGTCTTCTTTACCGCATGTCGTCTTCTGTCTTCTCACATCTGCACTCATCTCACATCTTCTGTCTTCTCACTCCTTCTGTCTTCTCTCTTCTCCTGTCTTCCCTCTTCTCCCATCTTCTGTCTTCTAACATCTTCTGTCTAATTCCGTCTTCTGTCTTCTTCCGCTTACTATCTTCTGCCGTTTTTTCTCATCTTCTGTGTTCTTCTGTCTTCTATCTTCTTTCTTCTAATGTGCATGCCAATACGTTTTGCATTTGTCTTTTTGCTATGTAACTGCCTTACTAAATATTAGAAAAATGTCATAGTAATGTTTGTTTTTAATTTATTAAAACAAACATTATTAAGACATTTCTCTAATATTTGTAGGCCAGTTACATAGAAAAAAGACAAAGGCGAACCATATTGGCTTTGTCAATGCTTGTTTAACTAGAGAGGCACTGCATCCCCTCGGCACGGTGATATCAAGACGAGCGGTCACATACTGAGTGGTTGCATGCATGACTGTGAGCTATGAGCAGCTCAGGAAATGACAAGTCACTCCTCTTTCAGTCTGTTTGGAATATGTCATAAGGTATATTTTTAGATGTACTTCTCTTGGAATCATATGTTTGATCAGAGCTTTTTTTCAGTACTTGGCAGAAGGCTATGCACAACTCAAGTGCAGAAAGTGCATAACCATTTCAACCAAGCCTAGGACAAATGTAATAGACCAATGGCACTTATGGGTAGAGGATACATTTGGTGATAAATGATAACCACTGACTCAGTATTGTACACCTATCCGGTGGGATCCCTATTGGTTATGGAAATCATTTATCACCCAATAAAAAATGTTAACCCAACTAGTATTGAGCTACATGCATTACTGTGAAGACTGTTGATATCCCCCACTCTAAGTAAGTCAGCTTCCACTTATTAGGTCACTACAGGTAGTTAAAGTGTTGTTGCTATGAAACAGCGATGTGTGCTTATGCTAAGAGATGAGTCCACTGTTTATCATCATTCAGACCTAAGACCCAGGTTTTGAGATGCTAAATCCAGGGCCGTTCAAAATAAAGAAGCTTGGATTCCATATTGTCTACATTTTGAGTTTGTTTTTCCTTGAGATACCACTCTAGGCATTCTTTGAATGTCCCTTTTCTGAGAAATACCTCATTAGTTTAGTTAATTTTCCGGATCTTACCAGGCTTTTATGTTTATCCTAGGCTAGACCTTGCATGCCATCAGTCCTATGTACTTAAGGATACATGGGCAGATGATCATGTAGATAAGATTTTTTGAATCACAGTTGATATGATGCTTCCGGGACCATGGACTCTTTAGACTTAAATCTAGTTCTTTCACTTTTTTAGTTAATGGACAGATGTTCAAATAGATAGTGTCCAGACACCGGTGAAAGGTTCCATGCTGTTCCTAGTGTATTTTGTATTTATGAGTGCCTTAGGTCTTTTATAGACTATAGTGAGTTTTTCAATGACCTACTCGTCTGAATGAAAGCATTGCTTTTTCATAACTTACAGGTCCTGTTGTGAGGATTCTTCAGTGCTCGAAGTAGCTATTTACAGGGATTTCTTAAGGCCACTTTCATGGCTTTATTCATGATCTTCTTATGGCACTCCTTAACTCTAAGGGGCAGATTTACTAATTGTTCAGGGCAGCAAGCAAATGGAGACAGCATACATGTGCCAAATTAACTTAGATATGGTGCATTTCTGCTGTCTTCCACCACTGGCACACTGTATGCTGCGTAGCACCAATTCAAGCACCCTTGCACCATGGTGCAAAGATTCCTGCTTTACTGGAAGCTTTGTTTTTGTGGAGGAAGAAATACCTTCCTGCACAAAAATAATGCTTAAGCATTTTCTCTTTCCATTTATGCTGCAGAATGTGGCATATATATAAGAGGCCGTAACAATGAAAAATAAATAAAGATATTTCACCTTGTTACGCTTGGTTTAGAGAGGCATAACTTCTTGACAGAGTCCCAGGTTCACTAGCTTTAGTAAATCTGAGTGGATGCAAGAGAATTCCCATGCTCCACCCATGGAACGCCTTTCTAACACAAAGTATTGCAAGGCACCGCTACTTGTTGGGTAAAGTCCCATGCAAAGCCACATAAAGCTGATATATGTGGTTTGTAATTCACAAATACCATCTTGCGTTGTGGCTGTGCCAAAATAGTGGTGCATCTATGACTCAAAATGTTAGTAAATCTGCTCCCAACTATTCATGTGGCATTTAGCTAAATTTCATGCATGATGTTTAAAGTCACTTTTCCCTGTACAATTCTTCCGATGTCTGAGTCAGTGATTGATTGGAAAGTTGGTTTCTCAGTGTTTTCAAATGGAAACTGTCATACTTGAGGAGATTGTTCCAGTCTCTCAGCTTTAAAAAAATCTCAAATGACAGTGTATTATTGTGTGCATATATATGTAGGTCCAAGAAGGAAATTTTATCTCTGCTCATTGTCTTTGTAAATTTCAGAAATGCATTCATTCCAGTTATTTATCCCATTTGTGAGTTCAAGTGCCTCATTCTCACTTCTGTTGCAGATGATGAATACATCATTGATGTATCACTTCCAAATCAGGGAATTGTTGTATTGAGGATTCAAATGCTTCTTGACCTGTTTTATTTCAAAATTATGGACATATAAACATGCAATGCTTTGGGCAAATGTGATGCCCATCAAAGAGCCATGCACTTGTAGGTAGAATCCGTCCTCGAATTTGAAATGATGTCTTCCTACCATTTTAGTGCCATGTTTGTGCAGTCTAGGGCAAGGTCAACTGGGGTAATTGAATCCCACTTGATGCCCAGAAGATGTTTCTCAATTACCTTCAATGATTTGAGGTTATTTGTATAAAAGGCCTCCATATCTTCTGCCGTAAGTATTTAAGTGTGTGGATCAAACTTAATTCCATCAAGAATGTTAAAGATATCTTTGGTGTCCTTCACGTCTGATGGCATTCTCAAAATGAGTGGTCTCAAAAAATAGTCTGAAAAATTTGACCAGGGTTCCAAGGCTGATCCTATGCCCAACAAAATCACTTTTCCTCCATGATGTCTCTTCTGGGTTTTCAGTCTAGTTTTTATTGTGTCTCCTAGGAATCTCAGACATTCTTGCCTGTACAATTGTTGAGACAGTACCACAATTTCCCCCCTTTATCAGCAGGTTTTATTATAATTTAGTCCAAATCAGATAATACTGTGAGTGTCTCTTGTTATTTCCTACTCACTTTGTGAAATATCTACTCATTCTTGTTGTTTAGTTGATCAATGTCTTGTATCACTGCCAGCTCAAATCCTAGTTATTCATGTGACATACTATTGGGGAGGGGAACAAGCCATGATATTTTTCTCAGCCCAGTAGAAATGTCCATTTTCTTCGTTGGTGGGTTATTGTTGATAAAATAAACCTTTATTCTATATCGTATGTCTGCCCACTTTCCCACTTGCAGCCATGTCAATAGCCTCATAATGGAACAGTGTATTACAAAATGAATTAGAAGCACCCTCTTCAACAGCAAATTTCAGATGGGACTGGAGATCTCTCTTCTGAACATCCTGATCCCCTGAAATGATTTTCTATCTCTTATCCCACAGTATGCTACTCCATCTCTCCAACAAAGTGTACCTTCAGAGGTGCAGTCCTAAATGCTATATCAGCAGTGAGGTGGACAATCAATATCCATGAAACCATCAAGATTTCTGAACTTATCTTCTTAGCATCACCAGCATGCGTATCATTGTTTCAGTCTCTCCTAAATTCCAAGATCTCCTCAGAAGAGGTTACAAGATACTACGCAACAGAATATTACGCCATGGTGGTGAGATTGACGTTGAAAAGGTCTTACTCCTGTTTAGATAAAAAAAATCCTCCCAAGGAGGTCAACAAAATATATCAGATGTCACTGACTAGTTACCATAAGAATTACCTTAGAACATGACTAAGAATTCATAAACTTAATAGGTACATCTCATTGCCAGGCCCACTTGTCCAGGGGCATTAAACTACGCTGTTCCAATCAGGAGAAGGCCTGCTTATCGCTTAACATTAGGCTGCCAGATCCCGTACTGGAGAACATACTTTTGTGCTGCCTCAATGTTTGCCTTACTTTCCCCACTGCTTGGTGCTCGGAGCATGGTTCTGTAAATGCAGTCCATGTAGATGGTGGTTGGCCTCTGAGGCCTGTGGGTTGCCTCTCCCTCCTCAGACTCTGATGATAATGAGACATTTTGAGGATCGCGCCACTTTCGCAAGCTGCCTGTTTTCTTTTCTTTTTTTGTGTGCACACTTTGCTGTTTCTAAGGGGATGCGTTATGCAAGTGTATGATTTGTACTCATCAATGGTGCATCTTTCGTGGGTGGAGTAGACATAAAAGAGAGGACCAAAAAATGGACATTCCCTATTTTAACTTATATATGTTTTTTTGATCTCCTCTGCAAAAAAAGCACCTGAATGGCATTACACCAAACTTTGCCCAAAACTATGGCGGTCATTATGAACACTGCGGTAAACACCACTAACCGCCGTGGCGGCAGTAAACAGAAGGCCGCCATTGGCGGTGAATGGAAACCCGCCATATAATGATCGAAAATTCTCACCCGCCAAAAATCACCAGACCACCAGTCCCCGCCACGACCTTGTCGGCGGGAATGCTGGACCTCCCCACCCACCCCACCACCACCGAGCACACCCACATCCCACACTTCAAATAATGATGCACAAATCACCTTGGCGGTGCCAACCGCGACTGGCGGCAAGTGGACTAAACAGCAAGAAGTGCACACACTGGATAAGCGTGAAACCCACACACCTGACACACATCCACAACCCCATAAAACACTCCTAGACACACCCCACAATCCTTTGCAATGAAACCAGGCCAAAGAAGACGGAGAGCACCAGAAGCAGACACCGAACGCCACCATACACGAGACGCACACCGACCCACAGAAGAGCACCCTCACCGCGTTTCCAGCCCCGACACCATTCATCACACTCACCATGTCAACACCAAACATCCACGCTTCACAGAAAGGGAGTTAAGGACCATGGTGGACGAGATCCTGAAGGTGGAGCCACAAATATTTGGAGCTGAGGTGCAGCACACACCCATCGCAAGGAAGATAGAGCTATGGCAGACCATTGTGAACAGAGTCAATGCAGTGGGACACCATCCACGCACCACGGACGACATTCGGAAGAGATGGAATGACCTGGGGGGGAAGGTCAGGGGCATGGCATCAAGGCACTACATTGCAGTCCAGAAGATTGAGGGAGGACCGCCACCAACACCACCCAAATACATCGACTGGGAGGAAAATGTACTGGCCATCCTGCACCCTGAAGGGCTCACTGGACTCACTGGAGGAATGGACTCAGGTAAGTCGTCCACATTTAGCCCATATACATCATACATTTAATGCATGCACCACCCCACCCACACCTACCAGAACCAATACCCCACCCAGGCAACAGCCACTGAATCCACCCCACCCTGCATGACAACAAACCCACTAACAGACCCACATCCCTCCCCCTGTGCACAGCCACCTACCCCTGCAAGGATCCACAATGGAACTACACCCCCAATGCAACCCCACACCCGAAGCAAAATGCAGTGTAAACCTGAGAAAGGCACCCTGGATGGCCACAGAAAGTAACAGCAGCACAAAATAGCCCAGTCCTGTGCACCCCAAACATTCATGCATTTGTAACAGACATGTCCATGTCCCCCAACAGGCAACACCACCCATGTCACCCTCACAGACGGGACAAGGAGTGCCAGTGCCCCCCATGGAGACAGAGGCACCTCACAGGACACTGGTGAAGGATCCCTGGACACTGATGAGCAGTCAGGCCCCTCACATAGTCCTGGACTGTCACCATGCAGCAGCCCCACCCAGGATATCACTGATACCCCTACCACCCAGTCAAGAACAGCAGCCCAGGGCAAGCGTCCCCACACCAGTGTATCCAGGCCACAGACTGGTGGAACACAGGTACAGAGGCCACAGTCTCCCACTCCCAACATGCAAGAAGGCGAGGGCCCCAGTACATGTGGTACTGCCAGACCTGTGCAGGGGACACAGGCACAGGGGGCTAGGGCAAGTGTTAGGGCCTCAGTGGGCCAGGGGGAGGCCACAGGATGGATGCAGCAGCCCAGGACGTGATATCTGAGGTATTGGGGGCCTACCAGCATACCCATGACAGGTTGGCACAGATAGTATCCACCCTGGAGCACAGTCAGAGGATGCAGCAGGAACACCACCAACAGGCCATGGAGCAGTGGAAACAGCACAATGCCACAATGGCCAGCATAGCAGGAGCACTGCTGCAGCTGGTACAAACACAGTCTGAGACCCACACAGGACAGGAGGCCTCCACTATAGCACCGGACACCGATCTGGCAATTACACCATCATCAGACACATCCCAAGAACTACCCTCACAGGAAACCCAAGGGCCAACCATGTCATCCCCTCAAGATCAACAGCAGGTGCCCAAACGGACCCTCAGGCCAAGATATGGCACTGCAACCTCAGCAAAGAACAAGGCCCCCTTCAAGAAGTAACTCAGCAACAATCTGCACAGCAACCATCCCACTCAATCAACCACCACACATTGCTAATAAGCAGTATGAACTAATGTAAGAAATGATGGACCCATCAATACTACCAACAAGGCTGCCACCATGTTGGCATTGAGGACACCCACCCCTTACGACTTGCCATCACTGTAAATAGCACTATTCACTCCCTGCCACCAATAAAACACATATCACACCTGTAACACTGTCCCATGTGTTAAAATGTGAACAAAGTGAAGTATTATTTTCAACTGGCTGATAACCACTTTATTGTCAAATTGTTTCATGAAAGGACTCCTGTGTGCCTAAATGTGGGCCCAAAGTAAATGCACTAAATTTAAATCTGTACCACGCAGAACTGGACCCTGTTTCACATCTCTGATTCAAAACCCCCCTATATGAATAGGCACACTGACAGTATGTGTCACAAACCCCAATGTCAGCCCTAAGTCCCACACAGTTACTGGAAGTAAAGTTGTATCAGTTGGGTCCTGGAATTGACATCTTCCCCTTCCTCATCATCACTATCACTCTCGTCCCCTCTCTGAGGTAGATGGTCAGGACATACAGCACTCTCCACCTCCAAGAAGGGGATAGAATGTCTCACTGCCACGTTGTGCAGCATGCGCAGGCCACCACTATTCTATACACCTTTTCAGGCCCATAGGCCAGGGAACCCCCAGAGATATGTAGACAACAAAATCTAGCCCTCAGGAGACCTATTGTGCGCTCTATCACCCTCCTAGTACGTCCATGGGCCTCATTGTAATTCCTCTCTGCATCCGTCCCAGGATTCCTCACTGGTGTCAGGAGCCAACATAAGTTGGGATAGCCAGAATCACCTAGAAAAAGGTGCAATACAGAGTAGTCATTGTCAATGCCATTAGTCAGACAGCCTGGCTGTCTGCTATGTGTTAGTTTGTGACAGAAACACTTACCTATTATCCACCCTCTGTCCTCTTGTAGTTGTTCCATCATCTGTGGCACACTACTGTTCCTCAGCACAAAGGAATCATGGACTGAACCTGAAACATGGCGTTCACATGTGAGATGTACTGGTCTGCAGTACATACCAATTGGATGTTCATGGAATGGAAGTTCTTTCTGTTTCTGTACACCTGTTCACTGACTCTTGGGGGTATGATCGGTGTGTGGGTGCCATCAATGGCACCTATCACATGGGGTATGTTGGCAAAGGCACAGAAATCAGACTTGATGGCAGGGAGGTCAGTACTTTGGGGAAATCTCACATAGGACTGCAGGTGTAATATAAATGCATTTAGAAATCTGGTCAGTACCATGCTGAACATTGGCTGTGAAAATCCAGCATCCATGCCCATAGTCACTTGAAATGATCCCGTGGCCAGGAAATGGAGTGCGGAGAGCACCTGCACTTCAGTAGAGATGGCATGCTGATTATGATTTCCCGGAGTTAGTACAGGATCCAGTAATGCACAAAGTTCCTGAATTGTTGCACGGGTGAGTCTGTAATTGATTATGATGTGACACTCCACCATGGTCCTCATATTCACAAGTGGTCTGTACACCGATGGTGCCCTTCCTCGCCACAAGGGTCGGTACCTACGAGGGATATCAAAAAGGTGTGATGAGCACACATACATAGGCACACATTGTCATCAATTGTGCACTGCATACTTCATTGTAGTGACTCAACAGTAACAAGTTCTTGACAGAACTACATCTACACCTCAATGAAGGATCAGTGTTTTTCATGTGTGTTATATTACGAAATAGTCACATGCATAGGTGCTTCATGTGGCAAGTAGGGCCTGCAATGTGCACAATTTTATTTATAGATGCATAGTTACTGCCAAAATGTCTGCCCACTGTAATCCAGGCCTGTCGTTGTGGAAGTGACCTCATACTGCTAGTGGTTGACGTAACAGCGTGAGGCGGTGTTTACCGCCGTTCGCACCATCATGGGTTAACATGGATGCCAATGGGGAATCCTGCATATCATGATTTCCGCCGGCGGTGACGGTGCACACTGCTGTGGTACGTATGCAAATTCGTCATCTATACTTCACTTGACTCCCTGATATTGTGCGGACAGGTACTCCACTGTGTGTTCTGCTGTGTCCTGCCTCTGGTCATGGATGGGGCTCATGTTGCAGGGGAAAGGGCCTCGGCCTTCACCCAGGAGGAACTGGAGAGGCTAGTGGACGGGGTCCTGCCCCTGTACGCAAAACTCTACGGATGGCCAGAGGTACAGGTGAGTCTGGGTTTGGGGTGCACTGTTCGGGTGTAATGGATGGTGTTGAAAAGGACATTAGTGTGCACCCCCGATGCCTGTATGGGCCATGGTGCATGGCATGCTGCATGCGTATGTTCTGTAAGTCTGACAGTACTGTCCGTCCCATAGTGGACAAATAGCCAGCTGTACCAAACTTGCAAGTGCCTGATCTCTGTGTTCCATTTCTGTTTCACCCTTTTAGGTCAATGCTCAACAGAAGAGGGCACTTTGGCATGCCATCGCCATGGAGGTGCGGACCCTGGGGGTCTACAACCGGCGGAGTACCCACTGCAGGAAGAGGTGGGAGGACCTACGGCGCATCGCGCGTAAAATCTGTGAGGCCCAGCTGGGGAAGTCCTCCCAATGTAGAAGGGGTACCCGTCGGGCACTGACCCCCCTCATTCAATGTATCCTGGCAGTGACGTACCCAGACCTAGATGGGTGCTTGAAGGCTGCACAGCAGTCACAAGGGGGTGAGTACTCATATCACAAACTTCAATCTGGAAGGATGTCTGTGTGTGCATTAGGGTTCATGCAGCTTAGAGGCAGGGACTCTGACTGTTGTCCATCTACGTGATGGTCCCCAAAGGGTGTAGGGGTGTCTTTGTCAGGTCTCCCACATGTCGGGTCCTTAGTTAGATCAGGGGATGGGTGTAGAGCAGGGTTCTGGTCAGTAGTAAGGGGCATGGCCATGGGCATAGTGAACAGTGCTGCCTGTTGGGGGTGTCTTCTGGGTGGGTGTATGTCTGGCCACTATGTACCTCCATTCAGCTATTTACAAGTGTCTATCCTGTTTTGTCTCCCCATCCCTGTTCTCTTGTGTTGGTTTTGTACAGCATCAACATCTGGCAAGGGAGTCGAGGCACCGGCAAGTGGGGAGGCAGCGGCCCACGGATCCTCGGAGGCAGAGACATCTGACACCAAGGGTACCAGTGGGTGGGAGGGCCAGGGGAGTACCACGGGGGAGGCAACTACCACTGGAGGTAGTGACTCCGATACCTCCTCCGATGGGGGCTCCCCCCGCAGTGGCAGACCCTAGTGGCCACACCACTACAGTGACATCTTCCGCCACCCTACATTCCATCACCGCCCTCCCTTCTGCTCCCCCCCGAGTTGCCTGTGCCCGCTCACCCAGAAAGGTGGGCATCTCCTTTGCCCCAGGCACCTCCTCCCCTGCCCCAGTCAGCCCTGCTGCCCTCACAGAGGAGGCTATTGACCTCCTGAGAACCATCTTTGTAGGGCAAACAACCATTGTCAATGCCATCCAGGGGCTAGCATCAGAGGTGCAGCAGACAAATGCCTATCTGGATGGCATTCACGGTGCCGTGCCTGCCCTACAGAGATCCTCTTGGATGGCAGCCAGTTTCCCAGTTATCCCTTCCAGCACCCCACTCCCTTCACCCATCCAAAGCACACAATCTCACATGCAATCAAGCACATCAACACACAAGAATCACACTTCAAAACACAAGCACCACACCTCCCACCACAAGCATTCACACAGCCAACATACACATTCACACACAACATCCACTTCCCCCAGTGCTCCCACCTCTTCCGCCTCACTGTCTGTCCCCTCTACATCCACACCCTCATGCACTGCACCTTCAGTCACTGTTGCTGCTCCTCTTACTGCACATCACAATAGCAGACATCCATACATGCACCCCAGATACCACACCTGCAGTCACCACAACTACTGTAGTTGACACATGCAGCACACTTACCAGACTTGAAGACACCCACACAACATACATCCACACTGGCAGCCTGTCTTCTCCCACTGTGTCCACCCCCCCTCCAAAAACACACAAACGCTCCAAAAACACCCACCCATCACACATCCACCACATCACAGCATACTGTCCAGTCACCTGCACCCACTACACGCACCCCTACACCACATACATCCACACCCTCTGCCTCCACTCCAACGCCCTCATCCAGGACCACTCCAATAGGTGAAACTTTTACTCTCCTGTGCTGACCTCTTCAAACCCACTGGCCCACCCCATCTTGTCCCTAAGTGTGCATACCTCCTTGCCCTTTCCACTCCTTCCACTTCACAGACCACCCCTCTCCGCCCCTCACATTCCTGTGCCCCTTCCCCAGAGAAGAAAAAGCCCCATGCAGAGCCAAATCCATCTGGCTCCACCCACTCGAAGAAACCCCCCATCCTTCAAAAGACAAACCCACACCTCCTCCACCTGCCAAGCGCAAATCCAAGACCCACCCCCGTCGCAAGTCCCCACCCCCAGCACCCCCTGCCCCGGTTCCGTGAGGTGCCTGGATGCCCCTTTGTTGCCCCATTAGGTGGAGTACCGTGCACTTTTGGGAGTCAGGTTGGGTTAGTTGTGGCCCATGGCACTTGTAGCGCTATGGACTGGCCATTGGCCTTTTTGGAGTTGTTGATTCTGAGAGCTTTAATAAATATTTCTGTGTGGCCTGTGTTTTGGAGGCACACTCCTGAACCCTGGTCTTTCGTTTCATTGTTTGTGGGTGTGGGGCATTTGTATGTACTATGGTCAAGTTGGATTTGCCTTGTGTAGGGTAAGTACCTCTTGCTGTGGGGTGTACGGGTTGTGCTGCTGTGAAGGGTTGGGGGGGCGTTGCAGGGTGGGTATGTAACTGTGCCCTTTCCTCCCTTGTTTCGTAGGCTGTGGTACTTACCGTCGTCATCTTCGTCGGCGGTCTCAGTCGTGGAGGTATATGGCAAGGAGCAGGGCTGCCATGATCTGCAGTTCTCTATCCATGTCTGCTTTGGCGCGTTGTGTGGGCCTCTGGTGAGTGTTTCATTGGATTTGGTTCATTTCCACCTGGCTTTGCGTGGTGGTGGTTCCCGCCCCGGAACTGGCGGTGGACTAGTGGTTCATAATTTGATGGGTGGGTTGGGCCTTCCCTTCGGCCTGTGGGCGGACTCTGCTGTCGTTAAGATAACAGAGTGCACTATCCTGACCTTCTGGACCATGTGGAATTAAAGTGAATATTACATGTATTTTTTCATAGAAATAATTTATTTGTATTGTATTCTGTCCTTGATTCGTGCATCTTTGACCCTCTTTTGCTCCTGCATTCCTTTCTGGGATCCCAGGATTTGTAAGTTAGGCACATGAATTATGAAACCTGAAAATGTATATTTTTTTAAATAATTTGGTGCACTTTAGCTGTGCTTTGTGTGGATAACCTACTGTGCATGGCTTTCTCAGTGTGCTGCACGGGGTCGGCCACTCATGGTGGGTTGGGCACAAGGACATACCCCACTATGTACAACTGAAGGATGTGCTCAGGGGGGATGGACACCTGCAGTGAGTTTGGCACGGGTCATGGCCTGAGTATGTTGCGGTCCTCTAGAAAGGCAATGAAGACTCATCTTTGGAAACCTTATCTGTTTGGCACATATTTGATGCGTGAGGGTCGAAGGAAAACTTGCCAGAAGTCACTGAATAGTTGATGACACTTCTCCCCAGTTATGTTTCTAAGCTGAGTGGTAAGATAATCATGAATGCTTGCTTGAATGATGGCTAAAAAAAGGAGTAAGCTGAGAGGTGTAGTAGAGCTTCATCTCTCTCCAGCATCTCATGTTAACATTTCAACTCACCTAGCAGGAGCAAGGATGCACAGTTAAATAAGGATTTCTCCATGACAAGCTTGAATTGCAGAGTTTGCAAGATTCTGGGTGTCAAGCTGCCAGCGAACATCACAGTTGACCTCTCATTGACCATGTACAGCACTCCACTATGTTTTTGGCATGGTTTGCATTATAGAAATGTTGTTCACATACATACATACATACATACATTGATCCTTCCATCTCAGGTGCTCATGCAAATGCACCCTCAGTGGGCCTCCTCTCTGTCTTTTAGGCATGACTGTTAACCCCCAGTCAGTCTCCTCCTCACATTCCAGTAATTAAGCGAGAAGCAGCCATGGTCTCAGGGCAGAATAGTTGAATTTTAACTTGTACCATCTTCATTGGTGCTCCACCACAAAAACTAGGCAGATTTTATGTGTAGCATACTGGAAATGTAGAATCACAAATGAAACAAGCTAGTTCAGGGAACTGGCACCGGTTTTTCTTCGGAAATATTTTACAATCATATCCCTTTAGGAGAAGTGACCCCTCTAAGCAAAATTTAACAGATATATTTGATTTGTGTTCCCTTTGCAAACATCTTGCTCCTTCAATGTGCCCCTGTGCTTTGATTGACGCAGATGACATGTTTAGTGCAACAATCTGGACATTCACTTAAAATATGTATGCATAGTGCATTAGTAATTGTATGAAAAGACATACATCGTTATAATCTTTTGAGGATGTAGTACCTGTTTTGAAAGAATGTGTTTGTGTACCAAACCAACCCCAGATCTACAGCACTTCTACAAAGCCTATAAAACAAATTTAACATGTTACAGAACCCACGCGTACGACAAGACACACGCTCAACCCCATCGTCACCACCTTTGTCGGCATTAAGTTTAACTCAACCATCACCCCTTCCTCGAGCGAACACTTCATAGTTCACTTCCAAGTCAATACACCAAAAGCTGGCACACCCACCAATGAGAACCTACCCTGGTGCAGCTAGCACAACATCTTAGAATCAGATTGGCCCAACGCCTTCTGCATGAGCCAATCCAACCCTACAAACAACTTCAACGAGGACATTGACAACTTCAAGAACTGGACCACAGAGGACCTCCATGAAACTAAAAGACACTGCAAACAACTAGAGAGAAAGAGGATTGCATGCTGTGAAGCTACAGATAGGACCACCTTCAAAGTAGCCCTCAGTCAATACCACCAGTCACACCAAGAAAACAATGCTAACTCAATGCACTAAAGGAGGTTCCAACAGCAGAAAATAAATCTCAGTCATCAAGGATTTCACTACACCTAAGGCCTCCATCAACAGCATCACCCCTTCTCAAAAACTGTGCAATGACCTATCCAACCTCTTCAATACCAAAATCGCTAACATCTGTGGCAACCTTGCACATTAACCTGATCCCAACAAACTCATTGCAGACCTGCCCATCACTAAACAAGACAGCCATCTGACCACGTGGAATGGAAAACAATGACCAGTGAAGAAATAACCATCATCATAAAAACTGCCCTCTCTGGGGCCCCAACTGGCCCTGTAACCACCACATCTATAACCTCTGGGCATCTCATACTGCTTATCTCCTTCACAACCACCACCTTCTCCAAAGCATGGAAGCACTTGCAGTCAAAGCTCTTCTCAATAAACCATCAGTCGACCCCAGCCAACTGGCAAATTTCCATCCTATCTCCCTGCTTTTCTTCCCAGCAACAGTGATTGAAAAGGCCACCAACAAACAACTTACAAGCTAACTCAATCTCCATGAGACAGCACACAATCAGGCTTCAGAAAAGAATCACAGCACAGAAACTGCACTCATCATAGCCACCAACAACATCAGGAGCAATCTAGACAGAGGAAAAACAGCGTCCCCCATGCAGCTCAATATCTCTGCAGCTTTCAACATGGTCTCCCACCACACATTCATCAGAAGACTCCACTAGACTGGCATCCAGGGACTAGAAATTCAACTGGATCTGCTTCTTTCTCACAGGATGAACTTAAAGAGTCAGACTGCCTCCTTTAACATTGGAGGCCAAGAACATAATATGTGGACTCCTGCAGTGATATTCTTTCAGCTGACCCTGTTTAAAGTCTGCATGGCACCACCAGCAGCATCACCAGATCTCAACACATCACCATAATCTCCTGCACAGGCAACACTCAATTTATCCTCTATATGAAAGACAAGACACCATCCACAAGAACTAATTTCATCAACTACATGCACTGGGTAGAAGACTGGATAAGAAACAACTGCCTGAAACTCACCTCTGGCAAAACAGAAGTAGTGATCTTTGGAAGCAGGACCTCTATGTGGGATGCCACCTGGTGGCTGACAGAATTTGGACTCACACCAGTGGCCATCGACCACACCATAAATCTGGGGATCATCCTGGATGCAAAGCTCAACATATTGCCCCAACACAACTCAATGAGCTCCACCTGCTTCCACATCCTGTGGATGCTGCAGAAATATTCAAGTGGCTACCAGACCACCAGACGAACCATCACGCACGTACTCATCACTAGTAGACCTGACCATTGCAAATCACTGTACACCGAAATCTCCAGACACTTCCTGGACAAATTTCAGACCATCCAGAACATTGCCGCTAGACTCATACTCAACCTACCTCGCCGCTCCCACATCTCACCTCACCTCAGAGAACTCCACTAGCTCCCTTTCACAAACGCAGTCAGCTCAAACTCCTTAATCATACCTACAAAGCCCTACACAGAATGGGATCTTTATACATCTGCAGCCACCTACACTTTTCAGAAACCATCAAAACACCTGTGCTCAGCCTCACACTCACTAGCGCACACACCCGGTATCCATAAAAGCAAAACAGGAGGTCGTTCTTTCTCCTACATCACACCCAAAACATGAACCGGCCTCCCACAATACATTAGAGCCTCCTCCTCACTACTTGAGTTTTGCAAGAAGCTGAAGACCTGGCTCTTCGAATAAGTCTGCACGGGCCTCACGTTCATGCACCTGCTCAGTGAAGGATACCCTCATTGGTGATTACAGCGCTCTACAAACTGACTTAACTTAACATAATATAACATTTACCTTTAATATAGTGTTACAACGTTAATATTCAGAACAATTTCACGCATGTGGACAAATATCCCAAGATAAAGAAAAAAATATCCTGCCATGCTGGACACAGTCTAACTTTGTTTTCATTTCTATTTCATAAGGCAGAGGCTGATGTAAAGAAATTATGATGTCAGATCAAATGCAAATTAGTGGGACCTCTCATTTTCCCAAATTTGGGTTACCCCTTCTGTCTCTAATTCTAGCCTCTGATTACCAATGGTATCAACTGGTTTATCAATGTTAGCAACCTTTGCATTAGACCCACTTTCACCAGGTTTTCCTCCAGCATCCTTGGTAACCTCAGCCAAGGAGGTTATTTGTCCAGCTGAAGAGCAATTCTTGTCACCCTCAGAAACTAGAGATGGAACGTTTGGGAAGAGTGAGGTCAAAATCAATAGAGAAAAGGAAAATGTAGCAGGTTCATCAGTAAAACAGCAACTATTCAATGATCCCACTGCTTTTCTCCCTTACTCACAACTGCAGCTTACTTGACATGGAATCTGCCTGTAGACAATTTGGCTTTGTCTTGGAGCCAGCAACCTGAGCCACTAGCTATTCCCTGACAGGCAGTGACAAGGATCCCAGCCCTGAGCATGATGAGTTTAGCTTACCTTCCTGTGGCTTTCTATGTCTTCAAATTATTCTGACTTAGCCACTATTATCAATCTGTTTTTTAATTTTGAGCATGAAAAGGCTAGACAGATCTAAATCCAAAATTCCAGTCTTGTATAACTCAAATTCAGTGTAAGTTGAAAAAAACTCAACTTTCAAATTATAGAGATGGAAATGTTTTTGACAGACACAAAAGAGGTATCTGTGCATTCTACCCAGGATTGTCAAAGGTCAATTGTCAGACATTGTTACCAAACGGGAAGACATTGAGACCCGTCAGCAACGAAACAATGTTAAAACCTTTCGATTCAAAGAGGATACTGAAGGGAATAGCATGGTAACATCTTTCAGAGAACTTATATCGAAAGCCAATTTTGAAGACCTATATGTTTTACAGAGACATTCGGTAGCTTATGAGAACTTTTTTTGATTAAAAAAAATCAAAGCCAGTCATAACCATTACTGATAAACTTTCTTGACTTTACTTTGCAAGATGAACCTCCCAACGGGCTGATTCTTTAACATTGGTGACTTATAAAACTGATACATTCTTTTTCAGATCAGAAGCTTCAGAAGTTAAAATGGACAACACTTGGTGACTTGACAGACAAATTTAAAGTTCCAAGGGCCACAATTATACAGCTGCAGCAAGATATTTTAAAGAAGGTCCCTTCTAGGGGAAAGGCTGCATTCCAAATGAGGGACTGAGTCTGTTGGGATTAAATAGGCTGGAGCATCAAGTATCCAAACAGCTGATCTGTATGACATGTAAGAGTATCTATTCAACAAGCAAATCCTCTCCTCCTATTGGCCCCCTTTTTTTTAGATCTAGGCTGGGAGGCCAAATGTCCTCTTTTTGTGCTGCTTCCCTTTAGAACACACTGCCCACTCACCCAATTATATACACAGTCCCTTACCCTTCAGGAAGGGTCTTATTCTATCGATATTCTTCCATCTAGGACTCTTTCTAGCTTTTCTCTCCTTCATCATTCTCAGTGCCATGGGACTTTTGGGTGATAGTGCTTTAGTAAGTTCCTTTTAGTATAACATAACATAGCTGACTTCTCATCTGACTCGCTGTTGATCAGAGCATGAGCTGTGTATAACAGGTTCATTTTAATTTGCTAAATTTGAGTTCACAAGGTGTATTCCTCTAAACCAAAATAACAAAAAACAGGTTTAAATATTGATCCTAGAAGTAGATGGGTGATTACTCAGCATCTGAGGGCCCACATTATTCTTCATATCTGTACTGTTTATGAAAACCCCAAATTGTTTACTCACTAAATAGTGGGGATAACTGAATTGTAGACCCATTCATTCTTTGTGGTGACTTTAATTGCAGTGTGGATCCATATTGAAGAGGTCTGATGGTATTGCAATATACTATGTTTCAATCCTACACCAATGATTTTGGAGAATGTATTTTTTATGTTGGTATTGCAACCTTCTTAATCAATTCACTATGAGGTATTCCACATGATGGGCCAATCTAAGCACTTTGCCATCACATAAAAAAAATATTATTTAGAGACTATCTCTGAAACAGGCTTTTACACATTTTTCTGGGTTCTGCTACTTATGGAGGATGTTCAAAATGACAGTCACTGAAAAGCCAGTCAGCAAATTCCTGAAGGTTCACTCTGGTACCACTTCCCCCTGTATTAAATGGAAGACACTTAGGGACATAATTATACCCGATTTGTGCCGAATTTGCCTCAATTGTTTTTACTCAAATTTGGCGCAAAACTAACTCAATATTTAAATTTTGACGTTAGACCAGTCTAATATCAAAATATTGGAGTTTGCGCCATTTTTCAGATGCGCAAACCTACCTTGCGTCAATGAGATGCAAGGCAGGTGTTTCCATCTAATAAATGGTGCTAACCTCATAGCCCCATATTTATCCCTGTGCTAAAATGATGCACAGGTGGGAGGAGGGGCTAAATAATGTTGCAAAGCCTGCTTTGCACCATTATTTAATGCCTGGTCCTGTGGACACTATGGAATGGGTCCACAGGTGCCCACCTCAAGCCCCAGTAACACCCCCACCCACACCAGAGGGACACCAGAGGATTGGGGACCCCATCCCAGGTAAGTATTTTAAGTATAGGTAAGTATTTATTTTTATTAAAATGGCATCATGGGGCCCAACTTGGGCCCCCCTGCATGGCACAGGGTGCAATGGCCAAGCCCTGAGGAAACTGGTCCCCTGTGCTGGCCATTGGGGTGGTGGGCATGGCTCCTGTCTTTTCTAAGACAGGACTCATGTGGTATGAATGGTTTTGCATCAGAAAATGACGCTAGGCTGGTTAGAGTCATCTTTTTTTACTCTAACAAGCCTAAGGTCATTTTTTGGTGCAAAACCCACTTCGTCCATACCGCTACTCCCACCGAGCTAACGTCATTTTTTACGCTAGCCCATCCTTTGCATTGGCTTGCCCCATTCCATAAATATGGCGCCCGGCTGGTGCTCAGAAATGGCACAAGCTGGTGCTAAACGTTTTTGGTGCAAAACTGTGTTAGTGCAGTTTTGAACCAAAAAGTATAAATATGCCACATAGGGGCATATTTATACCCCATTTGCTCCGAATTTGCGTTAAAAAAAATTACGCAAATTTGGTGCAAAACTAACTCCATATTTATATTTTGATGTTAGCCCAGTCTAACGTCAAAATCTAAGAGTTTGCACCATTTTTAAGATGCATGAACCTACCTTGCATCAAAGAGATGCAAGATAGGCGTTGCCATCTAACAAATGGTGCTAACCGCATAGCCCCATATTTATCCCCTGGTGCTAAAATGATGCACGGGTAGGAGTAGGGGCTAAATAATGGTGCAGAGCTTGCTTTGCACCATTATTTAATGCCTGGGTAAGACCAGGCATTAAGGGACCTGTGGACCCATTTCCGTAGTTAAACACCATGAAATGGGTACACAGGTTCACTCCTCAAGCCCCAGGAATACCCCCAACCACACCAGAGGGATACCAGAGGATGGGGGATCATTTCAGGTAAGTAGGGTAAGTATAGGTATGTATTTTATTTCTTTAATTAAAGTGTCATCGGGGCCCAACTTGGGGCCCCTGCATGGCACAGGGTGCAATGGCCATGTCCAGGGGACACTGGTCCACTGTGCTGGCCATTGGAGTGGTGGGCATGACTTCTGTCTTTTCTCAGACTGGAGTCATGTGGTATGGATCGATTTGCATTAGAAAATGATGCTAGGCTGGTTAGAGTCATCTTTTTTTACTCTAACCAGCCTAACTACATTTTTTGGTGCAAAACCTCATTTGCCCATACTGCCAGCCCCACCCGGGTAATGTATTTTTTTTGCGCTAGCCCACCCCTTACACTGGCTTGCGCCATTCCACAAATATGGCATTGTGCTAGTGCTCAGGAATGGCGCAAGCCGCTGCTAAACTTTTTAGTGCAAAACTGCGTTAGTGCAGTTTTGCAACAAAAAGCATAAATATGCCCCTTAAAGCTTATATATGGGGCCTAACCCAATCCATCAAAACTCTACTTATTAAACTTGACAAATGGCATGTAAATGGGCTAAATGTAGAACTATGGACATGGGAGGTAGAACATACTGCAGAGAGATGAAGGATCCAACCTGTTTAACATCATAAAATTAGCTAATATTAATTGGGGGCAGGGTCAACTTAAAGCAAATTTTATAAGGTAGAGGGGAAGCCAAACCAATATGCAGGTTTTGTGGTGGTTCGTGTGGTAGGTGAGGTGCAGCATGCAGATTAAACCCTTCTTCACCAAATGATCACATGCCCCTAGATACTATTCCAATCAACGTATTCTTCTCTGAATAATAAACAAATGGGCTTTTACTCTGCTCTTGCATCCGCACTATACTTACCTCAATCTATTACTGCATTTTATACACAAGTAGTGGACAGGAAAGGCAATGATCATTAGGTCCGGTGTAATAGATGTAATTGCTGATTGAATTTTATATCACTCCCACAAAAAAATACCAAAAGTACCACTTTTAGATAAAGCACGTTGCCCCAGGCGTCACCATAGTCCAGCAGTTAGGGTTTATCTGTTCCCCACCTGTCAAACCATAGCAGTTGTTTGAAGATAATGTTTAAGACACTATCTGAGATGCTCTCTTTGGAATTAACTCTTGAAAACACAGATGTTTTGGGCATCAGATGGGGACATACTGCTATAGGTGGTAGAGTATATGCAGCATTAAACTGGAAACACACCTGGGCACCAAGCTGTTGGGAATGGTGGTGGGAGCTTTTGAGTAAGCATGTTACATAGCGGTGGCTAAAGAGAATGTTCATAGTTTAATCTACTATAGGGGGAATTCTCATCTAGGGTGGTTGACCCACGGTGGGCACCGCTCCTAAGCTACGAACAATAGACCTCTTTGACTCAGGCTTTCTTAATGCTACATTACAGTCTTTTTAGGACTGAACTTGACAGATACATGTGATATAAAATGATTCTTAAAAATACATGCAATTCATAGAGTGACTTTGGGGCATTTTGCTTTCTTCCCAGCATACAGCATCGTGAAATGGATCAGCCCGTTTCAGTCACTGCCTCTCTTGCACAGTGGTGTTGAAGCACTGGTGCTTTTGTTCTTTTGTTACAGGGGGCCGATATTGCAACACTGCTGCAAAACCGGCCCCCAGCAACAAAACCGGCCCCAACCACTGAAAAACTGTCCCCCTACCCTTCCGGCCCTGGCCATGTTCTCCAGTCAGTGGGAGGTGTCAATGTCTTCAGCAGAGCCAGAACATCCATCTCGATGGTTTGTTGAAGGCACTGAGGGGCATATTTATACTCCGTTTGCGCCGGAATTGCGTTGTTTTTTTTGACGCTATTCCGACGCAAAACTAACTCCATATTTATACTTTGGCGTTAGACGCGTCTAGCGCCAAAGTCCACGGAGTTAGCGTCATTTTTTAGCGTGGACACCTACTTTGCGTTAATTATATGCAAGGTAGGCGTTCCCGTCTAAAAAATTGACTCCGCGGCATGTGCGCCGTATTTACACTCCCAGGCAAAATTCACGCCCGGGAGTGGGCGGGTCAAAAAAATGACGTACGGCCGCTTTTGCGCCGTTTTTTAGCGCCTGTAAAAGGCAGGCGTTAAGGGAACTGTGGGCTCGGAAGGAGCCCAGAGGTGCCCTCCCATGCCCCCAGGGACACCCCCTGTCACCCTTGCCCACCCCAGGAGGACACCCAAGGCTGGAGGGACCCATCCCAGGGACATTAAGGTAAGTTCAGGTAAGTGTTTTTTTTTTTTTTTTTTTGGTGGCATGGGGGGCCTGATTTGTGCCCCCCTACATGCCACTATGCCCAATGACCATGCCCAGGGGACAGAAGTCCCCTGGGCATGGCCATTGGGCAAGGGGGCATGACTCCTGTCTTTGCTAAGACAGGAGTCATTTCTATGGGGGTTGGGAGTCGAAAAAAATGGCGCAAATCGGGTTGAGGCAAAAAATTTGCCTCAGCCTGACTTGCCCCATTTTTTCATGCCCAAGCTCCATATCCCCCTACGACCGGCGCTGCCTGGTGTACGTTGTTTTTTTCAACGCACACCAGGCAGCGCCGGCGGCTAACGCCGGCTAACGTCATTGATTAAATACGGCGCCCGCATGGCGCTTCAGAATGGCGTTAGCCGGCGCTAATTTTTTCGACGCAAAACTGCGTTAGCGCAGTTTTGCGTCAAAAAGTATAAATATGGCCCTGAAGGTTTACTGAACAGCCTCCATGTTTAACGTAGAAGTTTGTTTTTGAAAAACAAAAAATAAATGTACCTGACATTCTGGAAATCTTCTCTTAGCGTATTGGGGTCATTTTTCTTTGCATCCCTGCTCGGGACCGCCAGGTTTACCTGTCCCTCACAAACATGAAAAACATACTTCGGGCCATGTGCCCTGGTTAGTGCATGCACTCTGAGGTACTTTGACACGATGTCGGTCGGGCTGGTCAAGTCAGTCAAAGGTTTCTGCCAGAGGAAGCAGGAAAGGATCGCTAGTGGAAACATGGTAGATTGCCTGACTCCAAACAGAGCGACGGACTGTGAGTTTGGCACAAAGAGCACCTCATCCACCAAACTCTTGTTAAGGCCCACAGTTTCCAGTGACCAGTAACCAGCCATGTGCCAAGCAACCATCTCTGTCCCACATGCCATGTACTTTTCCCCTATCCCTGAATGTAATCTGCAGTGGCCTAACAGAAGCTTTGGTACTATTTAAAACCAAATGAATTAATAAATAAAAACCAAGACCATAACCTCACTCGAAATGTTGTCTGATTGCCGGCGGTGCAAATTTTGGTGCAAAACTTCGGGCATTTCATCTTTGCAATCCGGACTGGAATACACTGTTATTAATAGCACTACTATGTTAACATAGCCTCACCATTCCAGGTGCACAACAAACACAAAAAACAATTTACAAGGTGAGCATCATCAGATTATGCATTTTTAATAGCACACATTGTTCCCTGACAAAGCAAGCACTTAAGCACAGGGTCTTGGCTTTCTAACTAATCTTTAAATTTGCATTCTTGTCTGATAGGCATTGTTGCCATAGGCACGCCTGCTCCAAGCACAGAATTTATTTTTAAATTCCAGCATTATTTACTCTATGTAAATGAGAAAAGCCTAATAAAACGATACAAATCCATTCCTACTTCTATGATGCTGTTATCTACATACATTCTAAACAGCATGAAATATTAGATAAGCAGATTTTAAATATGGCAGATAATTATGACATGTGGGACCTAAATTATTACCTGAGTGCACTGCAGCCCATTGTTAAGCGAGCCCTCAAGTCACCCACTTGGATTTGTTGTTGGAAATGCTAATTACATCCAGGGTTTGTCTTGTCGGTATGCAAAAGCTAAAGATCCTTCATCCCTTAGTTTTACTCTGTATAAGTATGACAAGCCTATCCATACTCACCCTTGGCTGCTAATAGATAACACCCGAGGAAGATGAAGAAATGCAAAGAAACTGTACTGAAGTCTTGCTGGATCCTCCATCTCTTTCCTTTGTTGGAGGCCATCTTGAATACTACCAAAGGTGTTAGAGGGGCTCGGTTCCATCACGCAATCCAATACTTCAGCACTATTGCACATAGCTTAAAACGGTTATGATTGTTAATGACAAGAAGCATGTTAGCAATTAGGACCTCCCCTTCTAACTTTCCAAACAGTCAAAGGTGCTCACTGAAGCATGTGCCTCGTGTTCCTGCTCTACACTTTTTGGAACCTAAAAAGTAGCTGATTAATTAAACACTTCTGCCCATAAACGTGGCTGATAACGGCAAATTACCCTCTCTGCAGATCTCGGTCTTGGCTGTAGACAAAGGAGGATGGCCTGATTGTGAGGGCTGTAAGGCTATGAGCTTCCTCCACAGCCACAAGGAGCACCATGGTAGCATGAGCAGCCTCAGACGTAAAAAGGGCTCCTGCGGTGCTCCCTGCGCCTCTTCTAATCGAGTTGTAGAGACATTTCCTTCTCCCTTGCTTTAGGTAAATGGAAGCCAATTAGCAATAGAAAAGTAAGAATTGTTTGTGCTGATGGGGCACTGGGCTACATCTGTGAATCTAATATCCAGTGAATCTTTATTCTCAGGTCCAAGGGAAGAAGAGAACTACATCAATTTTGTTTAAAACAATCACAGTGTAACTCCGAGAGCCACATAAGAAGTCTCAAAAACCATCTTAAGTTTCAAAGGGCTATATTACAAACTCAAAGTCAAACTTACATATATGAGTCTCAAAACCATAGTATAGATATACACAATCACCAAAGGAGAGTTAAAGCATTGCACTATATTACATTTCACAAGCATATAAAAGAAAAGTATCTCAATAGCGATAATGCAGAAAATCAAAAATAAAGATTGATGCTTAAATTCTGAAATCAATTTCTCCTGCCTAACCATTTAATCTAACTTAACTATTCTAACACTAACATCTCTAAGTAAAGAATGAACAAACAGAATCTTCAATAGACGTTTCTGTTAAGAGAGGTACAGTGGCATGAAGCCAGAGAAAATTTAAGTATAAGGAAAATCTCAGTAAGGTCCACTCTCTGTTAAGGACAAAGGGAATCTAAAACTTCCACGCAATAGACCACACTTTTAAGCCCCTGTTCTAAGGAGCTTACATCATTTCCAAAGCATCTTAATTCAAAAACAAATCATTAAATTATTTTTAATTGGTAACTTGACTTCAGATACTCTCCACTCCAAACTTGCACGCCCTCACATTCCCGGGAACTTGAGAAGAATTGTGGCCACCATTCCAAACAACTACTCTCATTTTAACAGCATCTCTTGTAAATTTTCTTATCTCTTGAATACAATGGACTCTTCATTAGTTCAACCACGGATCCTAACATCTGCATCACATTGAAAAACATGGAAAACAGCTTCATGGTGAAGGTTAGACAAGAAAAATAATTGTGGCCTTCACTCCAGACAAGCTACAGAAACACAAACATACTTCAGTTTTAAATGAATTCTGTTGCTTATAGTTGAAATGCAAAACGATTATGCAGAGTAACACTTTAAAAAAATTATTATAACATAACATATTTCCAAACAATGATTACGTGGCGCCGCGGTGAACTGCAGCGCAAGCTGAATATTGGGCTCAGGGCACAGCCGCGGTTCCTGGCGGCCAGGCGTGCCACGCCCCTTCTGTTCTCTATTTCCTTTCACGAGTCAGCCTCCACAATTCCAAGAATGTTTCCAGACGCTCGGCCCGGGAGCCTCCCCCCCACGAGGGCGAGGGGTGTTCCCGGAGCAGCTCGGGGTCTTGGGTGTGACGTGCCCTCAATATTAGATGTGGACACCTTTCCCCCACCCCTCACTTACCAGGTGCAGCCTGTTTCTTTCTTCTTTTCCTTTTTTTTCTCTTCTTTCTCCTTTTCCTCTTGTTCTTATTTTCACACTTAGCAGCCATGTTCTTCTTTCTCCCTGCATGCCTTTCTTTTTCCCTGCATGCCTTAGGACCCTTTTTAAAAATGGCACCTTCTCTCTATATGTTCCTATGATTTTTTCCCAATCCAATATGGTGTCTTTCTTCTTCCTGTTGGTCATTTCTTGTTTTAGGGTATATAAGGTGTGTGATTCTTGTTCTCCTTGAGCTGCAACACTTCCTTTGGTGGTGATCTTCGCTCCTGTTATTTTTTCTCCAGTTTTTCCCTTGCTTGTTCCAGCTTCTTCCAGCATTGATTTTTCTTTGTGGAAGACTTACCCTTTTGCTTCTTTTTGTTCCAGGGAGTTCCTGCTATGGAGGTTTTTCCCTTTGGTTTTTTTTCCTCTGGGACTCCTTCTGGAGGGCACGGACTGCCTTTTGGTGTTCCTTCGTCAGCTGCACCGTGGCTACCAGAAAGGGCTGCCCTTACTTTGGTCAAGGCAGAACCTACAAGAATCAAGACCACTCTGCAGTTCCAGTGGGCCAAAGACATAAACGACAAGTAGTCCATGACAGATTGCAGCGCCAAACGAACCAGACTTCATTGAGCAGTGTGGAGAATACCTCAACGGCAGCTGAAGAAACCAACCAGTTTCTACTATTAACCATTCAACAGCAAGCCCAGGAACTGCAACAATTACAAAATGAAAATGCGGCTTTCCGACAAGCCCTGGTATCCCGAACCACAGATGTTACCACTGTCTCTGCTACCACGCCACATTTCTCAAGAGATCCAAATAAGCTACGAGAATTCCTCGGTGCTCTGACTGTCTATTTTGCCTTTCCACCAACACAATTTGCGCAACATAAAACAAAAGTGGTTTACCTCATCAGTGCCTTGTCTGGTCCTGCCTTGGCCTGGGCGACTCCGTTAGTAGCCTCCAATGACCCTGTGCTGTCTGACTATTCAGCGTTTGTCACTGCATTTAAACAAATGTTTGTACACCCGGGATTGAAGGCATCAGCAGAGGAAGCTTTATGTGATAATCAGCAAGGCACCCAAGATGTTCTCCAAAATATAACACGCTTTAGACAACTGGCAGCAGAGACGACATGGGTAGAACGTATTCCAGTGACTCTGTTTCATAGAGGTCTACGAGACTAAATAAAAGACGAACTAGTGCATTCAGCTAGAGTGGAAGATTTACGAGGATTGATGGATTTAGCGCTCTCCATAGAGTATCGTCCACAAGAACGCCGTCTAGAAAAGAGGAAAACTCATGGACCTTCTCATGCAGGAAACCCATGTACAATCGTGCATTGCTCCGAAGAGTCTCGACCTAAATTAAGAGAGGCAACAGAAGGGGAACCAATGCAAATAGACACTGCTCGTGGCCATCTCACTGTTAGTGGGCACGAAAACAGATGGAGAAAAGGATTATGGCCCTCATTATGACATTGGTGGTAAGTACTGCTTACCGCCATGCTGACTGCTGCCAACATACCACCGCCGTGGCAGATCACTGCTACCCATATTATGACACACACATAGCAATCCATCACTATACAGCCACACACACAAGTCCGCCAGCCCAAGATCGGTGATAAACTGGCGGTAGCAAAACCCACACCGTTACGCCAACAGAACTATTCCCACAATATTATGACACACGAATCACCACAGCGGACATTCAATGGTGGTAAACCATTGGCATTACCGCCGCTCTCAAAATACACACACACATACAAAACAACACCACATTGGACAATTCAAACTACACACACCTGACACCCACTTACACACCACACCCACACCACTATAAAACACATACCCACATTACCCACAACCCTTTACGATTACAAATAAGTGCCACAATCGAGATAGCAAGACCACAGACAAGACCACAGCCACATACCACCATCACCTATACACCATCCAGGCACCCTACATGACACACCCTAACACATCACCCTACACACCCTCACCCACACCACTCACACTACACCCATGGCACCACAACAACACCCCAGGTTTTCAGAGGAGGAGCTAAGGGTCATGGAGGAGGACATCATCTGTGTAGAGCCACAGCTATTCGGATCACAGGTGCAGCAGACATCCATTGCTAGGAAGATGGAGCTATGGCAGAAAATCGTGGACAGGGTCAACACTGTGGGACAGCACCCAAGAACAAGAGATGACATCAGGAAGAGGTGGAACAACCTACGGGGAAGGTGCGTTCGGTGGCAGCAAGACACCAAATAGCTGTACAGAGGTCTGGTGGTGGACCCCCACCTCCTCCCCCACAACTAACAACATGGGAGGAGCAAGTCTTGACAATCATGCATCCTGAGGGCCTGGCAGGAGTAGGAGGAGGACTGGACTCTGGTAAGTCAAATCTCGATTACTATCCCCCCCACCTGCATGCCATCACATACCCCCTCCGTTACCCTCACTCCCATCACTCCACCACCTTCCACACACCCCACCATCACAATCCACCCATCCCAATACCAAGCCCTGCATGCACCACCAATGTATGGACACCCATCACAGACCTGCATGGACACCTATCACTAAAGCATGCACACTAGAGCAAACAGCTAGCCCACCAAATAACAACTCACACAAGTTGCAAGGGCAAAAGCAACCATAGAGAGCAACACACCCATGCACAAGATGTCACACGCAGAAACAATAACACTGCATTTACATCCCCACAGGTCCCCCAGCCAACATCACCGGAGAGGAGGTGCCAGAAACATCCAGTCTCCCCCCAGAAGAGGCCCACAGTGATGACAGTAGCTCTGGACCCCTGGATCTGGATGACCAACCCGGCCCATCAGGTATATCCGGACAGTCGGTTACCCAGGCACAGTCCCATACCACCACAGAGCCTCCCCCCTCAGGAAACACCACCACAGTACCCACCCAGCGGGCCCATACCTCTGTCCTCAGGGCACATCAATCAGCAGTGTGTCCACCACTACAGGGGCCCCAGGCCATCCCACAAACACAGGACGATCAGGGACCTGGGGGCAGTGGTAGTGGGCATAAGGTTCAGGGGACAGAGGCACAAGACAACAGGGAAGCTGGGAGGATTGCTGTGCGACAAGGGAAGGACAGGCCCAGGGAACCGACTCTCAATGGAGGCACTCACCGCGAACCTGGGAGCATAGCACCATTCCCAGGAGTCCATGGGCCAGATACTGGACAAGTTGCAGGAGAACATGCAGCTGCAGGAGGGACAGTACCTGGGGATCAGGGAGGACTTGAAGGACTTCAGCACCACCCTGGTCACCATTGCAGGGGTGCTGGCAGACATGGGCAACACTATGAGGGAGGCCGTGGCACACCACTGGGCACCTACCACTAGCCAAACCGATGAAGAGCCCTGCACCTCCGCTGCCGCTACTGGACAGGAGGCCCCGCCACAGGACCAACAGGCCACCAGCACCCCTCCCCCTGCAGAAGGAGAATCACCCTGCAAACGTTCCCTGTGATCCAGGCAGAAGCCAGAGACTATTGCCAAGACCCCTGCCAGGAAATAAGACTGTCCTGAATGTCACCCTGTGTCCCACCCTGTCACCCTGTCCACCTTGAACTTCCATTGCTCCTCTTACTATGCCCCCTTGGACAATGCACCTGTGATCCACATAGACTGGACTCTATCCTGGACTTTCCTCCACCATCACCCCAGCCCATTGCACATCCCCCTCTACTTATTAGCACTTAAATAAACACCCTTTGAAAAAATTCAAGTATCGAGTATGCCAAATGATTTAACTATGTATTCGTTTAACACTACAATATAACTGTACAGTAATGTATACATAGGAATGACCTGGAGTTGGCTGCAGTCAACACACCAGGAGCGATAGTGGGGCACAAATATCTGCAAATAGAGATGCCAAAGGGTACAGTGAGTGGCCATAGAAGTGGGAAAATCAGCCTGCCAGTGACAATGCCAAACACAAAACTGTCAATTAAAAGTGAAGTTACACTGTCTTACCTGTGTGTCATTGGAAGTATTGACGAATTATTGCACTTCTGTTGTCCTCATCCTCATCCTCATCCTATGCCTTCTCATCTTCACTGTCCACAGGGTCCACTGCTGCCACACGCCCATCTCCAGCCTCATCCTCCTGCAGAAAAGGCACCTGGAGACGTAAGGCAAGGTTGTGCAACATACAGCATGACTCGATGATCTGGCAAACCTTCTTTGGAGAGTAGCACAGGGAACCACCAGTGAGATGGAGGCAATGAAACCTAGCCTTCAGGAGGCCAAATGTCCTCTCTATAATTCTTCTTGTTCACCCATGTGCCCCATTGTAAAGATCCTCTGCCCTTGTCCTGGGATTCCTCACAGGGGTCAGTAGCCGTGAGAGGTTGGGGTAACCGGAGTCACCTGCAAATACCGGGGACAGCTGTTAGATACACACTAACCCTTAGGGCCCACACCATACCCATACACCAACATCCACTGGGTGGGAACCAGGGTTCACCTATTAGCCACACCCAGTGCCTCTGGAATTGAGCCATTACATATGGGATGCTGCTATTCCTCAGGATTAAGGCATCATGCACAGACCCAGGATACTTTGCATTGACATGGGAGATGTACTGGTCCGCCAGGCACACTATCTGCATATTCATTGAGTGAAAGCTCTTTTGATTTCTGAACACCTGTTCATTTCTCCAGGGGGGGGGGGACAATTGCAATATGTGTGCCATCAATTGCCCCAATAATGTTGGGGATATGTCCCATTGCATAGAAATCAGCTTTCACTGTGGCCAAATCCTCCACCTAGGGGAAAACGATATAGCTGCGCATTTGTTTAATCCGGGCAGACAATATTCTGGTCATCACTATTGAGAACATTGGCTGTGACATTCCTGCTGCCAAGCCCACTGTCACTTGGAAAGAACCAGTTGCCAGGAAATGGAGCACAGATAGGACTTGCGCAAGAAGGGGGATCACGGTGGGGTGACAGATAGCAGATATCAGGTCAGGCTCCAATTGGGCACACAGTTCTGTGATTGTGGCCCTGTACAGTCTATAGGTGAGGATAATGTGCCTGTTCTCCATTGTTGCCAAGTCCACCAGGGGGCTGTACATGGGGGGATGTCTCCATCTCCTATTCATCTGCTGCGGTTGCAATCTATGGGGCAAACGGTGAGCAGCTGGTCAGTATCTCATATTTCCAAACACTACACTTCATTGCATGTTGTGGTTGTAACAGTATAGAGTGGGATAGGTCCAAATGGTGCTTTTGTGTACTGTGATGCAGTTATGTGCCATAGTCTGCCCCCCCGAAAGGGCGTCCGCCTGTCCTGTATGGAGGGACAGGTGGAAATGAGGGACAGGTGGAAATGACTTTTTGCGCCTCTGCGGGATGTGGTCGAGAACCGCCGTGCAACTCCTCATTCGTTATCATTGGGCCCTATGGGTTACAGTGGCCAACGGTGATGTACGCCGGCGGTGACGGTATGCACCGCCGTGGATGTGACCGCCATTTTCTATCTGTTCACTCACTTGCTACCTGACATTCAACAGGAGAGGACCTACACTGCATGTGCTGCTGTGACCTGTGTCTGGAACTGACCATGGCTTATGTCACTGGGGAAAGGGCCACTGTCTTCACCGCGGCGGAGTTGGAGAGACTGGTGGATGGGGTCCTACCCCAGTACCGAATGCTGTATGGGCCTCCAGACCAATAGGTGAGTACACTGTGAGCACAATGCATGGAGTGCTGTGTGTGAAGGCTTTGTGTAGGAGGGGTGGTGGAAGGGCCTTGGGCAGCGTGCTGCATGTATGCTTGGCCATGTCTGTGCATAAGGGGATGTGAAGGGCTATGGTGGGCCATGAGTGTAACAGGCAGGACGGTCTGACTGATACCTTTACCTATTTGTATTTCTCTGCAGGTCAGCGCCCATCAGAAAAAGGGTATATGGCATGCCATCACCAAGGATGTGCAGACCCTGGGGGTCTACGGCATGTGGAGCACCCACTGTCGGAAATGGTGGGAAGACCTGAGACGCTGGGCACGGAAGACGATGGAGGCCCAGCTGGGGATGACCTCCCAACGAGGAAGGGGTGCCCGTCGAACCCTGACCCCCCTGATGGCCTGCATACTGGCGGTGGCCTAACGGGAGCTGGATGGGCACTTGGGGGCATCACAGCAGCCACAAGGGGGTGAGTACAGTGCCCCAATATACTACTTGCGCATGGTGGGGTGGTATCCGGGTGGGGGATGTGGGCCTGTGGGTGTCCCTAAGCCAGGCCGGACATTGCAGGGTAGGACCCATGTTGGGCAGGGTCTGATGTAAAATTCCTCCAACCAAGCTAGTAGGCATCCACTACTGGGCAGGGGTCTGTGGGTCTTAGGTATGCTACAATTGGCGTTAGGTGTCCATGTCCATGGGCTGGTGACTAGCATTGTCACTGGTGCGTAGGACTATTCCCTGTGTGTGTGTGTCGTGTACGCCAACAGTGGTGTTGTTGCCGCCATCAACCAAGTATATCCTTTGTCTCTCCCCCCCCTTTTTGTTTTGTCACCCTGTCCTTATGTGCATTAGCATCATCTGACGGAGGAGCAGAGGCACCGGCGATGGAGGGAGCTGCATCCCACAGGGCCCAGGAGGCCGAGTCCACTGACGGTGAGGGCACCAGTGGGACAGAGGGCAAGGGGCGCACCACAGCAGATACTGGAGGGGACAGTTCAGACAGTGATACCTCCTCTGATGGAAGCTCCCTGGTGGTGGCGGACACGTCTTTGTCCACCCCAACTACAGGTACAGCCGCCGCCCTGTACCAGCACCATCCTCCCAGCAGCCCCTCAGCGTGTTTCTCGTGCCTGCTCACCCAGGAGGGTGGGCATCTCCTTCACCCCAGGCACCTCAGGCCCTGCCCCAATAAGCCCTGCTGGCCTGAGTGAGGAGGCTATTGACCTCCTGCGATCCATCTCTGTTGGGCAGTCAACCATTGTGAATGCCATCCAGGGGCTGGTAGCCCAAATGCAACAGACCAATGCAATCCTGGAGGGCATTCACACTGGCATGGCGGCCCAACAGAGATCAATCCAGGCTCTGGCCTCCTCTCTGATGGCAGCCACTGTCCCTGTTTCTAGCCTCCTCCCTCGAACTTCCTCTACCCAATCCTATTCCCCTCAACCCCAACCTATCCCAAGCACACAGGCAGACCAGCATGCACACAAGACAACACAAACACAGGCACTCACACAAACACCATCCAGATGCAGACATACCAACATCCACAATTTCCACTGTCTCCCCCTCCTCCTCATCGTCCACCTCCCTCCCAGTTGTGTCTACACTCACCTGCATGCACTACATCCTCATCCATTACCACCATTACCATCACGCCTATCACTACACGCCCCTCACTGGCAGTCACGACCCCCACATCCATGCACACGTCCCCTGTGTCCTCTCCCACTGTGTCTGTGCCCCTTCCTCCCAAAGTACACAAACGCAAGCACTCAAACACCCAATAGCCATCCACCTCACAACAGCATCCAGCCCATGCACTGGCACCGAAAATCAGCAGACAGACACCTCCTACAACCACTTTCTCTTCCTCCACTTCCAAACCTTCACCCTCTTCCTGCCCCAATGTCCCTAAGAAGCTAATCCTCTCCACCGTTGACCTCTTCCCTACCACTCCCCCCCCGTCCTTCATGATTGGCCAGGGTGGTCAGAACCCAGGCGAGCACCTCAGCCACCTAGTCCATGGACACAGTAATGTCGTCAGCTACTCCAGATGGGAGAGGATACCGGGCACCAGGCAGCCACACTGAAAGGGTGCCTGCATCAGGTGTTGCAAGAAAGGCCAGGGAGGCACCCCCAGCTGCGTCAAGGAAGGGCAAGGAGGCACCCCCAGCTGCTTCAAGGAAGGGCAAGGAGGCACCCCCAGCTGCTTCAAGAAAGGGCAAGGAGGCACCCCCAGCTGATACATGGAAGGACAAGAAGGCACCCCCAGCTGCTACAGGGAAGGGCATGGAGAAATCCCCGGCTGCTGACAGGATGGGCAATGGGTCTTCACCAGCAGGCTAGAAGGACAGAAGGCCTGGTGCTGGGACTCATTCGGAGCCCCCACTACCAACCATGGTGGTCCGAGGCTGCAGGGGAAGGGCTGGAGCCTCTCCCCACCACTGTCAGCACTGCCACCAGCACCACCACCAGCACTGCCACCAGCACCACTGCCAGCAGCAGCAGCCCCAGTGGGCAGCCGTCCGAGGCTGCAGGGCAAGAGCCAGAGCCTCCCCCCACCACTACCAGCACCACTACCAGCACCACTGCCAGCAGCAGCCCCAGTGGGCACCCGTCCGGGGCTGCAGGAGATGGGCTGGAGCCTCCCCCCACCACTGTCAACACCACCACCAGCACTGCTGCCACCAATGAGCAGCCATCACCGCCGGCGAACAGTGTGTAGTCCTGCATCCATGGGCTGTTGTGCAGCCTGGCCCCTGCAAACCCTGTGGGTATGACACCCAGGTGAAAGACTGTGACCTTGCACACCCCAAGATCTATATCACAGGGCACAATGCCTCCTCCAGAACCAGTGGAAGACGCCATCCACTCACCCCATCCTTCCCAGGATGAAGCACACTGGGCACAATGCCCCCTCCAGAACCAGTGGAAGACGCCATCCACTCACCCCATCCTTTCCAGGATGAAACACACTGGGCACAATGCTCCCTCCAGAACCAGTGGAAGACGCCATCCACTCACCCCATTCTTCCCAGGATGAAGCACACTGGGCACAATGCCCCCTCCAGAACCAGTGGAAGAAGCCATCCACTCACCCCATCCTTCCCAGGATGAAGCACACTGGGCACAATGCCGCCTCCAGAACCAGTGGAAGAAGCCATCCACTCACCGCATCCTTCCCAGGATGAAGCACACTGGGCACAATGCCCCCTCCAGAACCAGTGGAAGAAGCCATCCACTCACCCCTCCTTCCCAGGATGAAGCTCACTGGGCACAATGCCCCCTCCAAAACTAGTGGAGAAGCCATCCACTTGAGAGACTGTGGCCTGCACTCCCCAGGACCAAGCAGTGGGCAAACCACCCATGAGAGACTGTGGCCTTGCACTCACCAGGACCGAGGAGTGGGCAAATCACCCACTTGAGTGACTGTGGCCTTGCATTCTCCAGGACCGAGCAGTGGGCAAACCACCCACTTGAGAGACTGTGGCTTTGCACTCCCCAGGACCAAGCAGTGGGCAAACCACCCATCTGAGAGACTGTGGCCTTGCACTCCCCAGGACAGCGCACAGGGCATGTTGCCCCCTCCAGGACCAGTGGTGTTGTACCATCTTCCTGCTGAGGTGCCCCCCCCATTCCCTGTCCCCCTGAGGTGCCTGTCTATTTGCGACCTGATGCCCCTCCTGTGTTCTCTCTGTGTTGTTGCAAGAGTGAGGTGGGGCCTTGGCCTATGTGTTGTGGCCCTGTGGCCCACGGACATTGAGGACTGGGCAGTGTCCCTACATTTGTAAATATGTAAATACGTTTGGATTTTGATGCACTTATTCATTTTGTTTTATCGTATTACACTCACTTTCTTCAAATCATTTTTTCCTTGCATTATTCCTGAGGGGTACGGGGTAGAAATGTTATGTTGCTTCATCTGGTTTTGTGTATGGTGTTGGGGGTGGGGGTGTGTGTGTTGCGTGTGTGTGTGTCACTCTCTTTTTTCTACTCCCTCCCTTGTGTGCTAGACGGAAGCACTCATTGTGGTCGTCTTCGCCTGCATTGGTGTTCATAATAAAGCAGAAGGTAGACGAGCATGGGGAAAACTTGCAGGTCGGGCTCCATAGCGTCATGGTTGTTCCCTGAGTCTCCACAGGTGAGTCCTTTGACGTCTGCGATCTATTTTTGCCAGGCTTTTGATGTCATTGGTACCGCCCCAGAAAAGGTGGCGGATAGGCCGGTCATAATAGAGTGGACAATACATTGTCTTCCGCCTGGCTGTTGGCGGTTACCGCTGTGGTGCTATTTGATTCTGCCCTTGCAGTCAGTGTGTTAAAGTGGCTGTCTGTCTGAGTGGTTTCCGCTGTGGTCATGATTCCATTTTTGTTACCGCCAGCTGGTTGGTAATATTACAGCCACTTTATCACCGACCGCCAGGGTTGTAATGAGGGCCTATATCTATATTGTGGAGCTGCTGGCCACTTGCTTCGTACTTGCCCAGTCTGTCCTATGAAGTCCTCGGGAAATGCCAATTCCCGTCCTCTTTGAGAAGGGATTGGACGGGATTCTCTGCGATACCTTCAATCAGTTCTTCTAAAGAAGATGCAACTGCCCTGTTTTTTTTGCCTGTTACCCTGCAGTTACCTGACAGTCGGGAAGAAAGAGCTTATGGATGAGACCTGGCCCAAGAAACAAGAAATTCCACGACTACCGAATGACGTCCCAGAACAAGTGCATACTGTAGATGGATCCTTATTAGCATCCTGTCCTGTCATCAGTACCACTCCTACCCTATGTCTACACTTTGGAACATGTCTCTTTTGATTTAATCTCCTCTCCTAATCTTACAATAATTTTAGGAATACACTGGTTTATGTGACACAATCCGTATATCAATTGGGAAACCAGAACTATTTCTCTGTCTTCCAAATTCTGGCAAGACCATTGCTCTACCTCTGAAACCTATTGGTCCCCAAAGAAGATGTTATCCACAGAACCTGAATTAGGGTGGTTCATAAACTCTATTCGTGGGGTACCTAGTCATTATCTGGATTATATAGACGTGTTCCAAAAACCCTCAAAACCAGTACTACCTCCACATAGAGTCTACGATTGTACCATTCTCTTGGAACCGGGAGCGGTTGTCCCCTTTTGTAGAATGTACTCTCTTACGGAACCTGAAAAGAAGATACTTAAGGACTATCTGCAAGAAAATCTACAGAGTGGTCTCATTGCACCATCTTCTTCTCCGGCTGGGGCTCCCCTCTTCTTCGTGCCCAGGAAGACAAAGGATCTACATCCCTGTATAGACTTTCGTGGATTAAATAAAATCACTATAAAAGACTGATATCCACTACCTCTGATCAAAGACATATTGGAAGAAGTTAGGGGGGCACAGATCTTTTCAAAATTAACCTTTCGGGAGCATACCATCTCTTAAGAATTAAGGAAGATGATGAGTGGAAGACTGATTTTCGTACACCTTTTGGTCATTACGAATATAGGGTAATGCCCTTTGGTTTAACAAACGCCCCCTCTGTTTTTCAAAGATTCATGGATTCTGTATTTTCTGACCTGTTAAATCACACCGTTGTGATTTATTTAGATGATATCCTTATATATTCCAGACACCCCGAACTCCACACCAAACACGTAAAGCAAGTATTAGACAGACTTAGGCAACATCAGCTCTACTGTAAACCCGAGAAATGTGAATTTGACAAGACAGAAAGAAAATATTTAGGATATCACATTAGTCAGGTCGGTATCTCCATGGAGCCAGAGAAAGTTCAGGCCATTCTAGATTGGCCATCCCACTCGTCCATTAAAGAAACTCAGTGTTTTTTAGGTCTGGCCAACTTTTATCACCAATTTACTTCAGACTTTGCTCAACAAACTAGTCAAATTACACACACAGACTCTCAAAAAAGAGAGTTTGTGAAACGGTTTCATCTGAACAGATGTGGCTGAAAACGCTTTTCAAAACCTAAAATGAGCTATCATCCGAGCACCTATAATATGGCATCAGGACATCAGCAAACAATTTATCGTAGTCACTGATGCTTCAGAAAGAGCTATTGGGGTAGCATTATTACAAAGATAGGACGACGACGGATTAGAGCATCTGATATTTTATCTGTCTCATGTGCTCTCTGATTCTGAGCAAAGTTACTCGGTGTTGGAAAGAGAACTTCTAGCTCTAAAAACAGCTTGTCAAGAGTGGAGACAATTCCTTATGGGTTCTAAAGAACCATTTGAAGTGGGAACAGACCATTGCAATTTACAATGCCTATGAAACTTTCAGTGCTGGAACAGTGGCTAAGCCCGTTGGGCCTTTTTCTGTAGCAATTACATTTTTATGTTACCTAGATTCCAGGTTCTCAAAATATCTTGGCGGATGCTCTGTCTCGATGCTACCCTGAAAGTACTAACACCCCTTCTCAGTACCTAATTGAACCCGACAAAATAATTTGTTTAGTCCAGACTTTCCTCGATGAAGCACAGTCTGAATACTCAACCCTCTTAGAACAAGAGATGAAGGAACTGGGTCCAAAATTATGCAAGAGTAAAGGGTACTACTATTATAATGACACATTATTCCTACCTTCTAAGATAGTGTAAAGAAAGCCACTACAAATGTGTCACGACTCCCCTATAGCCGGTCATCGTGGTATCAAAGCCACGCAGGATTTACTCCTTCGTTCTTTTTGGTGGCCTACACTTAAGCAAGATACTGAAAGTTACATGGTGTCTTGTCCCATCTGCGCCTCAGAAAAAATAACCCATAGGAGGCCTGAAGGACTACTTCAACCTTTACCGGTTCCACCAGTCCCTTGGCAGACTATATCAACCGATTTTATGTGTTCATTACCACCCTCAGCAGGAAACTGAGATATAATGGTGACTGTAGATTCATTTACAAAAATGGCTCATTTTACTGCCTTGAAGAAGCTACCGACATCCAAAGAATTAAGCCAGGTCTTCATTCAAGAAATCTTTCATCTCCATGGCCTTCCTCAAGTTATTGTTTCAGATTGGGGCCCTTTATACATATCACGGTTTTGGAAGCACTTCTGTAAAATCCTAAATATCGATGTAGCCTTATCTTCTGGATTTCATCCTCAAACTAATGGGCAGACGGAACGCCTGAATCAAGGACTCAATCAATACCTCTGCTGTTTTTGTAATACCACTCAGAGTAACTGGACTACGTATTTACCCATTGCTGAATTTTCCTACAATAATACCGTGCATAGTGCGTCAAAAGCCACTCCTTTTTTCTGCTCATATGGATTTCATCCCAAATCTTTTCCTGCTAATCCTAAAACCTCTTCTACACTTCCTGCAATCACCTCCTTTTCCCAAATATTACATAGAATTCAACGTCTTATACGGTCTAATATTTTGTTAACTAAAAGGCACATGAAAAGAATGGCTGATAAGAAACGATGTGAGGCTCCATCTTATCAAATCCAAGATAAAGTCTGGCTTTCTTTCAGATTTTTGCCCCTCCATCTATCACAAAATAAGTTTAAACCCCGTCATTATATACCCTTTTCAATTCTTCAGAAAACTAATCCAGTGTCCTTCCGTCTCCGTTTACCTCGAACATGGAAAATCCATCCAATTTTTCACAACTCTCAATTGAAACCCTATAAGACTGACCCTTTTCATAGACAATTCACATGTTCTCCCCCCTTTGTTGGTGAATGATGAACCCGAATATGAAGTTCAAGAAATATGTGATTCTTGCATATTCCAAAACCATCTCCAATATCTTATTCATTGGAAAGGCTATCCTCTTAGTGAATGTTCTTGGGAAGATGTTTCTTCTGTTCACGCTCTACTTTTGATCTGTTGTTTTTTTCGTCTGCATCCACACAAACCAGGGGCTCTGGGGGTGGGGGCGTACTGTCGCTCCGTGGTGGACCGCAGTGTGAGCCGAGCAGCCTACTCGAGTTGTGGCCGCGGTTTCAGGCAGGCAGGCGTGCTGCGTCCCTTCTGTTCTTTATTTCCTTGCACGAGGCCCCGAAGTGGGAATGGGGCCTCGGCAAATCTTGGGCACGGTGCACCCTCAATTTCAGACATGGGCACCTTCCCCCCAACCCCACACTTACCTGGTGCAGCCTGTTCCTTTCTTCTTTTTCTTCTTTTTTCTCTTCTTTCTCCTTTTCCTCTTGTTCTTATTTTCACACTTAGCAGCCATGTTCTTCTTTCTCCCAGCATGCCTTTCTTTTTTCCTGCATGCCTTAGGACCCTTTTTCAAAATGGTGCCTTTTCTCTATATGTTCCTATGATTTTTTCCCTATCCAATATAGGGGGTCATTCTGACCCTGGCGGTAATTACCGCCATGGCGGAGGTCGGCGGTAGCACCGCCAACAGGCTGGCGGTGCACCGCTGGGCATTCTGACCGCGGCGGTTCAGCCGCGGCCAGAAACGGAAAGTCGGCGGTGTACCGCTGACTTCCCGCTGCCCTTGAGAATCCTCCATGACGGCGGAGAGCGCTCCGCCGCCATGGGGATTCTGACACCCCCTACCGCCATCCTGTTCCTGGCGGGTCTCCCGCCAGGAACAGGATGGCGGTAGGGGGTGCCGCGGGGCCCCTGGGGGCCCCACGAAGAATTTCAGTGTCTGCTTTGCAGACACTGAAATTCGCGACAGGTGCAACTGCACCCGTCGCACCTTCCCACTCCGCCGGCTCCATTCTGAGCCGGCGTCCTCGTGGGAAGGGTGTTTCCCGCTGGGCTGGCGGGCGGACTTTCGGCGGTCGCCCGCCAGCCCAGTGGGAAAGCCAGAATGACCGCCGCGGTCTTTTGACCGCGGAGCGGTCTTTCGGCGGGAACCGCTTGGCGGGCGGTGACCGCCGTCCGCCGCGGTCAGAATCACCCCCATAGTGTCTTTCATATTCCTGTTGGTCATTTCCTGTTTTAGCGTATGTAAGGTGTGTGATTCTTGTTCTCCTTGCGCTGCAACACTTCCTTTGGTGGTGATCTTTGCTCCTGTTATTTTTTCTTCAGTTTTTCCCTCGCTTGTCCCAGTTTCTTCCAGTATTGTTTTTTCTTATTGGAAGACTTACCCTTTTGCTTCTTTTTGTTCCAGGGAGTTCCTGCTATAGAGGTTTTTCCCTTTGGGGTTTTTTCCTCTGGGACTCTTTCTGGAGGGCACGGACTGTCTTTTGGTGCTCCTTCGTCAGCAGCACCGTGGCTACCAGAAAGGGCCACCCTTACCTTGGTCAAGGCACAACCTACAAGAATCAAGACCACTCTGCAGTTCCAGTGCACCAAAGACATAAACGACGAGTAGCCCGTGACAGATTATATGCAGCTTCCTTAAAACATTACATTCAACTTGTGCACTTTGTTCATATATATTGAAAAGCACCTTTTAATATGAAAATATTTCTTAACGTTATACAGAAATGTGACCACCAAATTGTGACCACCAGGAATGTGACCACCCTTTTGCATTCATTTTTAAGAGGCATAATGGGACAGCCGACTACGCTCTCTCAACGCTTATGTTTTAAAAAAAGTTCTTTGGCCCCAAAATGGGAGGAGCCCAGACAGCCATTGGTTACATGCAGCTCCAAAAGAAGAGGTAGAGGGAGTGCCACAGCAGGATACAACTGTGTTTGTCACCCAAACCTTCAGGTGAAAACCTCACATACTCCCCCACATTGCAGACGTTGGGTGCTGGTGAGCCACAGACTGCTCCCTTTGTAGGCATTTAGGCCCTCATTACAACCCTGGCGGTCGGTGGTAAAGTGGCGGTAAGACCGCAAACAGGCCGGCGAAAAAGAAAATGGAATTATGACCATCATCCGCCACTTCACCATTCCGACCGCCATGGTGGTGAAGACCGCTGGGCTGGAGATTGCGGTCTCCAGCCCGGCGGGCGTCACTAGACCGCCAACGATATCAGGATCCTGCATACTGCCATGGATCTCTGGTGGTTGGGAACTGCCATGAGATCCATGGCGGTAGGCACTATCAGTTCCAGGGAATTCCTTCCCTGGCACTGATAGGGGTCTCCCCCACCCCCGCTACCCTTCACGAATCCTCCCCCCACACCCCCTGCCATCCCCCAAAGGTGGCACAACCCCCCTCCCCACCCCGACCCCGAACATGCAGATATACACACCCCTACACGCACATACCCCCAACATGCACATACACACACCACTACACGCACACATACACCCCGACAACACATACCCGCACACATACAAACAGACATGCACACCGTCCGACCCGCACACATTTCCCATACACACAACACCCCCCGCAACCATACACTCACTCACCCCCTCTACACTCTCACACGCACACCCCCATGCACCCACACAACACACAACACCCCCACCCCCTTCCCTAACAGACGATCAATTTACCTTGTCTGTTGATCCTCCGGGAGGGGACGGGATCCATGGGGGCAGCTCTGCCACCAGCACACCGTCACCAGAACACCGCCACACCGAATCATGGGACGTGATTCAGTGGGCGGTGTTCTGTTGATGTGGCGGTGGAAGTTGAGCAACCTCCACTTTCCCGCCGTCCGCCCATATGGCTGCTGGCTGCTTTCCATACGGAAAAGGACGGCGGGCTGCCAGCGGTCATAATACGCGGCGCGGAAGACCGCCACCACTGGCGGTCTTCAGCACGGCGGTACCTCAGCGGTCTTGCGAAAAGACCGCCGAGGTCGTTATGACCCCCTTAATATTTAATATTGCCAGCAAAGGGCAACATTCAACTTCAAAGTTATTGGTAGTTAATGACTGCATTGTTAACAATGTGATTGGATGAGGCATTCAATACACTCCATAGAGAGTGCTAATGTTTAGTGCCCATGCTTCTTTAATTACCATGGTGGGCCATTTGTACCATTTTCATTCACATCATTTCATAGATCAAGTTTGACATTTGGTGCAGCTGAAACTTGGCTGTTATGTGTGGCCTCACAAAGTTCATGCGTGACCATATTGACATTATAGCATGTGAATTCATAACAAGCTAATTGTGAAGTGGTGCACTAAAGGTCTATATTAAGGTCCATTCACTCTAGTGTAGTAATGAAATGTGTGGTATAACCATGTTAAATGAAATGTAACCATTGATTATGATTTTATATTAGTCCTGGTACTAATAGAGCGCAGTTACACTTGAAACAATAATGAATTTCATAACAGGCGTGCACTAAATGTCATAGGTTAATGTTGAAAAATTTAGTTTTTTATCATATTTAATTACATGTGTTAACAAGTTGTTTCACTTTGTATTTACTGAAACATAAAGCTTAAACAAGAGTTATCACTAACAATTTTATAATCAAAAAGTTTATATGTTCTGCTTAATCTGAATAAAGTGTGCAATTTTAATTCTGCTTTAGTTTAGCCATGCTAGGCCTGCTAGGCCCCAGTCTCATAAAATGTGGGACACTGTTGTTCTTTACTAATGTTCATATGAAATGTTAGATTGGAAATAGTTTTGCTATTGTCTTACTCAAAGAGAGCCTGAGAAACCAAACTTGAGGGCTGTACACAGAGAGACTGAGAATGTGAAAACTAGCTCTATTCATACTGTTGTCCTAGGCGTCGTACAGAGCACCTAGAATGGACATTTTCTCCAGGACAGTCTTGGGAACCCACAAGTGTGTTGCAGGTGTCTGTCGTATGATATGAGAGGACTGGATAATGAAATCTTTAGATCCATAGGCGTTACCAATTAACAAATCACTGTTTACTTTGAACTTTGATTAATTGATTTCAGTTAGCTCCAGGAAGGAGTGCCCCTTGGACTTTGAGAGGTACAGATCTCTTTGCCCTTGCCCTGTGCTTTTCCAAATACCTACTGAGAGAACTTAGATTTTTGTTTGACCCATGAGAAGACTCTTGACCGAGCTTCTGTAAAACTGACACCTTCCCTTTTTACTTACATTTGCCAACTTTAATTAGCTTAATTTTGCCCCAGATGTCATTTTTCCAACTTCTTTTTTATCTTATATTTCCTTTTTCCTTTTTGTTCCCATGTTTTGTAACTAACGCCCGTGTCACTTAGGCCCTCATTACAACCGTGGCCGCAGCGGTATTCCACCATGGGTATTATGACCCACACTGAGAATTCCGCCACTATACAGAAATCCCACAGAAGTCCGCCACACCAAAGGTCAGTGATAAACTGGCGATAGCAAAACCCACACCGTTACACCAACAGGAATACGCCCACAGTATCACGACCCACGAATCACCGCCGCGGTAAACCACTGGCGGTATACACCGCTGCGCTCAAAATACACACAACCTTACAAAACTGCCCCACATTGGCCAATTTAAAATACACACACCTGACACACATACACACACCACACCCACACACCCAATCCAATATAAAACACACACCCACATTACCCACAACCCCTTTATACCAAAAAAATAGATATCAAGCTGAGAGAGACAAGCCAGGAGCACCCACTCAATCGGAGCCACAGAACACCATCACCCATACACCATTCACACACATCACAGCATACACCCCAAAACATCACCCAACACATTACCCCACACATCCTCACACATATCACTCGCACCACATCCATGGCACCCCAAAGACACCCCAGGTTTTCAGAGGAGGAGCTAAGGGTCATGATGGAGGAAATCATCCGGGTAGAGCCACAGCTATTCGGATCATAGGTGCAGCAGACGTCCATTGCAAGGAAGATGGAGCTATGGCGGAGAATAGTGGACAGGGTCAACGCCGTGGGACAGCACTCAAGAACCAGGGATGACATCAGGAAGAGGAGGAACGACCTACGGGGGAAGGAGCGTTCCATGGTATCCAGACACCAGATTGCTGTACAGAGGACTGGCAGTGGACCCCCACCCCCTCCCCCACAACTAACAACATGAGAGGAGCAAGTCTTGGCGATCATGCATCCTGAGGGCCTCGCAGGAATAGCAGGAGGATTGGATTCTGTTAAGTCAAATCTTTACTAAAATATCCCCCACCCTACCTGCATGCCATCACAAACTCCTACCCCTATCCTCATCATCACTCCACCACCTCACACATACCACACCATCACAACCCACCCATCCCAATACCAAACCCTGCATGTAACACCAATGCATGGACCCCCAACACAGACCTGCATGGACACCCATCACCACAGCATGCCCAGTAGAGAGACTCACCCAGCCCACAAAATCACCACTCACACAAGGCCAAGCTGACAGGGAAATCACAATCATACAGGGAAACACACCCATGCACAAGATGGCACACGCAGATATACTAACACTGCGTTTGCATCCCCACAGGACCCATACTCAAAATCACCGAAGATGAGGTGCCAGCTACTTCCAGTCCCCCCCTGAAGAGGCCCACAGTGATGACAGCAGCTCTGCACGCCTGGATAACGATGACCAACCTGGCCCATCCGAGACCTCTGGACAGTCGGTTCCCCTGCCACAGTCCCAACCCACCACAGAGCCTCACCCCACAGGAAACACCGGCACAGCACCCCCTAGTGGGCCCATGCCACTGTCCCCAGGACACGTCAATGAGCAGTGTTTCCACCACTACAGGGACCCCAGGCAACCCCACAAACACAGGACGATCAGGGACCTGGGGTCAGTGGCAGTGGGCACACGGTTCAGGGGACAGAGGCACAGGACAACAGGGAAGCTGGTAGGACTGTTGTGCGACAGGGAGAGGACAGGCCCAGGGAGCCCACTCTCCACGAGGCACTCTCCAACATCCTGGGAGCAAACCACCATTCCCAGGAGACCATGGGCCAGATACTGGCCATGTTGCAGGAGACCCAGCGGCTGTAGGAGGGACAGTACCTGGGGATCAGGGATTACCTCAAAAACATCTACACCATCCTGGTCACCATTGCAGGGGTGCTGGCTGACATGGGCAAGATCATGAGGGAGGCAGTGGCCCAACAACGGGCCCCTGACACCAGCCAAACCAATGAACAGCCTTCTACCTCCACCGGCGTTAGTGGCCCTGCCACAGGACCAACAGGCCACCAGCTCCCCACCCCCTGCAGAAGGAGAACAACCCCGCAAATGGTCCCTGCGATCCAGGCAGAAGCCAGAGAACAGTGCCAAGACCCCCGCCAGGAAATAAGACTCTCCTGATAGTCACCCTTCTGTCCCACTCTGTCACCCTGTCCAAATTCAACTGCCATTACTCCCCTTCCTATGCCCCATTGGACATTGCACCTGTGATACCAAGAGACTGGACTCCACCCTGGACTTCCCTCCACCATCACCCCAGCCCCATGCACATCCCCCTCTACTTATGAGCACCTAAATAAACACCCTTGGAACAAATACCAATCTGGAGTCTGTCAAATGATTCACAATGTATTAGTACAACATTATCAAAGCATTGCAACTCAAATGTACAGTGAAACAGACTTTAGGATGGCCTTTGGTGGGCAGCAGTACACATAGCAGGAGCCAGAGTGGGGCACAGAGATCTGAAAATAGAGATTCCAAAGGGAACAGTCGGTGGCCATAGACATAGGGAAAGAGTCTGCCTTGTACAATGTCCAATAGATAACTGAAATGTAAAGTGGAGTTACAGTATCTTACCTGTGTGTCACTGGAAGTACTGCAGAATTATATTTGGTTCTGTTGTCCACATCTTCTTCCTCTGCCTCCTCACTGTCCACAGGCTCCATCGCTGCCACAAGACCAGGCTCATCCTCCTGCAGAAAAGGCACCTGGCGTCTCAAGGCCAGGTTCTGCAACATGCAATGATGATCTGGCACACCTTCTTGGGTGAGTAGTACAGGGATCCACCTGTCAGATGGAGGAACCGGAACCTGGCCTTCAGGAGGCTGAAGGTCCTTTCTATAACCCTCCTTGTACGCCCATGTGCCTCACTGTAACGTTCCTCTGCCCTTGTCCTGGCATTCCTCACTGGGGTCAGTAGCCATGAGAGATTGGGGTAACCAGAGTCACCTGCAAATGTCGAGGGATACCTGTTAGATACACACTAACCCTTAGGGACAACCCCATACCCAGACACCTACTCATACTGGGTGGGGACCTTTGGCTCACCTATTAGCCACACCCGGTGCCTCTGGAGTTGGCCCATCACATATGGGATGCTGCTATTCCTTAAGATAATGGTGTCATGCACAGAGCCAGGATATTTGGCATTGACATGGGAGACGTACTGGTCCGCCAAACACACCATCTGCACATTCAGAGAGTGATAGCTTTTTCTATTCCTGAACACCTGTTCATTTCTCCGGGGGGAACAAATGCCACATGTGTACCATCAATGGTACTAATGATGTTGGGGATATGTCCCAGGACATAAAAGTCAGCTTTCATTGTAGCCAAATCCTCCACATGGGGGAACACGATGTAGCTGCACATGTGTTTCAGCAGGGCAGACAACACTTTGGTCAACGTTAGAGAACATTGGCTGAGACATCCCTGATGCCATGGCCACTGTTGTTTGGAAGGAGCCACTTGCCAGGAAATGGAGCACTGACAGGACCTGCACTAGAGGGGGGATTCCTGTGGGCTGGTGGATAGCTGGCATCAGGTCTGGCTCCAATTGGGCACACAGTTCTTGGATTGTATCACAATCAAGTCTGTAGGTAATGATAATGTGTCTGTCCTCCATAGTCGCAAGGTCCACCAGGGGTCTGTACACCGGAGGATGCTGCCATCTCATATTCTGCCTCAGCGGTTGAAGCCTATTGAAGAGAATAGTGAGCAGAGGGTCATATTCACACATCTATTGCACTAATTATGATTTTTTTTACTTTACAGAAACAGTATGTGAACTCGAGAGTCAGTTGATGTGCAAATGTCTGCTGTGACACAGTTAGGTGCCATGCCCTGGGCTCTCCTGAAATGGAGGCTGCCTGACCTGTGAGGAGGGACAAGTGGAAATGAGGTAATTCTGCTGGCACTGTGCACCGTCGAGGTAGGCGGTCGATGACCGCCACGCTAAATTGCATTGGTTATCATTGGGCCCTAGGGGTTCCAGGAGCCAATGCCGATGTACGCCGGCGGTGATGGTACGCAGCACCGTGGACATGACTGCCATTTTCTATCTATTCACTCACTTGCTACCGGACCTTCAACAGGAGAGGACCCACACTGCAAGTGCTGCTGTGACCTGTGTCTGGAAGCAACAATGGCTCCAGTGTCTGGGGAAAGGGCCCCTGACTTCACTGTGGAGGAGTTGGAGCAATTGGTGGATGGGGTCCTACCCCACTACACGTTACTCTACGGTCCTCCAGACAAACAGGTGAGTACACTGTGAGCATGATGCATGGGCCATGAATGTATGGAATGCTGTGTGTGGAAGCCACATGTGGGGGGGGTGCAGAGGCGCCCTGGCTTGAGTATAGCATGTAAGGTGGTCAATGTATGTGCGTCAGGGGATGGGTGGGATCTGGTGGGCAATGAGTCTGACGGTCCGGGCGGGTGAATAATTCCCCTTTCTGCTTTCTTTTCCCTCCAGGTCAGCACCCACCAGAGAAAGGGTATTTGGCGTGCCATCGCCAAGGAGGTGCAGGCCCTGGGAGTCTTTGACAGGCAGAGCACCCACTGCTGCAGGAGGTGGGAGGACCCGCGCCGCTGGGCAAAGAAGACGGCGGAAGCCCAGCTAAGGCTGGCCTCCCAACGAGGAAGGGGTGCCTGTCGCACCATGACCCCCCGGATGTTCCGCATCCTGATGGTGGCCTATCCGGAGTTGGATGGGTGCTTGAAGGCATCACAGCAGCCACAAGGGGGTGCGTACAGATTCAGAATCATGACTTTGCGCACGTTAAGAAGTACCTGGGTGGGGGATGTGGGCTATGGATGCCCCTAGGCCAGGGCGAAGATGGCAGGGTAGGTCCCTTGTTGGGCAGGCTCTGAAGCAGTCCTACCCCAATAGTGTTAGTGGGCATCTCCTACTGGGCAGGGTCCTGTGGGTTTCAGGTGTGCAGATAATGGCGTTAGGCATTGTAACCCATGGGCTGGTGACTATCTTAGTAACTGGTAGTGCATGGCCTAGTGCATAGGGCTGCTCACTGTGTGTTGTGTACGCCAATGGTAGTGGTGTTTCTGGCATTGACCAAGTGTTTCCTCTGTCTCTCCCGCCCCCTTTTTGTTTGTCACCTTGTCTTTATGTGCATTAGCATCATCTGGTGGAGGATGGGAGGCACCGGCGACGGAGGGAGCTGCATCCCACATGGGCCTGGAGGCCGAATCCACCAAGGGTGAGGGCACCAGTGGGACGGAGGGCGAGGGGAGCACCACGATGAGGACAGGAGGGGACAGTTCAGACAGTGACACCTCCTCCGATGGCAGCTCCCTGGCGGTGGCGGACATCTCTGTGCCCACCCCAACAACAGGTACAGCTGCCACCCCCCCTACCAGAACCGCCCTCCCAGCAGCCCCTCAGCGTGTTTCCCGTGCCTGCTCAACCAGGAGGGTGGGCATCTCCTTCGCCCCAGGCACCTCAGGCCCTGCCCCAGTCAGCCCTGCTGCCCTCAGTGAGGAGGCTATTGGCCTCCTGAGATCCCTCTCTGTTAGGCAGTCAACCATACTGAATGCCATCCAGGATCTAGCAGGGCATTTGCAACAAACAAATGCAGACTTGGAGGGTATTCACTCTGGTGTGGCTGCCCGACAGAGAGCATATCAGGCTCTGGCCTCAGCACTGATGGCAGCCCTTGTCCCTGTGTCTAGCCTCCCCCCTCTAACTTCATCTACCCAGACCCAATCCCCTCAACCCCAGCCTGTGCCAAGCACACCTTCAGACCAGCATTCACCCAAATTACCACACAAAAGTGGCACAGGCAAACATAAGCACCACACTTCATCTCACAGGCACTCACTCAAGCACCATACCTATACAAACACACCAACATCCACTGCCTCCACTATGTCCCCCTCCTCCTCTTCGTCCACCTCCCTCCCAGTAGCGTCTCCACTCACACCTGTATGCACAACATCTTCATGGTGGTGCTCCCCTCGCCCTCCGTCCCACTGGTGCCCTCACTACCTCCATCACCAGCACGCCCATCACAACACACCCCTCATGAGCAGTCACTACCCCCACAACCATGCACACTTCCCCTGTGTCCTCTCCCAGTGTGTCTGTGACCCCTCCTCCCAAAGTACACAAACGCAAGTACCCACCCACCCAACAAGCATCCACCTCACAACAGCATCCAGGCCATGCACCTTCACCCAAACTCAGCAGACAGACACCTCCTACAAGCACTCCCTCTTCCTCCACTCCCAAACCCTCTCCATCTTCCCATACCAGTGTGTCTAAAAAACTTTTCCTGGCAAACATTGACCTGTTCCCTACACCTCCCTCCCCCCCAAGTCGGCGTCCGCTGTGGCACCTGCAACTCCCAGAGGATCAAAGGGGGCACTCGTCAGGTTAGCCAGTGTGTCACCGACCCCTGCAAAGGACCAGACCATTCCACCACCTGCCAAGGTAATGAAGTGGAAAGCATGCAGCAAGGGCAAGGAGCATGACCGCTCAGCAAGGCCTTCTCCAAAACTCCAGCTGCCAGAGCCAAGGTCCCAGCAGCATTTGCCAAGGTGAGGAAGGGGCAGAAAAGCCAAGCCAAGGCACTTCAGGCCTTGGAGGCTCCAGGTGAGGGCCTGGTGGCCACCACCAGAGACGACAGCGTCGCCACCTGTACCACAGCCAGCACCGCCAGCATCCCCGCCGCAAGCACCGCCACCTCCACTGCCACCTGCACTGCCGCTGCCACCACTACTGTCAGCAGCAGCATCCCCAGTGGGCAGCCGTTCGAGGCTGCAGGAGATGGTCTGGTGCCTCCCTCCACCACTGGCAGCACCGGCACTTGCACCACAGGCAACACAGCCAGCATCCCTGCCGCAAGCACACCTGTACCGCCGCTGCCACCACTCCTGTCAGCAGCAGCATCCCCAGTGGGCAGCCATCCGAGGCTGCAGGAGACGGGCTGGTGCCTCCCACCACCACTGGCAGCACCCCCACCAGCACTGGCACTCCCACCAGTTTGCAGCCTTTGTCACCGCAGGATGGAGTCTGGCCCTGCCTCCATGGAGTATCATGCTACCTCGTCCCTGCAAATCTCATGCCTCAGACTCCCAGGTGAGGCACTGTGAACTGCCACACCCCAAGTGCTGCATTACTTGGCACAAAGCCCCCTCCAGAACCAGTGGAGAGATGTCTCCAATCACCCTATCCTTGTCAGGATGAAGCAGACTGGGCACAAAGCCCCCTCCAGAACCAGTGGAGAGATGCATCCACTCACCCTATCCTTGGCAGGATGAAGCAGACTGGGCACAAAGCCCCATCCAGAACCAGTGGAGAACCCATCCACTAGAGAGACTGTGGCCTTGCACTCCCCAGGACCAAGCAGTGGGCAAACCACCCACTAGAGAGACTGTGGCCTTGCACTCCCCCGGACAAAGCAGTGGGCAAACCACCCACTAGAGAGACTGTGGCCTTGCACTCTCCAGGACCAAGCAGTGGGCAACCCACCCACTTGAGAGACTGTGGCTTTACACTCCCCAGGACATCGCTGTGGGCATGGAGCCCCCTCGAGGAGCAGTGGCATTATTCCATCTTCTGGCTGAGATGCCCCATCCCCCTGAGTTGCCTGTGTGTTTATGACCTGATGCCCCTGCAGTGTTCTCTCTGTATTGAGGCGGGAGTCAAGTGAGGGCTTGGCCCATGATTTTTGTCCCAGTGGCCCACAGGCATTTGCAAAGGCCAATTTACAGCCTTCTGTACATATTGTAAATATTTGTAAATACTGTTTCATATTTGTTACGCATATCTGTCTATTTCTAATATATCAGTGATTTGACTCTATTCCTTTTGTCCTAGTGTTCTTCCAGGGGGTTACGGGGTGGAAATGTAATGTTGTTGCATGTGTTTGTGTGTATGGTGTTGTGGGTGAAGGTGGGGTTGTTGCGTGTGTGTGTAACTCTCTTTTTCCTTCCCCCCTCTCCTTTGTGCTAATTGCAGTACTCACCGTGGTCGTCGCCGCCCCCTTTGATATTCCTCGTGTATGAGGAGGTAGAACATCATGGGCAGGACATGTAAATCGGGCTCCATGGCTTCCTGGTTCTTCGTTGATTGTCGAGAGGTGAGTGGTTTCCCTTCTGTGTTCTGTTTCCACCATGCTTTTGATGGCGTTGGTACCGCCCCAGAAAAGCTGGCAGATGTGCGTGTTGTAATGGGGTGGGCGGTATATTGTCTTCCGCCTGTCTGTTGGCGGTGACCGCCGCGTTGTTTTTTGCTACCGCCGCGGCGGTCGGTGTGTTAAAGTGGCTGTCTGTGTTGGCGGTTCCCGCCGTGGTCGTGATTCCATTTTTTTTACCTCCAGCCTGTTGGCTGTATTACTGCCACTTTAACACCAACCGCCAGTGTTGTAATGAGGGCCTTAGTGACATGCTGACTTGGGAGGATTTCCTTTGTTTTAGCAAGCATATTTAGACAATTCTAATTTGCTCTGATGTTTAGGCGAGCTGGTCAGCACTTATTTTCTGAACACCAAAGGACAGATTTAAGAGCTCCTAGCGCCTCCTTGTGCCACATCAGTGGCAAATTGTGCTAGCCAAATTTACAAAGTGGTGCAATGCATGCATTGTGCTACTTTGTAACCCTTTGCAATACATTATGCCTGCACCAGGCATAATGTATGCAAAGGGGGTGTTCCGCATCAGGGGGGCCGAAAATAATGGCGCAAAGAGATCTAAAAGATTTCCTTGCGTCATTTTATTTTTGCCCTTTTAACGGCTGCTGAGAGCAGGCATTAAAAGGAGGCACATCATTGTTTACAATTGGCCTCGATGGGCTTTGCAGGATTAGTGTAGACATTTTCTACGCTAATCCTGCAAAGCTCAGAACTAGCTTCAAACCTTCTGACGCTAGTTCCCTAACTACCACCATGGTGCGCCATTCCTTAAATACGGCGCACACATGTTGGTGTTAAGGGGCGCTAAAGGGTGCAAGAAAAGTTGCACTCCATTAGGTGCAGCACCACTTTGCATAAATCAGGCCGTAAGTGTTGCTGCTGTTATTCTGTATAGCAGTTGTTTAGTGTTTAGTTTGCTTTATGTTGATCAGATTGTGTTTCTTTCAGAGGTTTGGACACCCAATGGTGTTACTGTATCTCTACGGCTTCTTTATGAGAATTGTTAACATTAAACTGAGTTCATTTGTAATCAAACCCTTTAACTTCATTTCTGAGTTGGGTTTTCATTGTGTGGCCAAATTGGTCATACAGTAAATTAAAACGTTGGATGATGCCACGCTTAATTGATTTACCCTCCTTGTTAGGGTGAAAAGATTTGCTGACCTCGATTTAGAGCATACTGAAATGCTCCATCACATATCCATGTAAACTCTACTCCTCTTTGCAAATTGGCCTATTTTGAGCTTGACACTCCTCAACAAAAACAACAATGCCCTCATAGGTTCTTTTTATGCCCAAAATACTGTAGTTTAACTGAACAATAAAGATTTTAAAATTCAGTGAAGGGAGTGCTGATGGGAGTTTGCTTCAACAAATTTTCCAAAGGTTAGAGAAAATCTTTAGAAGTCTCATTAGATGCTATGAAATTATGGACAGCTTGTTTTTTAGCAAGTGATGGAGAAAAAATAAGCAAAAATTGGCTTGTCAGAGCTCATATCAATTTCTGCAGTTTTGGCCAAAACTATTTTTAGCCACTTGTAACACTACAAATGAAACACAGCTGATTGACTTTTTGATGGAAATTGTTTCCAGAAAATAGGAGAATTTCACCAGAGGCATAATTTAATAATAAAAAAAAAAAGCAAATGTATTGATGTTACAGAAATACACCTTCACAGCCTAAACCACTGCATTAAATTATGCTAGTGGTCTTCAGGAGGTAAGGCTCAGCCCCCTGCTCAAATATTTTTGTTTCAGGCCCCACTCCAATCTTGAGAGATGGGGATTGCAGATGGGAATGAATTGATGAAAGAGTATTAAAATGCTGGTCCAGTGGATACCGTAAAATGGGCCCTTCCACACATCTCTTTTTCTTTTCATTGTTATTATGCTCTCTTGTTTGTGGTACTCATGACTTCCTCTCCAGTCACAGAGCTGTCATGACTCATAGCACATATCTCCTGTCACTGCTTACAACACTGCGAAGATACCCCACCCTGCCCCCTATCCCATCATGGTTACCTTCTCCCATAAGTATCCAGCTCACATGTAAGTGTTCACCTTTTCCATCTCAGTGCACCTCACGAGTCACTGTCCAGATGTCTAGTCACTGTCACCCTTTTCCTGTCACTGCTCCATAAGCCCTATAGGATCCACCACATGTAACTGACTACATATCAACTTATTGTCTACCTCTCTTGACACTAGCCTTCTCTGAGGTTACTGTGTCTCTTTCTCAGCAGAGTCTGCTTCTCCAGTAATTGTCCACCTCTCCTGTACATGTCCACCGTTCCTCTCAGTATAAATCCGCTCCATGACTGCCTCCGTCATTCGTCACTGCTAAACTCTTCCAACAATGACTACCTCCGATCAGTGTCACCTTTCCCTCTAAAGACCATCTTCTCCATCACTGCCCATGTCTCCTTTCAACATCCCCCTATTCTGCCAATGTCTCCCTTCACAGCCCTCTCTCCTACCAATGACTGCTGGTGCTCCCCTTCTGTAAATTGTTCTTTTGACTTTTGTTCTTATTGAACGTTGTGCTTATTTTGCTTATTGTGTTTTCTCTGCTGCTGCTTTCTTTATTTTTACAGGCCCCCTCTTTGTTTTGTGCTGCCACTGTTTTACTGCTCCTTTCCCTCACACTCCCCACGCCCTATTAGCCCCTCCTACTTCCGAGGACTACTTTTAGAGGCTGCAGCATGGTTATAGTGAGCAGCCCCCCGACTTGGTCTGTGTGCCGTTCCCCTCTGCTGCTCCCCTTCTGTAAGGTGTTCCTTTGACTTTTGTGTGTGTATTTACTTTTGTGCTTAATTTGTGCTTATTGTGCCTATTGTGCTTTCTCTGCTGCTGCTTTTTTTAATTTTACAGGCCCCTCTGTGTTTTGTGCTACTGCTTTTATCTTATTCCTTACCCTCCCACCTCCTGCCAGCCCCTCCCACCTCCCAGGACTACTTATGGAGGCTGTAGAACAGACGCAAAGCGGGCACACTGCTGGAACGTCAAAGGTGCACCAAAGGCAAGTCCATCTGGGCTCATCTGCATCTGGACCACGCCAAGTGCCAGGAACCCTGGCTCCACTGTCAGCTGGAAATACAAAGCCACCAAGGTCCTAGCCCTGAACACAGGAATCTGCAACATCAATGGACCCCCAGGGCCTTGCCACAGTTTCTGCACTGCCATTCTGATTTAATTGCCCTGCTCACCATTGACTCCGAAAACTACATCTTCCTTGTCAACCTCAATTTCCATCTTGATGACCCAAACAGTATCAACACTGTCAACCTCCTCAAAAGCATGAGCCGCATCAGACTCACACAACTTGTCACCAGTCCCACCCACATCTCAGGACACACACTGGACCCCATTTATACAGCCAGCAACAAATCAAGTATAGCCATATCAACGAGCTCACCTGGACGGACCAAGTCATCATCTACTTCACCATCACAAAATCCCCCACCAGCACCCCCAAGCTGCCCAGCACTTCACACCACGGTTGGAACAAGAGAACCAATGGTCCGACGCCTTCAATACTCACATTTTCACACCGCCCTAACTTAGAACAAGCAGTCAAGAACTTTTCCACGTGGATAACAGACCAGGCAGACAGGATCACCCCCTGCAAACCCCACAAGCTAAATAGGTCCTCCAAGCAAGCCAGCTGCTACACATGGAACTAAGAACCATGAAACGCACCTGCAAATGGCTTGAAGGGAAATGACACACCAGGAGGGGGCCCACTGACCAAACAACTTTCAAAATTGCCCTAAAACAGTACCACCAACTCCTGAAAAAGACGAAAAGAAAGGCCCTACCCGACTGTATCAAAGCAAAGCAAATTCCAACCACAGCAAAGAACTCTTCAAATTGTTAGAGAGTTCTCCTGCCACTCAGCCACCAAAAATACCATCACCCCATCACAGGAACTCTGTGATACCCTAACAGATTTCTTTCATGACAAGATCTCTACCATCTACAGGGACTTTAAACCCCAATCCACCTCACCCCCATGAATAAGGAACATGACCACCTCATGACTGCATGGAACATGCTCACCATGCAAGACACCTCAGACATCATGAACTCGCTTCACTCAGGAGCACCCACGACCCCTGCCCAACCACATTTTCAATCTCGGGAGCCAGACAATCAGCAAAGAGCTCAGCAACATCTTCAACACATCCATCACTATGGCCTAGATGCCTGCATGCAATCTACACCTCTAGAGACCAGACTAGAGAAAATGCAATGCAGATCTAGCAGATTTTATTCACATGGTTTGGCACTGCGTTGAGTACAAGATTTGTGGACAGAGATCATTGCTCAATTGAGACAGGCCGCTATTTGGGAAATTCTGCATACAGTTGAGAAGTGCCTCTTTGGCCTCCTCCTGATGAACCCAAAGAGGAAACTCAGCAGATTGTACCCCCTCTTGGGGCTAACGGTGGCAAAACAGTGCATCACAATTCACTGGCTGAGCCCCGTAGCCCTAACCAGATAGGCGTGGGAGGTGGAAGTGGTGGAGTGGGCAAGAACAGAGGAAATTTGCATAACCCCTTCTGTGCCCAGGACGTAATGGTTACGTCCTGAGGCACAGTGCTGCTGTGCCCAGGACGTAACCATTACGTCCTGGGCACAGAGCCCAGAGGGAGCGCTAGCACTCACTCTGTGGGGTTCCCCCCCACCCCCCAAGGCAGTGATGGAAGGGGAAGCCCTTCCCCTGCCACCCCAACCCCCCCACCCCCCCGTGACGTCAGCGCGCAATCACGCGCTGATTGTCACAAGGCCTCCTCCCATCGCGCTGGAAGCTCGATGGGAGCTCGATCCTTCCCTTTGAAGTCTCTCTCTGCGTTTCAAAAGCCGGATTGCAAAGCAATCCGGCTTTTGAAACGCCCACTAGTCACCAGGGATTTAATTTTAAAAATGAAACTGGCATGAGGGAGCGACCCCTTGGGCAAGGGTCGCTCCCAGGGGGGGCATTTTTTTAAATGCCTTTTCCCTGGGGCAGATCGGCCTATTATTACGCCGATCTGCCCCAAGGGGCAGAAACCTCTAGTCACCAGGGATAAATTTTGTTTTCTTTTCTTTTTTCTTTTACAGGTGGGGAGCGACCCCTTAGGCAAGGGTCACTCCCATAGGGGGCAAATTATATTTAGGTCATTTCATTTTTATGAGGCCAATCTGCCCCCAAGGGGGACAGAAACCACTAGACACCAGGGAGGTTTTTTTTGTTTTTGAATTTCACGTAAAGGGAGACCCCTTAGGCAAGGGTCGTTCCCCTGGGGGGCAAATTTATTTTAGGCCATTTCTGCCCGCTTCGGGGACAGATCCGCTGATTTTAGGTAATTCTGCCCCCAAGGGTGGCAGAAACCACTAGGCACCAGGGATCTTTTTTTTTGCACCGTCACGCAAGAGGAGCGACCCCGTAGGCAAGGGTCGCTCCCCGGGGAGGGGGTGGGGGGGCACATTTATTTTAGGCCATTTCTGCCCCCCCTGGGGGCAGATCAGCCTATTGTTAGAAGGCCGATCTGCCCCCAGGGGGGACAGAAACCTCTAGGCGCCAGGGCTAAAAAAAAAATGTGTGTTTTTTTTTTTTTTTTTTTTTTTTTTTAGAGATAGGGAGTGACCCATTAGGCAAGGGTCGCTCTCCTGGGGGGGCAAATTGTATTTAGACCATTTCTGCCCCCCTTGGGGGAAAATCAGCCGATTTTAGGTCCATCTGCCCCCAAGGGGGACAGAAACAACTAGGCACCGGGGATCTTTGTTTTTGCGCCAATGTCACGCAGGGGCGACCCCGTAGGCAAGGGTCGCTCCCCGGGGGGTTTGGGGTGGCAAATTTATTTTAGGTCATTTCTGCCCCCCCTGGGGCCGGCTGAGCTAGAGGCCAAAATCCACAGGTAGGCACTTTGCAAAAAACACCTCTGTTTTCTGTGAAAAAATGCGATGTGTCCACGTTGTGTTTTGGGCCATTTCCTTTCTTGGGCGCTAGGCCTACCCACACAAGTGAGGTACCATTGTTATCAGGAGACTTGGGGGAACGCTGGGTGGAAGGACATTTGTGGCTCCTCTCAGATTCCAGAACTTTCTGTCACCGAAATGAGAGGAAACAGTGTATTTTTGGCCAAATTTTGAGGTTTGCAAAGGATTCTGGGTAACAGAACCTGGTCAGAGCCCCACAAGTCACCCCATCCTGGATTCCCCTAGGTCTCTAGTTTCCAAAAATGTGCTTGTTTGCTAGGTTTCCCTAGGTGCCGGCTGAGCTAGAGGCCAAAATCTATAGGTAGGCACTTTGCAAAAAACACCTCTGTTTTCTGTCAAAAAATGGGATGTGTCCACGTTGTGTTTTGGGGCATTTCCTGTCGTGGCCGCTACGCCTACCCACACAAGTGAGGTATCATTTTTATCAGGAGACTTGGGGGAAAATAGAATAGAAAAACAAGTGTAATTGCCCCTTGTCTTTCTCTACATTTTTGCCTTCCAAATATAAGAGAGTGTGTAAAAAAGAAGTCTATTTGAGAAATGCCTTGTAATTCACATGCTAGTATGGGCACCCCGGAATTCAGAGATGTGCAAATAACCACTGTTCCTCAACACCTTATCTTGTGCCCATTTTGGAAATACAAAGGTTTTCTTGTTAGCTATTTTTTACTCTTTATATTTCAGCAAATGAATTGCTGTATACCCGGTATAGAATGAAAACCCACTGCAGGGTGCAGGTCATTTATTAGCTCTGTGTACCTTGAGTTCTTGATGAACCTACAAGCCCTATATATCCCCATAACCAGAAGAGTCCAGCAGACGTAACGGTATATTGCTTTCAAAAATCTGACATTGCAGGAAAAAGTTGCAGAGTAAAACGTAGAGAAAAATTGCAGTTTTTTTCACCTCAATTTCAATATTTCTTTTTTCAGTTGTTATTTTCTGTAGGAAACCCTTGTAGGATCTACACAAATTACCCCTTTGTGAATGCAGAATGTTGTCTACTTTTTAGAAATGTTTCGGTTTCTGGGATCCAGCATTGGTTTCACACCCATTTCTGTCACTGACTGGAAGGAGGCTGAAAGCACAGAAAATCGTAAAAATGTGGTAAGTCCCAGTAAAATGCCAAAATTGTGTTGAAAAATTGGGTTTTCTGATTCAAGTCTGCCTGTTCCTGAAGGCTGGGAAGCTGGTGATTGTAGCACAGCAAACCCTTTGTTGATGCCATTTTCAAGGAAAAAAACACAAGCCTTCTTCTGCAGCCCCTTTTTCCCATTTTTAAAAAAAACAAACGAAATTGTCACTGTATTTTGGCTAATTTCTTGGCCTCCTTCTGGGGAACCCACAAAGTCTGGGTACCTCTAGAATCCCTAGGATGATGGAAAAAAAAGGATGTAAATTTGGCGTGGGTAGCTTATGTGAACAAAAAGTTATGAGGACCTAAGCACAAACTGCCCCAAATAGCAAAAAAAAAAGGCTCGGCACAGGAGGGGGAAAAGGCCTGGCAGCGAAGGGGATAAGAAGGACTTGGAAAGATGGGAGGCCTCAGAAAGTCATGATGGCTTGGGCAGAGATGACTTGAAGTCTACTTACATATCACAGTTCACAGAGTGAGCGTACCTTTTCACAAACAGTAAACAATGATTGAACTCGAGGGAGTGGAAATTGTGATTCTATGTTGTAACAACTGTTGCATAACTATGGACTACTGCTACTTGAATACTACCAATATAATCAATATCGTTGTATATGTTACCGTGTGTCAGTCTTGGAAGCTAGAGGGTGGGAGCGGGTGTGGCGGAAGTACCATCGTTGTATGTTGCCTTTTCTTGAAAATGCCATTGGGGGGATTATTAATTCATATATTGTTGTATATGTTACTGTGTGTCTGTCTCGGAAGCTTAAGGGTGGGAACGGGTGGGGGAGAAATACCATCATTGCATGTTGCCTTTTCTTGAAAGCGTCATAAGGGGGATTGCTGACAGTACGTGTCATTTTAACTCCTGTAATAGTTTACAACTGGGGGAAGTATAACAATGTATATTCAACGTGTATATGTATTGCTACTTCAACTGACAAAATGAAAATAAAAATGGAAACATCTAAAAAACTAAATGAACAAAATAAAATTCATCACCACGGCCACGTTCCCCGAAGAATGGTAACATGCAGAAGTCAAGCCTCTTCTCAAGAAACCTTCTGCTGACTTCAACAAACTCAAAAATGTCAGCCCATCTCTCTGATCCCCTTTCCTGTCAAAGTCCTTAATAGGGCCTTCAACTGACAGCTCACAGAAAACCTGGAAAACAAAAACTTTTTGGACACCTCCCAAGCAGGTTTCCGCACGAACCACAGCATCAAAACCACCCTGATTGCAGCCACAGCCATCATCAGATTCTCTCCTAGACCAAAGAAAAATGGCAGCCCTGATCCTCCTCAACCTATCAGCAGTGTTCAGCACAGTATCTCACAATACCTTAATCAAAAGGCTTAAAAACATTGGTATTTCAAGGAGGCACCTTTAAGTGGATTGCCTCCTTCCTCCCCGGAATAACCCAGAGTATCCACCTTCCTCCCATCACCTTGGAACTCAAGAACACCATTTGCCGCGCCACCCAAGGTTCGTCCTTCAGCCCTACCCTGGTCAACACCTACATGACCCCCTTGGCCAACATTGTCAGATCACGTGGGCTGAACCTCATATCTCATGCCAACAATTCCCAGCTCACCCTCTGTCAAAAACCAATTCACCACGCTGACCAACTTCCACAAGTGCATGACAAGAATCGTTGGCTGGATGAGAAACAACTACCTACAACTCAACACATACAAGATGGAAGTGGTGATCTTCGGGAACAACACCTCCCAATGGAACAACGCCTAGTGGCCCCCTGAACTAGGACCCTCACCCACCCCGACCAACCGTGCTCGCAACCTTGGCATCATCTTGGACAGTAAACTCACCATGAAAAGATAGATCAATGCAGCCTCATCCTCTTGCTTCCTCACCCTTTGCATGCTTCTTAAGATCTTCAAGTGGCTCCCCAGTGACTCCAGACAGACTGTCATACAAGCCATGGTCACAATCCAACTGGACTATGGCAATACACTCTATGCAGGAATTACCTCACAACTCCTCAGGAGACTGCAAACAATTCAGAACTCAGTATGCGCGATTATTTCATGGCAATTAAAACTTTGATGTGTAGTGTTTGTTGAAGTGCACACATTTATCCTGGGCTTTTGGATTTTCTGTGAAGATGCTAAATTCAAAATGTGACATTCTTTGTGCATATTAAGTTCCTAGTACAATTCCTATTGTTTTCCATTGAATGTTTGCAGATTGCCTTTTGTCCTCATGTAAAAATGCAATGTTTGTTCTGAAGCATTATTCTAGAAGGTTCTTATATTCCTAGACAGTATGTGACATTTCATGAAAAGTTCATATGAAACATTGTATTAACCATTTGTGATTTTTTCCAGGTACCCAGAGTTCTTGAGGTCTAGTTATAGTCACTTCTTAGTTTATCCATGGTTACAGTATGAGAACGCTTAGAACCATAGTCTAGTGAACGTCAATGTGATTATATCTTGATATTGTGTTGTTTAACCTTTTGCTTCCTACAGGTCTCCTTCCCAGCTGTTCCCTACCTAATCCCCTTTTCCCCAACTTGAACTCTCTCAGGCTCTGTGATATTTCTATCAGAGTTTTGGAGCTGTCTAGTTGTGGACATGTTGGGAACGTGCACAGGCCCAGAGGACCTGGTCTCCCTGACACTTTGGCTGTGTACAACTTTGGGGGTCACTGCACATGGGCTTGGGACCACCACAGACATATACATGTCACAGTAATGTTTTCATATTACTTTGACAAGTATATTGGGTCAGACATGAATAGGGACGCACTGGTACCAAATACATAAGGCACAGTTACACAACTGTCATTTTGGTGTCAGTATTCATTGGCAAACAAATGCTGTCACCACAATGATGGTACAATCACACTTGCCAACTGTGTCCATGTGTGCACATTGAGGGGGACCTGTACCTGTCATATTGTGCTTCAAGTTGTGTATGTGTGTCAGTATGTATGTGTATGTGCAATGTGATTGGCTGTGTGAGTTGGAGGGAGCTGAAGTGGGTGATGTGGCTGTGTCAGTATGTGTACCACTTGAATATGGCTTTGATGTTGTTGTGCATGTTGTGTTGTGTTGCTGCATGCGACATTCATGTGAGTGGTGTGCGGTGATCGTTGTGATGGGTGGCGTTGTGATGCTGTGTGAGTGTGTTTGAGTAGATAAGAGTGTGTGGTTGTGTTGGTTGTTGATGTGTCATGTGTAAGTCGTGTATCAATAATGTGTGTATGTTGTGTCATGGATGTATGTTGATGTGTGTTTGCGGCATGTCCTTGTGTTATGGTGGAATGACAAAGGATAATGGTGTGTATGAGGTGTGCTGTGTCATGTGTGATGCAGTGGGACACATATGACAAAGGTACAGTGTGTGTGTGTGTGTGACTTACCTCTATTCCACAGCCACTGCCATTGTCCGATGTCCTTTGGGTCCAATGATGTCCTCCCTCTCTCAGCAAACCGCCTCCAGTAGACTGGCTGTAAGAATGTAACATCTAAATGCGGCGTGTGGAACTCTGTCGACTTGATGATCTTCTCAGGTCCACTGCCACCACAGTTTGGGCAAGATCTAAATCAGGCCCAAAGTGTGGAAGTCCTCTATGAGGTGGAAAACTTCGTCAAAGAAGCTTTAACAAAACATATCCCAAGCTTGCGCCCTGAATGGGGATACTACTATGGTAGTTATTATGGCATAGCTGCAATCATGCAGCCATTGAAATGGCACAGGGACCAAAGGGGACAATGTCTCCTGATGATCTTTGACCTTTCTGCAGGGTCATTGTCAAACTTTTTGCCTTCACCCTACTGTTTACTGAACCCATTTTATTGGCTTTTAAGACTCTGCACACTTTATGACTACTAACCAGTGCTGAAGTGCTTGAGCTCTCTTTTTATGGTAGAATTGGCACATACCCAATTGGCCATCAAAAACCAAAGGCGGCCGCCCAACATATTACATTGAAAGGACCTGCAATGATGACAGTTCCCTTCAGTGTACAGAGATGACCACTGGGGTGGCTGCCATCTACACAGTGGCTGGCCTTAATCCATCAGCATAGCAGAAAACATTACCATACCCACTGTAGGAGGCTGGACTGGCTTGTAGTGAGTACAAAGGGGTACTTGCACCTTGCACCAGACCCAGTTATCCCTTATTAGTGTATAGGGTGTCTAGCAGCTTAGGCTGATAGATAATGGTAGCTTAGCAGAGCAGCTTAGGCTGAACTAGGAGACGTGTGAAGCTACTACAGTACCACCTAGTGTCATTTGCACAATATCATAAGAAAACACAATACACAGTTATACTAAAAATAAAGGTACTTTATTTTTATGACAATATGCCAAAGTATCTTAGAGTGTACCCTCTCTGAGAGGATAGGAAATATACACAAGATATATGTACACAATACCAAAAATATGCAGTATAGTCTTAGAAAACAGTGCAAACAATGTATAGTTACAATAGGATGCAATGGGGACACATAGGGATAGGGGCAACACAAACCATATACTCCAAAAGTGGAATGCGAACCACGAATGGACCCCAAACCTATGTGACCTTGTAGAGGGTTGCCGGGACTATTAGAAAATAGTGAGGGTTAGAAAAATAGCCCACCCCAAGACCCTGAAAAGTGAGTGCAAAGTGCACTAAAGTTCCCCAGAAGACAAAGAAGTCGTGATAGAGGAATAATGCAGGAAAGACACAAACCAACAATGCAACAACGATGGATTTCCAATCTAGGGTACCTGTGGAACAAGGGGACCAAGTCCAAAAGTCACAAGCAAGTCGGAGATGGGCATATGCCCAGGAAATGCCAGCTGTGGGTGCAAAGAAGCTTCTACTGGACAGAAGAAGCTTAGGTTTCTGCAGGAACAACAAGGGCTAGAGACTTCCTCTTTGGAGGAAGGATCTCTCACGCCGTGGAGAGTTGTGCAGAAGTATTTTCCCACCGAAAGAACGCCAACAAGCCATGCTAGCTGCAAATCGTGCGGTTAGCGTTTTTGGATGCTGCTGTGGCCCAGGAGGGACCAGGAGGTCGAAAACTGGACCAGGAGGTAGAGGGGACGTCGAGCAAGACAAGGAGCCCTCTTAGCAGCAGGTAGCACCCGGAGAAGTGCCAGAAACAGGCACTACGAGGATGCGTGAAATGGTGCTCACCCGAAGTTACACAAAGGAGTCCCACGTCGCCGGAGACCAACTTAGAAAGTCGTGCAATGCAGGTTAGAGTGCCGTGGACCCAGGCTTGGCTGTGCACAAAGGATTTCTGCCGGAAGTGCACAGGGGCCGGAGTAGCTGCAAAAGTCGCGGGTCCCAGCAATGCAGTCTAGCGAGGTGAGGCAAGGACTTACCTCCACCAAACTTGGACTGAAGAGTCACTGGACTGTGGGAGTCACTTGGACAGAGTTGCTGGATTCGAGGGACCTCGCTCGTTGTGCTGAGAGGAGACCCAAGGGACCGGTAATGCAGCTTTTTGGTACCTGCGGTTGCAGGGGAAAGATTCCGTCGACCCACGGGAGATTTCTTCGGAGCTTCTAGTGCAGAGAGGAGGCAGACTACCCCCACAGCATGCACCACCAGGAAAACAGTCGAGAAGGCGGCAGGATCAGCGTTACAGAGTTGCAGTAGTCGTCTTTGCTACTATGTTGCAGTTTTGCAGGCTTCCAGCGCGGTCAGCAGTCGATTCCTTGGCAGAAGGTGAAGAGAGAGATGCAGAGGGACTCGGATGAGCTCTTGCATTCGTTATCTAAAGTTTCCCCAGAGACAGAGACCCTAAATAGCCAGAAAAGAGGGTTTGGCTACCTAGGAGAGAGGATAGGCTAGCAACACCTGAAGGAGCCTATAAGAAGGAGTCTCTGACGTCACCTGGTGGCACTGGCCACTCAGAGCAGTCCAGTGTGCCAGCAGCACATCTGTTTCCAAGATGGCAGAGGTCTGGAGCACACTGGAGGAGCTCTGGACACCTCCCAGGGGAGGTGCAGGGGAGTGGTCACTCCCCTTTCCTTTGTCCAGTTTCGCGCCAGAGCAGGGCTAAAGGGTCCCCTGAACCGGTGTAGACTGGCTTATGCAGAGTTGGGCACATCTGTGCCCAAGAAAGCATTTCCAGAGGCTGGGGGAGGCTACTCCTCCCCTGCCTTCACACCATTTTCCAAAGGGAGAGGGTGTAACACCCTCTCTCAGAGGAAGTCCTTTGTTCTGCCATCCTGGGTCAGGCCTGGCTGGACCCCAGGAGGGCAGATGCCTGTCTGAGGGGTTGGCAGCAGCAGCAGCTGCAGTGAAACCCCAGGAAGGGCAGTTTGGCAGTACCAGGGTCTGTGCTACAGACCACTGGGATCATGGGATTGTGCCAACTATGCCAGGATGGTATAGTGGGGGCAATTCCATGATCATAGACATGTTACATGGCCATATTCGGAGTTACCATTGTGAAGCTACATATAGGTAGTGACCTATATGTAGTGCACGCGTGTAATGGTGTCCCCGCACTCACAAAGTCCGGGGAATTGGCCCTGAACAATGTGGGGGCACCTTGGCTAGTGCCAGGGTGCCCTCACAGTAAGTAACTTTGCACCTAACCTTTACCAGGTAAAGGTTAGACATATAGGTGACTTATAAGTTACTTAAGTGCAGTGTAAAATGGCTGTGAAATAACGTGGACGTTATTTCACTCAGGCTGCAGTGGCAGGCCTGTGTAAGAATTGTCAGAGCTCCCTATGGGTGGCAAAAGAAATGCTGCAGCCCATAGGGATCTCCTGGAACCCCAATACCCTGGGTACCTCAGTACCATATACTAGGGAATTATAAGGGTGTTCCAGTAAGCCAATGTACATTGGTAAAATTGGTCACTAGCCTGTTAGTGACAATTTGAAAGAAATGAGAGAGCATAACCACTGAGGTTCTGATTAGCAGAGCCTCAGTGAGACAGTTAGTCACTACACAGGTAACACATTCAGGCACACTTATGAGCACTGGGGCCCTGGGATACCTGGGTCCCAGTGACACATACAACTAAAACAACATATATACAGTGGAAAATGGGGGTAACATGCCAGGCAAGATGGTACTGCGGTGATCGTTGTGATGGGTGGCGTTGTGATGCTGTGTGAGTGTGTTTGAGTAGATATGAGTGTGTGGTTGTGTTGGTTGTTGATGTGTCATGTGTAAGTCGTGTATCAATAATGTGTGTTTGTTGTGTCATGGATGTATGTTGATGTGTGTTTGCGGCATGTCCTTGTGTTATGGTGGAATGACAAAGGATAATGGTGTGTATGAGGTGTGCTGTGTCATGTGTGATGCAGTGGGACACATATGACAAAGGTACAGTGTGTGTGTGTGTGTGTGACTTACCTCTATTCCACAGCCACTGCCATTGTCCGATGTCCTTTGGGTCCAATGATGTCCTCCCTCTGTCAGCAAACCGCCTCCAGTAGACTGGCTGTAAGAATGTAACATCTAAATGCGGCGTGTGGAACTCTGTCGACTTGATGATCTTCTCAGGTCCACTGCCACCACAGTTTGGGCAAGATCTAAATCAGGCCCAAAGTGTGGAAGTCCTCTATGAGGTGGAAAACTTCGTCAAAGAAGCTTTAACAAAACATATCCCAAGCTTGCGCCCTGAATGGGGATACTACTATGGTAGTTATTATGGCATAGCTTCAATCATACAGCCACTGAAATGGAACAGGGACCAAAGGGGACAATGTCTTCTGATGATCTTTGACCTTTCTGCAGGGTCATTGTCAAACTTTTTGCCTTCACCCTCCCGTTTACTGAACCCATTTTATTGGCTTTTAAGACTCTGCACACTTTATGACTACTAACCAGTGCTGAAGTGCTTGAGCTCTCTTTTTATGGTAGAATTGGCACATACCCAATTGGCCATCAAAAACCAAAGGCGGCCGCCCAACATACTACATTGAAAGGACCTGCAATGATGACAGTTCCCTTCAGTGTACAGAGATGACCACTGGGGTGGCTGCCATCTCCACACTGGCTGGCCTTAATCCATCAGCATAGCAGAAAACATTACCATACCCACCCTTCCAACCAAACGCTAAATCAGGCCAGAATCTTGATAAACACTGACAAAGATCTAGCAAAAGATAACAGCAAAAAGAGTTCCATTGTGTGACATTGGTGTCAGGCAGGAATCCCATAAATCCTACTTCTTGGCACTGGGTTTGTTAGCTTGGAGGATTTGATTGAATTTGGTAAAGTGAGTCAGTGATTATTGTGTAATCGTTCTCACTGTCATTCTCTCTTGGTACTAGAGTCTTGGAGAAATCTACACCCCAAAACATAACTTTTATTCAGCACTACCACAGGGAAATGGTACAGGTTTATTATCAGTAGCAAGAGATAGGACGAACCTCAGCACTAGAGGAACAAAATCCTCCAACTAGGTTTTTTTTTGCATCAATCCGATCACAAACTCTTGATGGAACCTTTAGCCCAGCTACGTCTGGCCTACATGCAAGTACCAGAATCAGAGGCTTTCCCTTTGCATTTCCACAATTCTACTCACATTTGAGGGCCCTGTATTTATGTTGGAGGTTGAGGTAGGTAAGCAGGATAGTAGAGTGGGGACTCCACATCACCTACAAATCTGGCACAAAAAGATTAATGGCTTTCAGCTTTTGACCTAGTTGTGTTACTGGACATTTCAGTCTCTTTTGGGATGGTTCACTGTTGAACTATAAGCCAAACACATCTGAAATGTAGGTCCACAAGTGACTGGAGATGCCAGAGTGTCGTATGATGTTTTTCCTGAAAATTGCATGTTTCCTCAGGAAATTACCCTGGGTGTTTCAAGCCAAAGGAAATGCTTTTTCCTCTCTTTTACCTGCCAAGAAATGGCATGACTCTGGAGACATTTGCCAGACCAGTAAGACTTTCCAGATGTCTACGAAGACTGGAGAGAAAATGGTGGCTCCCTGATACCACTTCTGCTGGTTACGGCACAGTTTGAGAGGACGGGGACAAATGGTGTTGATAGATGAAGTTTTGGTAGACATTCCTCTGCCACTTGAGGGACAGGAGAATGCTGCCCTAAGGCAGACTACCCTGCTCCAAGACATGAAGGTGATAATCTTGTCTCTTGCCAGGGCAAAATCCAAGGCACTAACTACCTCCCATTAGAGTTCTATGTGACATTTACCTCCTAGCTCACCCAAACAGACAGCTCTATACAAAGAGTTTTCAGGATGGAAAGGGTCCCTTCTGCCTAAAAGCAGGAAAGACCGGAAGGAACTGTTGGTACAACCACCACTTTCTATTTTAAATGTGGACTACAAGGTGCTTAGAAAAATCATGGCCAAAGGGCTGCATACACATATGCCAAATCTTGTGCACAAGGACCAAAACAGCTTCATCCTGAGCCATTGTATGCCACAAAATATACAGAGACTGTTGAAGGTAATGGTAAAAGCTCCCTTGAGTTAGTCAGATGTGGCGGTACTGTTGATTGACATAGAGGAAGCATAGAATTATTTTGTCCAGCCAAATGTTCTTTGATCTCTCCATTCATGGCCAAAACATCAGACTAATTCAAACGAATTGGCACAGACACTGAAAACAAGCCAGAACCCCATTTTGTATTCCAACAACGCTGCCTGGTACTGAAAGTAGGATAGAACCCTGCTGTTGCTGAAATTGAGGGCCTAGGCACCAGTAGGAAGCGCAAACCTAAATTTCATTGAAAATGATGAATCTCCAAATCATTCACAGTTATATCTTGAGACATCCCACCACAGGCCTATCCTTTCATTTTCTGTATTCTTTACTTAAGTACCTGTTAGATCAAAGCCTTTACCTAAACACCTTATTTCCACTATGTGCATATCAAGAATTAATAAGGCATACCTAGGACCTGAGGTCTTCCCAGAAGGCAGCAAAGAAGGATTGTGAGCTGCGCTCCTGTAAGGTTGTGCTGGATGGGCCTATGCAGGCTGAAGCGCCAAGATAGCTAGGGAGTCTGAAGGTCATGTGGAGGGATTTTTGCACATTTTAGGCATGAGTGCCTTTTAGGACACAATTTTTCTTGCAGCTGTGGCAATGTGCAACAGAGGTTACTTGTCAGCTGCGGTTTGGACACAGAGCCGGCCACAGGTCAGACTTTGCCAGAAGCCTCTGCTATATTTGACACAAGGCTGGGCACAGCAGGGATTGGCCTGCCATTGCAGGTCGGACACAGAACGTGCAGCCAACTCATCTGAAGAGTCAAACAGAGAGGGATGGCCAATAGAACTTGGTTGAGCTTGAGGCCTTTGACCACATGTGGCGGAATGGGTGCAGGCCTGACCTAAAATGGTGCACTGCTTGGTGTTAGTAGCAAGATGGGCGCAGGGCCTGGTTCTGCAGCAGGCCCTGCACCCAAACCCTTCTGCACACAGTTGAAGACCTTGCACAGCGGGGTTTCGAAAATTATATTTAAAAAATGAGTTTTAGTTCTTGCCCAAAAGCTAAAATAAACACTGACATTTGCCAGTCAAGGTTATCAACACACGTAACACACGCCCTAGATCCTGCTACTTCCGTGCTCATAACACTAAATCACACAAATCTGACTATGAAGGTAACAACCTGGTGGTCACCTTGAGTCACGGCGTGTGAATTGCTCTCTCCTAACACCTACCACTGACAGCTATGGTGCGCAGAGCAGGAGAGCAGGACACGATTCATAGTTATGGCAGAGTTGCAGTACTCTTCCCTGGTGGGTATTTGATCGCCTGAAATAGATTTTTATGACAAATAAATGATGCTACGAGATACAGTTTATTTCAGATTGTTTTCCATTACACTGCATTAAATCCTCACAGAGAAATAGGCGAGGGAGTCCCTGGGTAGTTAGCCCACAATGCACTTCCTAGGAAACGAAAGCCAAGGCTTTTGAAATTGTAAAAAATAATAATTTTAAAGTTCTATAGGTGTACTGTGATATAGATATATGATGTGTAGTCTCCAATGTAAGCTATTGTGACAAACTGGCACTACACCCTACTACGGAACACAATGGTGAAAATATTAGAATAACTACAAAGAAATGGAAACATAGAAACAATGTTACAATTTCAACGCATTCTATATGCTTACCTCATACTAAAGCCAAAACAATATTTTCCCTTGCCCACATCAACAAAAAGAGTTGTTTTATGCAGGTTAAAAGTGTTTCACGAGCAAAAAACTGAGAGAAAACAATGTAGTGGGAAGCGGTTACGAGGCAGTGAAACACATAAAAGATAAAGGAAAGGAGACAGAGGAGAAGATGGTGAAATCGGTATTGTAGGCTCAAAACAACATCATTAAAAAGTTAACCCATTCAAATACGTTCTTAACTTATAAATGTAATATTTTCGCCTAAAATGCATGCAATTCGTCCTAATTAGCTACATTTTTTCACATAAATTCCTAAAGGGGGTGCTTCCACCAGCAGTATGGGCCATTATTGTGCATCTCCTTTCTTTTTATCTTCCAGTGACCGTTTGTGTGTTGACTACAGAGGAAATATTACACAATAAATTGGACAAATAACTGCATCTGGTGTTCTGAAGACCATGTAGATCCTTCAAAGGTTAGTTATGGCAAATTAAGCTGGAAAACATGTGACTGTTAATTCCCATATGGATGAAATGGATTTGGGCTTAACATGGATATATTATCTAACTGAATGTTCCCGTCTGTTCATTCTCAGAATGGTCTCCGATATAATAAGTAATGATTTTCAACATATGTTGATCGTCTCAGTTATAAATTGAGCATTATATAGCCTCCAGAACACAAACCTACTGTGATATGTTATAATATTAATAGGTGTTACAGCTGACCTTTGAAGAACTTTTTTTATATTGCACCGAGGGCAATAGTGGTGATGTTTCATCCTTTGGTAAGTGATATAAATAAAAGAGGGACGGAATTCTGAGATGCCCTCCTGGGATTCGAGCCTGAGACCCGCAGACTGCACTCAAATGTTAGCAGAGCATGGTGAGCTCAGCGAACTATGTTGGCGGCTAAGTTATAAAATAGATTTTGATTTCTGGGCATCATGGAGATCTGTTTGAAGGATACTTCGATACAGACATAGTCTGGCCTGCATGGAAAACTCTCTGGTGCTTCAAAATACCTGTTTTGGGTGGAAAGGCACCAATTAAGCAGACATTCTTCAATGACTGTATTTTTCTAAATTAGCTAATTGCAAATATAAGAACAGTTATGGGAGCTTTCAGAGCCATGCCAAGGGCATGGTCAGGAAAAGCAATGCACGTGAGATGTACACTGACAAAGCTTTAGCACTGGGCATTCGCATGTTGTATATTACTTTTTGAGATAGGTATCTGCTCTTGTAAATCTATGCATAAATAATACATGTGTAAGGGGCACAGAAGTGTGAGAACGTGCACCACTGTTCTGGGAAGGAAAGACATCACAGAAAATAATTGCCTCTGAAAATGAGCAAATAAAATATGTTTAACTTATTTCCAGTTTCCTAAATAAACATTAGAAACTTTCAAATACAGAGAATCTGAAGGCTTGGGGTGAGCAAAACAGATGTACCCAGAAATATAGATATGATACTTATGTTATTTGAATGAGTCAAAGCTGTTTTCTGCATCTGATTTACAGCCATCAATCTGGGCAGGTAAATCTAGGCCTTATAGTCATAGGGAGTCTGTCAATTAGGCTTGCAATGTTGAAAACGAAGGGGGTCATTACAACCCAGGCGGTCTTCAGATAGCCAGTGACGCAGTGGTGGTTTGACCACTGCCAAAGATGTAGTTTGACCTTTTTGGCATAGGTCTTAGTGCCACATTACGACCACGGTCGGACCGCCAGCACTGCCAGTTTCCCTCCACAGGAAGGGCTGGCGGTGCTGGCGGTGCTGGCAGTGCTGGCGGTCCTAATCCGCCAGGGCAGCACTGCATGCAGCACCGCCCTGCTGATTACGACCCCCCCTCTCCGCCAGCTTTTACATGCCATGTAAAGGCTGGCGAAGACAGGGTGTAGGGTGCCCCATAGCCAGCCCTGTCGTGCAATTCACTGTTTGCATGTGCGACGGGTGCTGGGAAACTCATAATGTGGCCCGCGGGAAAGCGGCTGCACTGCAGGAGTTTGGTGGGCGGCCTTTTCTGTCCGCCAAACTCAAAATGTCCCCCTAAATCTTACATTTTATTCTCATCCTGAGCCAAAGCAGAGAGAAAACACAAGGGATCTAATTACTAATCGGGTGCTTGGCTCCTGTTTAGGTGTTACCTACTAGACAGCTTGTGTGCTGTCTGATGCAAGGTATATTGTGGAGTTACCAAGAACTTAGAGGGGCTTGGAGCCTCCCCTCTGTTTAGCATTGATTGGCTATCCGGTCACTCCCATGTGCCTGCTTTGTTTTCATCTCCCAGCTTGTCGATCTTGTGTTTGTCCCTTCCATGGAGCATTGACACTTTACCATCGCTTTTGATTGGTTAACGTCTGTGCTTCCACTACTTGCCTTTCAAGGGATAATATTTTCTTTTTCTCAGGCCTGCCAACCAGAAATCAGTGCCAGTGTTCTGACACATTGCCAAAGTTATATTGAATTGGGTGTCCCCAATTGGCACGTGGTGACTTACTTATAAGTCCCTAGTATATAGTACCCAGGGTACTAAGGGCATGTAAGGCAAAGTGTCCACCCAGAGCCGCAGCACTGTTTTGTGCCACCCTGAGTGTGACAAATTACAAATTGGCTCTCAGCCTGCCACTGCAGATGACAGAATATGACAGATGACATAGCAGATGACAGAGCAGTGTTTCACTGCTAGTTTAACATTACCATTAAAACCAATGGCAAAGCCACCTTGTCCCTTAACACTATATAAAGGTCCTCCCTAAGCAAGGCCTATAGAGCCCTAAGGCAGGGAGCTGCATTTTGTTAAGTAGGACATGTCTTTTTCATATGTCTTAACAGCAACATTTCCAAATTGGCATGTTGCTGTGTATAAGGTTTGTAGCCCTGTTAGGCCTGACAGTCTTAGGGTGGTTTTCCCCCCAACTTCTTTTCTGCCTCCCTCCATTTTTCTGAACTTGTTTGTGTTGGTTTTAGAACTCTGTGCACTTTACCACTGCTGACCATTGCTAAGGTGCTTGTGCTCTCTCCCCTAAATATAGTAATATTGGCTCATACCCAATTGGCATATTTAATTTGCTAATAAGTCCCTAGTAAAGTGCACTACATGTGCCTAGTGGGCCTGCAGCACTAATTGTGCCACCCACATCAGTAGCCCCTTAACCATATCTGAGGCCTGCCATTGCGAGGCCTGTGTGTGCAGTTTACCTCCACTTCGACTTTGTATTTAAAACCCCTTACCAAGCCTTAAACTCCCTTTTTATTACATATAAGGTACCCTTAAGGTAGACCTTAGGTTGCCCATAGGACAAAGTGCTGTGTAAGAAAATGGTAGGACATGTACTTATACGTTTTACATGTCCTGGTAGTGAAAAACTCCCAAAGTCGTTGTTCACTAAAGTGAGGTCTACTCCTCTCACAGGCTAGTACTGGGTCAGAAAGGAGCAGCTGTGTCATGTTTCATATCATTGGAAAGGTAATGATTAATCCTCTTTACTGGTAAAGTCAGATGTAACATTACTATTTTTAGACAGGCCATTTTTTGAAAGTGGTCATTTGTCTGCTCTTGCAATTCGGTGTGCCTGCAGCCTGTCTCCAAAACACATCTGGGGTGGGTGACAGCTATGCTTTGTTCATTCCCTCTAGACAGCCACAAACACATAAAGGTTAGGTGTCTCTGGGCACTCTTCTGCATTCATCTGCATTCTGATGGCTCCTCCTTGGCAGGAAGGGAGTAGGGAAAGCTGATACTTACACCTGAATAGGGAATGACTGTCCCCACACAAAGGACTGATTACCCCCTACTGATAGTTTGGAGCCATGGCTGGAAAGAAAGGGCCTCTATGCACTTCAAAAACCCTTCTTTGAAGTATCCCCCACTTTAAAGGCACATTTGGGCATAGGTACTGGGTCACGTGCCAAATCAGACACTTATAGAGCTACAACTGCACTCTGTCAGAAGATCTGCTGTGCTGCAACAACGACTGTTACTGTGCTGGACTGCTGAACTGGAAGGACTGCTTTTCTGTTGTACTGTCCTGCCACCTGCTGCTCTCTGACTCTGCTGAGGGAGAGCTGGACTCTGCCTTGCACCACCAGTGATCTCTAAGGGCTTGTTGGCTTGCCTCCCCTTGCTTGAGACTCAGGGACGCCGAAGTTTCTATCCCTGTTCCTGTGCTTGGTTCACTCGAAGTGGACCCAGATATTTGCATTTATAAAATCAACTCATCTCGTGGCTGTGTGTAGCAGAATTGGCGCATCGACTCAGCTGTAGGAGTAGAAACAGAGCATCACTCTTGGAACCAACACATTGTCTTGCGAGACAGACACATTGGAACTGAGCTTAGCTAACACAGGGTTACTGATTTGCAGCCCAACCTGGATAACTCCTAAATAGGACTACATAACTGGGTACTGGGTATCAAACTAATTGTGGCATTAAGTGTGACTTGATGCTCAAGTCAAAATTAATGTCACTTTTAAAGTTAAGTTGTCACTCTGTGCCGCAGCTACCCCAGTGGCCTTGCAAATGCACTGCCAAACAGACAGCTTTCTGACCACCTGGGGAGACGTGTTAATGACTCCCAGGCAGAGAGAGTTGTTAGCCCAAAAGGTGAGCTTCATAGGGGAAGCTGCCTTTGAAGGGCTGCCAAACACAATATTCCAAAGCAGGCTGCCTTTTGTTCCTGTAAACAATTTGGAGACATGGACAGAGAGGGAAACCCAGTGTCTAAACCAGTTTTCTGGAGTGATGTAGTCCTTAGGCAGCCAAACATCTGGGGTGGGCTACCATGCTCCTGAAGACCAAGAACAGTTGTGCCATCTTGGAAGGGGCAACAATGTTGCACTCTGGGATAGCCGGATGCCACTCAAGACAGAAACATCGTCACCCAATAGTAGAGGACCTATTGGCTAGTGATCTTGTTTTTCCCTCTGGAATCTTTCCTGGGATGAATATGGCACCCCTGTCACCCCTGACTTCAGATCATGCTATAATTGGAGAGAGGACCAAAGAAGGATTGCCCAGCTGCCCTTGGACCCGCACAAAGAGAGTCTGGTCCGTCGGTAGGACTGCACCTGCTGCCTTTGGGCTTGCAAAGTTTAGATTGTGCCTGCAGTTCCTGGTTCAGGGAAAAGTGGTTTCCCAGCCCAACCTACAGCAGTGGCTCCAAGGATCAGTCAGCTGATCTCTTGGAACCAGTTCCAGGGAAACAAGAGCTGAAGTTGTCCAAACCTACAAGTTGGTAGCCACCACAGACGTTTAGCCACTACCAGTCACAGGGCACTGCAAAGGACAAATCCAAGATAACCATACTTTGCACCGGAGTCTGCCTGACCTGGGAGCGCTATCCAAGTATGGATTTGTCACACCCAAAGGATATTAGCCCACGCCTAAGGTTCCTGCTCTAACTGCGGTGCACACTGACCAGTAGCCCAGCATCAGATGGCATGCTACTGCAACGTAGAGTACGTTGAGGGGCCCTGAACTCTGCTGTCAAGTTTGCCCCACATCACCCGTTGACTGAGGAATCACCACAAAGAAACCCCCATCAACTGCACCACAAGTGGAGCATCCCCTGAGCATCTTTTTCCTGCACCCCTCAGCATCAGGAACACTTCATTGAAGTCTATGGCGGTTGTTCTATAAAGTATGAATATGGCTTCAAAAATGCTCTGGTGGGCAGGTAACTATCCAAAGTGTCCACTCCGGCACCCTAGACCTCTGTCCTGCCAAAATTGGTGCCCAAATCACGTCGGAGTAGTGAAACTAACTTTTTCAAACTTTTTGAAAGTTTATATAGTTTTTATTGACCAATGCGTGTTTGTGGTTGCATTTAAAAGTAACAATATCTTCTCAAATCTGTATCTTCAGAACGCTCTGGTGGATTTTGTTCATCTAGGTCTCCAAGAAGATATAAAAATATAATCAATTTTTATTTACTGGTGTCATCTTTCTTACATGTGTTGTAACTTTCTTATTTCATTGTTTGTTGCTGTAAAATGCTTTACACGTTGATCCTTTGCTAAGCCTTACTGCATGCAGCCACAGCTACCCAGGGTTGAGCTAAAGTTAAGTAAATGTACCTGACTGGACCCAGGACAGTATTTGTGAGTGTACTGCACGGTAAGGGCCCACAGCCCTATCATATAGTACACCCAAATCCTCACAGGCTTGATGAGAGTGCATGTGTTTTTTTCCTCATGTACTTCTCTCCCCCTGCCCTCTGTGTTGCTCTATCACCCATGTGCTTCTCCCTGCTCCACTCTGTTGCTCTTATGTTAGTGTCCTTTCACTGTTATTTCCTCACCCGATTGTTCTGTTTATCCCAGCTGCATTATTGCTCCCACACCCATGTTTCTTCACCCCACAGATTATTATTTTTTTTTAATAAGACTTTCCCACTTTTTTTAAAGTTACAAATCCAGCTTAGATTGGTAACTGAAGAGAAAAAAAAGCGTCTGTGTCATTTTGTGGGTGTGTGCATGCAGTGTGCGGGTAACCAAGTCACACACTTTTTTGTATTCTTTCACCATGCTGCACAGCATTGGGGATGCTGTGCACCATACCTAAAAACCATTGCCAAAGCCAATAGGTCCCAATGGCGAGATTGACCGGCTTTGCCAATGGTTGTTTTTACAATGTCCGCCCTCACTGCGCACATCTGGCATAGATAGGAGCTGTGCAGATTACTAAAGAAAAACAGCACATCTGCAGCACATGCACTAACTTCGTCTTTTAGCACATGCACAGTACAGAGCCAAGCAAAGGTACAACCACTGCTATGTCTTTATAGAAAAGTTTCCATCTACGGTCCATGCATGGGGCACCGAAGCCCTCCATGCAGAGTTCACCCTATCCCGTGGAGGCCTTGAAGAGCCCCCTTAAGGTCTAGGGTGCACAGTGGTAATACAAAAACACTGAAAGGACACCTCACTGTCAGCGATGCAGTTAAGGCGTTATCCCAGACGGGATTAATTTCATTTATACTGCTATACCTTGTGTAATTTCCAGCATTTTGTGTTCCAATTGTTATGCGAAAAGCCTGACATTACCCTATTGTAGCACATCGTGTAAGTGAGATTATGTTCGGGTAAAAAGCGTACAGTGTTGTGCCTTTTTACAGTCCTTTTGCAAAAAATTGATGTGAAGATGCATTTCGAACCAAAAAATGCTGCAAAATGTTGAAGTCTGCATTTTGCATACTAATGTGCATTTTTACAACATTTTGGGGCATTCCACAAACTTTCCTGAAAGAAAATATCGTGAATTTAGGCCAGGCCTACTATTTCTCTACGTATCAGCATCTGACCCTTAAATATTTTTATTTATGATGCAGAAACCAGTGAAAAGTAATTTCCTCATTTGCACATGACCACTCGCCAGGGCAACTGAGGGAACATCTACTTGTTGCAAACTTGATACTTGGTAGAAGGTATTTCAGAAGGGGTTACACAAATGCCTGAGGGCTTTCCTGTGAAACAAAGATGCCCTACGTGCACTGAAACTTGCCACCACTTGTATGTCGGGTGTTGGTCAGTAATAATTACCCAAAACACAGACTTTCCTCCTTATTTAGATGCCAGGTAAGATAAAGTCAGCAGCACAAAAGTGGTGTACAAGGTGTCTAGCATTAAGGGTCGATCACATTTTAGACTAGAAATACGTGATTCTAGTCAATCGTGCACAAAACCAAACTTGCAACAAAAAACTGCAACATTAAAATCTCTGACTGCCTTACAGACATTCATCACTGGAAGATTATCCATTTTTTTATGCTGAACCGATCCAAATGAAACTGATCCAAATGAATCATGCACCATAGATATCTGTTTACCTTTCTACTTGGAATAGTTAGTCCAACACCATCATCTAGTCCCCTTGATGTATACCTCATATTCACAATTAGCTTAGAGCCCTTTAGAACAACTACATAAGGCAAGTACCAAAATACCCCAGATAGGGTACATTTCCTTCCATAAAGCCAAAACAATGACCGAAGCATGAGGTTACAGCAAAGTTTTGTATAGGCTTATTATTTTGCCTCCCTGTATATTCCTCCTCCACATTGGTTGAGATACTACATTTCCCACAAAGACCTGTGACTCACCCAGACACACCCCTACCTCCTACCATTACCACCAGATTGGTTGGCTCTCAGCCACAAACAGGTCCCTGTGCAAGCTTTGGATCCCAGTTATTCAAGCCATAAGTATTTCTATCCCAAATTACCTCTAGATGACCTTGAGTCACTGGGGGCCTAAGTTAGATCTTGTCAGAAGGGGTTACTCCGTCACAATGTGATGGATATCCTGTTGGCCATATTACGTTCCATTATATCCTATGGGAATCACAATACGGTGGGATCTCCACCACGTTTGTGATGGAGTAACCTGTCCATCAAACTATTAAATCAGGCCCTGTGTCTCTAGTTGTAACTAATGCTCAGCCAGTCAAACCTACTAGTCATACTAAAACATCCATAAGGTGCATCAAGCGTCCTGCCCTTCAAACTATTTTCTTCCTACTGACCTTCGATTCCACCTGTTTCTACTGTCGCATCTGCTGTCATATTAAAATAATATCTAAATACTCTGACCCTTTGCCTATAGAACTTTTGTATAATTTGTAAATGTAGGTACGCCCACCGCCTGTTATCAATCACAGCTACCACTCTATGTTAACAACAAAAAGCTGACACTGACCTGTGTACAGCATTTAGCATTCATAAAATACTCCCACTTTGTAACAAATAAATACAAAATATATAAAATGGCTTGTGGCTTGATAAAGTGGGCAATTATGGCACATTTTGTCTTTAATACAATTATAAGTAAGGCTTTCATGTTCCTAAGCAACGGTACAACAGAATTGTAAAACTGACACCTGCATATGTTTGGAACACTCTGCATCTGAGAAAAAACGCTGAAAAAATATAGAAACATTCCTGGGCACATACTGCCGCGCTGTTAGCAAAAGGGCCAGCAATTTCAGGAAAGAATCTTCTAATATTGAGTTACTCAGTGCAAATTGGCGCACAAATCGCACTGGTTCACAAGACTGAGCAAACTACATTTGCACTATGTTTGCTTTATACCTGATAGGTAATTGATCAAATGTACTAGCTACAAAACATTTTGCAGTGGATAAAAGTAAGTAAATGAACTGTGTAACCACTGTAAAATAAATGAACCATTTATGGCTTATAAATACTTTCTTTCTATGCAAAACATAATAAGTAATCATTGTAAACTAATGCTGCTCCATTTCTTCTGTTTTAATACTGAGAAACAGAGCAAACTGATTTCAAAGATAGTAAGAACGGATTGTGCCTTTTTATGTATTATGTGAGCACAACCAAATGAAAGAACAACAGGTTTGCTCCATTTTTCTCTACTGCAGTCCTTTACGTAATATGGGCTTTCCAATGCATGGGCTTATTTCTAAAAAATGGCATTAAAATAATTGCTACATATTCTGCATAAGTGCAATCTTTGTGAAATACAGCCTTATTAATAGGCATTGAAGGATATTCTACAACAACAGGATAAACATTGTTAACATGTCTCATTAAAAACGTAGCATATAAGGGATGTGTTGAGGAGCACAGATATATTAAGGTGCATATGTAAGAATATTTGTCTTTAGTATTCCCTTCCCCAGGTGGTAGACTTATGATGTACAGTCATCCTTGCCATTCTACCACCAGCTACCCTTAGCTTTCATGCTTTCCGTTTGGATCTTCTTGTGTGACTGCCACTTTACTATTTAATATTTATTTATCTATTTAGTAGTTTTAAAAAGCACTGCACTTTATCTAGGTTATGCAGGCATGCCAGAAGGTTTTGTGGGGCCCAGGTCAAAAATGTCATGCTGGGCCCTACATGCATAAACATCTTTGTCAAATTTTAAAAGAAAATATTGTGGGGTTAAACCATGTCTATCGAAACAATCTCGCTAGTGCATCATGTCCCAAATGAACTGGACTGTGGTAATACCTTGCCATAGGCGGTAACAAACTATTTGGCAACCCAGTTCTCCCCTCACTTGAAACCCAAATATCATCCTCATCACGTTTGACACATCCTGCTCTAATCCAGCCCTGATGTTCTGCTTATGGCACTTCTTCCTGCAACCTCTTACCGTCTTCCCATGTATCTGTTGCAGTTAACAGGAGATTGTAATTTGTCTCATCCAGAGGTCTTCAAACTGGGCGGCCTCAAGTGATCCTGGGAGGGTGAGGAGACAGACTCTGGCCAAAAGAAGTATTATACAGATAACAGTCCTTTGTTTTAAGTAGAAGCATGTTATTGCATTTTTAAAAAGGTAACAGTACTTAACTGCAATGTTTAAATAGGTCTAGATATATTTAAACATTGCCGACTTTATAAAATAATTGTGAAAAATGCTGAGGAGGGGCCTAATAATTTTTATTTTTCAACTGGGAGGGCAGCATTAAAATGTTTGGAGACCACTGATCTAATCTGTTCCCTCAATAAGGTAGTCACCATTAAACGCACTGGCATTTAGGGCACAATATCAGGCCACTTTGTCTTCATAATTATTATCAAAAGCACTGTAATCTGTGCTTTTACAGTGTGCCGAGCACTTTACCACATCAATTCGATCAGGTAACTGTAGCGCATTTAACACTTCATACACCTTTTCTCCATTTCGGATGAGTATGCTAGAAGAGGTCATAAACCCTCTCTAGGACCACAGCTGTCCAACCTCATGGGTGACACCAACCCCACATTGACTATCTGTGTATATAGTCACCATCAGCTGGTCTGAAACACATGATCTGGTAAGTGCAATCAATTCTGACACTTGTGCGCAAAAGACTCCTTTAAGTCAGGAGTCTTCAACTACACATGAGGCAGTACCAACTGAGTAGGAACTCTCAGAGTTCCTTCATGGTTTCCCAAACAAAAGCTATTAACAAACATTACATAATCTGACTCAGTATATCAGGTCTTTGTTTGGTGCACAGTTCAGTAACATTCAGACAGTCATGCTCAACCTCAACCTCACCATTTACTTCAGTCACAGGTAGGAGCAAAAGAGTAGCATGATGAAAAGTTGTACAATGCTTAAGATTCACAATACTTGGGGCCAGGATCGCCTGCTCATACCTAGTTAACCTACTGCTGGTAAGATGTTGCATTGTAGCATTGGTCAGCAAAACCTCTACAGAGTGAAGCACAAAAACATTCAAAGGATGACTTATGACAATGCTCTTGCACTGCTCAATACTGACACCCATCGCAGCCACAGCTTCCAATAGCCGGGCAATGCAGAGGCTCCAGAGTCAAGAGCAGCTGAAAAATAGGCAACTGGCCTGTGGCCTGGACCCATATAAATTAGTTATCACTGAGAGAGCACCCCCCCCCCTCACTGCAATAAAAAGTAAAACTTGTGTTATAATTGGGCATTCCCAGAGCAGGGGGCACTGATGACAGAAGCCAACCATCCCCAGGAACATGAGTTGTTGGGGGATTCATTTTCAAAATTGCTAAGTTTCTCTCTTGTTGGATCTTCCTTGTGCCTTTCTCAATGTGATGTCCAAGGTATAAGACCTCTTTCTGACAGTACTCCTATTTGGTCTGGGATACGTTATGTTCATTCTCAGGTAAATGATTCAACACACCAATAGTGTCTCATCTGCAAGCTTCTTGAGTATTTGACTCCACTAGTAGGTCGTCAGTATTGTGAATAAAGACAATGATAGGGCTACTCAATAGTCTCCAGATTTTTTTTGAAGATCTGGTCAAAAATCGACGGGCTCCCTGTATATCCTTCTGGAACTCCCCACCATGCCAAAACAGGACTGCCAAACCAAAATGTAAACAGTAATTGGCTTTCCTCTTGCAACGGTATTGAGAAAAATGTTTGCCACAGGTCAATCACAGTGAAACACTCGGCTTTACATTAAATCTGAAACAAAATCACTGCTGAATTCTGTACTACAAGAGAAAACAAGAAATCACAATCTCATTGATCTTTCTTAGAACTTGGAAAATGTGGTACTTTCCATTGGGCTTCGCAGCCTCATAATGGGCAGGTTACATGGACCTCCCATTATCTCGTTTAATATTCCCTGTTCAATCATGGAATTGATCACCGGCAATGGTTTTAGGAGTCATGTTGTATGGTGGGCTTCACAGTTATCTTGACAGGCTCAACACCTCTGATGAGAACTATCTCTTTCCCTGAAAAGTCCCAGACTTCAGGTGACACTGCATCTCTCAAATCTTCGGGTAAACCATCACATGTCAACACCGGGTGAGACATGACACTCAGGGTTTGATTCACAAATTTGAATGCTACATCCTCATCATGAGTCTGTATCTCTATGCCTCGTGGAATGTAATAGAACAATTTAAGTTGCACAAGATGTCATGTCCAAACAGACTCACAGCACTAGAATCATACACCACAAATTGGTAATTCTCCTCAAATGCCCCTTTATTTACGAGTACACCGCCTGTGACAGGGTTTGTCAATTGTTTGTGTGCAACACCTACAGTTTGGATTTGCTTTCCTGAGAGGGGTAGGATGAGAACCTTGGCTGTTCTCACAATAAAGCGGGTAGCATCAGTGTCAACCAAAAATGATAAGGGGTGACCATTCACATTATCATGAACATATGGACCACTCTGGTCTACCTCTGAGGATGTGCAAGGAGGCATTTCCCCCCCAGAACAGTCATTGGGATTGATCTTAATTTTAATCCTCATCCATCGGGATGAAGGGGTACTGTTAGGATACGTTCTGGTTCATAAAAGTATTGGTATTCACATTTTGGATCTGCTTCTGATTGGGCTGATCTGCATTCTGTTTTGGGGCATCGGGACTTGTGAAACTACCATTGTCTGACCCTGAGGCACATTCAAATTGGGTACTTACTGTCTCTGAACAAGTCGCAAATGAACCTGAATGTTTCCCTGTGTCTGCACAAATCCATAATTGTGCATTTTATTCTCATTTGCCATGTTCTCTGAATTAAAATGACATTCCTGCTTCCAGTGGCCCAATTTGCCAGAAACATGACATTGATTAGTCCTTTTCAAAGTCATCACATCCAGTCCTGTATTAGGATCGATTGGGACACCTGGTTCTCTACCCTGCTGCTGAAAAACATTCCATCCTTGTATCATAAGAAATCCCTGCTGGTAAGCTCTCATCAACTCTCTTTCAACTTTTTCTGCTTCAGCTCCAACTCGTCTGCACAATACTTGACGCAACTTAGGATTTCATCAACTGGCTTGTTCTGTCAACAAATCAAATGCTGCTGGATCATGATAGTCACTTTGATCCCAATCCCTGTAGAAATCTGAACACAAAATGCCCCATATCCTTTACCTCAATTCTCTGTGTGCCACTAAAATGCTTAAACACCTGCAACAATCTCTCATATTAAGAATGTACTGACCCTTTATATTCCTGAGTCGGGTTGTCAATTCTAAGCCAATCAACATCCTCAGAAGACAATTTCGTCTTCAAAAATGAAAAAAACTGATGGTACGTTTTCATCACAACTTTTATTTTGAAATGCTTCATAGGTTCTTTCTCAGGCCAATCAAATCCACTTTGTATTCAACCCACAAATCACTTGGAACAACGATGTCAAAAAATGAATTCAGATCATCCATTAAAACCTTGGAAAGCTTTGAAAAATCGTTCTACAAGTCTGTATCATTCAACAGGTTTCTCACTGACGTTTGGGAAATTATTTGTGAATGCTGCAATATCACCTCGACTCCAGGGTACATGAACAGAGCTCTGCTTGGAACCTCTCTCATAGGAAGCATATGTACATCTTCCTCACTCTCATCTGCTCCAGTCGGTGGCAGATCTATCCATACCTTTTGTGCTTCCTCCTTCTTCTTTACCCATTTTCCTTCCCACCTGCCCAATTCACTCCATTTTTTAATGTAAAAAATGAGTTCCCTAATTTGTAATTTCTGTCATGGGGGCATCATGTTTGCAATGTCTCAGTCACTGAAACTCAACCAATAAATTCCCTGCAAAACCTTTGACTTCTTCAAATCCACTTCATATCTCTGTGCAAAATCAGCTAATCTCTCGTAAGCTTGTCCTACACACCTTGCAATGTCTTTACGGATGAACAGTAGTTTGTAACACCCATAAGTCTACAATTGTGCCAGGTCAAGAGTACCTAAAGTTGTTTAATTCAATTCCATTTTCAATTTAGACACATCTAAGGTCTTCTTTCTCTCTGGAATCTGAACTTTTCTCCCAGTTACTCCTGAACTCCCAGTTTCATTAGGGGCATCAAGTTCCTTAAACAAATCATCTAGTTTTTTTGCCATAGGCCCTTTTAGTTCTGCTGGGGTATCTAACAGTATCTCTCCTCGAGAAGTGTTAGAATTTCTTGGGTATTTGCGTAAGACATTGCAGAATCTGTCAGATTTAAAGGTGTCCTCTTGTTGGGAGTACTATACGCAACATTTGAAGTAGTGTCTGATCTGGGTGTGAAAAATGACGGGGATCCTTGATGAAACCACACATTAGGAGTAAATTCTGTCTGACCTGTTGATTGTTCTGAGTCAGTAGTGTGTGCGGAATTAACTGAACTATCATTAACTCAATATACCTCTGTTAAGGAACAGTCGGGACAGTCAGAACAGGTAATATGTGTGTGTGTGTTATACACTGTTGCTCCTGAACCACATAATGAAACTAAAGGACCTATGGTCACCGGAACAGTCAGTGCATCTGGAGTAGCTAAAGCATCCTGTCTTTGAGGAGCTGTCATCCCTTGATTTCTCCTGTCTGGTTTAAGCTTGGCTCTACAGGTGAAAGGGTATGTTAAAGTTTTCACTTCCCCTAGTCTCAGATGTTCCTTCTTTTTTGAACTACGTTGTATGGTAGTGGATGATTCCACAGTAACTCTTTCATAAAACTATTGCCCATCTAGCATCAGCATAAGTTCTCACTGCTTTCCTCACTCTTCACTCGTATTTCTTTTTCTGCCTGGGATGTGCTGTGTGTTCTCAGGTATTAAACGGTTTGAATTGTGAAGGTCTAGGAGGTGGTTTCTTCTCATATAAAATTCATCTGAAATTCTCAATAATTGTCAAATTATGTGTTTCTTAGAGTGGGAATACCAGTGCTCCCTCTTTCCCAGTGATCTTATGCCATTGCTCAAGCCAAAGACACGCATGAAGACCTACAATCAACATCACATAACCACCTGGCATACCTTTGGGTGGAGTCTTCACTCCCTCTCTAACTGATAAAAATGCATCACCCTTAACTACTCTTTTCAATGTTTTAAAGAATTTCATTTTCAACCAGATTTCAGTCATTTCACAATTCACTTTTGTTCATAATCCGGAAGTATTGTTTATCCCACAATCCTCTGTTTGGCATTCACAATACCAGGGTGACTCTCTGTGACGTAGTCCACCAATACCAATGCAGCTCTACAACAACTGTTGGAGTGTAGCATTTATATTCAATATTAATGTGATATGCTTGCAAAATAATGTATAACGAGATTGCAAAGAAATGGAATTAATGCATTACTAATGTCTGCGTTTGTAATGTGCCCACGGGGAGTGGCCACCAATGTATACGATGATAAATCAAATTGACTAATAATGAATTAGTAATGTACTAATGCATGATTTTGTATTAGCATTGAGAGTTAAATGTCAAAGTTTTGCTAAATTAATCACTAGGCCTCAGTTAGCAAGAGTCTGGGCCTAGCTGTCAGAGTCACCAGATCCTCGGGGTCTGTGCACTTTCCCAACACGTCCACCACTGAACAGCTCCAAGACTCTGATAGATAAATCACAGAGTCTGAGAGAGTTCAAGAGGGGAAGAGGGGATTAGGAAGGGAATAGCTGGGAAGGAGACCTGTAGTAAGAAAAAGGTTAGAACACACAATATGAAAATTATATCTCCTGAAATCAATACAAGTCTATGATTCTAAGCCTAGTCACTCTGAAAACATGAACAATCTAAGAGTTAAGTTTAAAATTACTAAGTTTTAAGATGGCTGGATACCTGTAGGGGAATCAAGATGGATTAAATGAAAACTTTCTTATTCAAGTACTTTCCTTTACATGAGAATCAGAAAAACATTCTGACTAAATTTTAAACCAGTCATATAAATCCTGTTTTGAGAATGTATACTAGGACCATACAATATTGCATCTAGAAACTCTGGCCTTCTGTGTACTCTTAAAATGTTTCAACACAAATTGCGCATATTGCATATATATATATATACATATATATATATATATATATATATATAGTAAACACAATAAAAGGATTGTGCACCATGAATAACACAATATGGATTCAGGAAACAAATCACATAACTTGTCAACTCGAATATTGCATAATAAATATCTTAGAATAGTGGCATACAATAAACAACATGAAATAAACTTGAGGATAGAATCGTACGTCTTGCCAATTCGAGTGTTACCATGTAAAATACCAAGAAATGGTAGCACGCAATGAATATCAGAGTCAAATCATCATTAATCGAATTGCGCGTCTTGCCGATTCGTAAAACACAATGTAAATGTCAAGAAATAAAAGCTCACAATAAATAACAAGATCAAAGTACAATGAAACGAATCACGCTTCTTTTGCCGATTCTTAAGCCACCATGTAAATGTCAAGAAATGGTAGCGCGCAATAAACAACAAAGTTAAATCCTCATGAAACGAGTTGCGCGTCTTACCAATTCATAAAACATCATCTAAATGTGAAGAAATAGTAGCGCGCAATGGACAACAATGTTTAAACACCATACAACGAATCACGCGTCTTGCCGATTCTTAAGCCGCCATGCAAATGTCAAGAAATGGTAGCACGCAATGAAAAACAAAGTCAAACATTTATGAAACAAATGGTGCATCTTGCCTATTTGTAAACTACCATATAAATGTCAAGAAATGGTAGCGCGCAAGTAATCTGTTACTCATTTAAGAATTAAATCAAGAATACGAAAATTCTCAATAACGGTGTCGGGACAGTCCAACCACCGTCTTACCGCCTGGAACAATGATCACCAATGAAGGACGAAGGGTAGAAGACTGGAAGATCCAAATAGGCCACCGGGACAGGAGCTCAGGAAGAAGCCGCTGCTCTGCACCGGGAACTCTGAATAGTGAGCACTGGGAGTTGGGCTGGCTCTCTTTTATGGAGTCTTGGCCCAGCCCAGAACCACGCCCAGGCATGTTGCAGAGAAACAGTATTTGTAAGCATATTAAAAATAAGTTTTCAGGATTGAACTCTGCAATGCAAAAGGTTAAATCACAACATATCAGCAGAATGCATAAATTAATTTGTTTTGAGAGTGCTGGGTTTTTGCATTTTTGTAAGGTGATCAACGGACTATTGGATAGAGATAATGATGCACCAAATACTGTCCAATTGGAAATTAGAGACTTGTCTGGCGAAGTCAATTTAACGACGTGACACAAGGAGAGATCAGCCAATTTTTCTGCGAGCCATTGCGTGCCTTTTATCCCGCCACTCTGCCCTACCTTGGGGCTTTGTTGCCTGATATCCTAAACCATCCTCCTTCTTCCCTTTGCTATATAGCGTACTTCCTCTCCTTATGAGGGAAGTGTCCTTACTGCTCTGTCTTGCTGAGATTTTGCTGTCCTGTCCTGACTGATGGCGAATCGACTGCTGTCCTGAGGACGAAGACTGATTCTGTATGCTGACCCATTACGGAGGGTAACTATATGATGATGAAATTGTAATTGTCTGTTTGCCTTTTCTTTCTAGGTACCAACTGCTATTTGATAGAGACCATAGTTAGATGTTTTCTAAATTTGCGTTACAAAATTGTTTTTGCATGAAGCCCGACATGCTGATGCTAATTTGTGGTTAGTTAAGGAGATCTCTAGACGGACGCAAATAGACAAATGAAGGAATCTTTGCTTTGTTGAATAATGTGCTAACGATACTCCGCTAAAGTTAATTCATGTTGACGTCATGCTTTGTTCTAATGTTCATGATCTTTGCTCTGCTTAAGTCATATTCAAGCTGCCACATTGTGACATTGTTAATGTGTTTTCTGGTATTGAGACTAATAAACTTGCTAGTAGAGTGTAACCCATAGGGAATAAATCTCAGAAATCTTACTAAACTCGAGTGTGGTTATTCATGGCTGAAAGGTCATGTTTGTGTTTCAATTCTTATTAATGCAATTGATTTGTTATTGTGAATACTGATGAGGTTATTGATCTAGTGATTGAAATACGGAATAGATCTTAAGGTGTCTCCAATCAGGGTCAAAAGGTTCATTGGCCTAAAACGAGTCCCTGTGCAATTAAAGTACCGAGGTCGGGACGAGTTATCACAACCGCCCTATAATAGTGAGGCACAATGTGTCGTCAATTCCACCCCATGCAGCAGCTTACCCACCTTTACAATTTCTCTTGCAGCCACTCTCTCCCTCATCCCTAAATGTGAAATAATGCAAGCGACTTTTCAACAACAACTTTGTCTGCTCCAAGAAAGGTTCTGGAACTCAATCAATTCAAAATAGTTTTTGAGCTACACTCTGCCCTATTCTCACATTCACTTCTCCAATTAAGCCTTGACCAGCAGGATGTCACTTGGAATAATACAGTTTATCCCAGTGCACTTGAGATTCACTATACCAACATCTCACAATCACACCAAGAAAGTCCTTTACTGATGGTACTGTGAATAACATCTCATGATCAACACTGCTTACACAGCAGACAAGAACAACAACAAGTGTCTTCTACACTTGTGAGATATCCCACAACCTCAGGCCATGACAGACCCATTAACCAACTCAACATCTTTGCAGTAAGCACCATATTCACACAACTGCAATATGTCTCCACAAATCACTTCACTATCACCACAAATCACTACAATCTAAGCATAGCAATGCAAAGCGTAATCCTATTGATACTCACATATCTTCTGCATTGGAATCAATCCTCTGAACGAACCATAGGGTCAGAATTTAGGCTAGGTTTGGGCAATTCCATAGGGGTACACACTCTCAATCTTTCTGAGAACTAAACCATGATTTCTCTCTCTATCTTCAGAACTGTGATTTCTCTATCTATCTCCCCTACTGAGGACAAAACCGTCCTCTGCTACCAGCTTTCAGGGGCACTTTTATGCTCTAATTCAAAGTCGATGAGTCTTGGAGTTCATGCAGGGGGTTAAACCTAAGCAATTAACCCAATCGTCAATCTATTATTTTTTAACAGTATAACCAATTTGGCCACACATTGAAAACCCAAGTCAGAAATAAAGGTAAAGGTTTTTTTTTTTTTACAAATTAACACTTAGGTTAATGTAGACAAATCTCAAAACTGTACTGTAAAGATACAGAATAGATATAGGGAAGTCAAAACGCCAAAAGAAGTTTAAATGGATTAGCATAAGGCAAACAAAAATTTAGTAATTGCAACACACAATATCATCAGCAGAACCTGGTGTGCCGAAAATAATCGCTGACCATTTCTCTTACCCATTAGTGCAAGTAAAAAGAATCTAACTAAGCTAAATAAGGGAAATCTGGGGCTGGTTCTCTAGAACCTAAACCATCCAAAACTAAAATCTAACTAAAAGGCTTGCTGGCAGTATGTGATGCTCAGAAATAAGGCAACAAGAGTTGGGAAAAATAGAATTGGCAAGAAAGGCATGGAAATATTTGAGGGTATCAGCATTTCAGAAGCTCGGTCTAGAGTCTTCTTAAGGGTGAAGTGTAAGCCTAAGCCACATTTAGCAAAGCATGGGGCAAAAAGGGAAAGTCAGAGTTCTGTACCTCTCAAAGCCAAAGGGAATCTGCCTCACAATCAATTAGTAAAGTTCTAGTGAAATCACATAATCAATTCAAATGGAGAAGCTTAAAAATCAGGCCATCATGTGATCTAGTCTTCTCACTCTGGACGGTGAAACTAGATACATCAGGTTTAGGTTTGTGAATAACGAAAAGGAGTTAACCTACACAAAAGTTAAGTTTACCTTTGTAAATTAGACCTAAAGTGAGCAAAAGGTGCTGCATATGCTCAGACAGTATTGCAGCACAACAATTTGGAGACCGAAAACAGTGCTCAATTTTTTATTTCTTAACTTATTAAAAGGTTTTTACTATAATAATTAACATTTTTGAGGCTGGAGAGGAAAAGAGTGTTTGTGTCGTCAATCAAAATAAAAGGTACGCATGTAAAATCAAAGATTGCTTTGCTTTCAGACAAAAATATTACCACTTTGGTGGACTCGATTACACCCCATTAAACATTTTATAGTTACAATTTATCAGTCCGATCGGCATTACAGAGAAGAGATAGGTACAATGGGTCATGGAGCGGGGTGGGGCACAGTGATATAAGTGGTATAAAGTAGATTGTTTTATAGGGACAGGGGCGTTTAGGGTCCTGAGCCTGTAGTACAAGGGGTAGTTAAGGGGATACTTCATCTGGAAATTTGGGCGAGCCAACAAATCAAGAAGCAGAGAGCTCAGCTAAAGGTATGGCTTCCCTCTATGATTCCATACTGCTGTGTGCCCACATAAAGTCCTTGAAGCAGACAAAGTTGGCAGGGTATCATACATATTGTATTCACACAGATCGACTGTGCAGGGGAAGGAGCATGGGCATCATGAGGTTTTCTGGCACCTCCTGGCCGTTCTTGTGAGGATGGAACACAACTAGCAGTTGGTGCTGCGCATCAATGGGGTGGTGCAGCCCTGTGGCTGAGAGGGGAGCAGCCCACGGTTTGAGCTGACTGGCTCCAAGTCCATGGACATGGAAAACAACCAGGACAAGTCAAGGTGAGCATACTGGGGCAGCAAGGGACCTGCTTGTAGGGCATTTCGTGTAGAGGGTGCTGCTGATTAGCTGCAAGGGGCTTTACAAAGGGATTAGGGGGCTGAAAGTTCAGGCCTGTGACAATGGGGGCATTATATGGGAGGAAGCAAGCATCTGATCAAAGAGGGATATGTACCAGAGGGAATTCTTACCAGACCCAGGTGTACTATTTTCTTGCACAGTGATACTCTGGGGGACACAATTCAGTAGTACAATCAGTTGACAGGCTATGCAGGAATGCATGAAAGGTTATAGATATAAGTAGTACAGCTACATAGGTCTTCTAGATAAAATGAACCACAGAAATGTATGGGCACGGAGAGTACCTTCTCTCTAGTTTTACATGGTAGTCAGCTTGCTAGTAGTTGCTTTTTAACTTATTTTTTTCACTTTTCCGTGCAATTACATTTTTTTTTTGGTAAAATGCACATTGGTGTGTTGTGGTCCATTTTAAGCATTTTTCTCAAGTTCACCTGGAGACACAATCTTTGCATAAAGTGATGTTTCTCACTGCAGGCAGCACTGAAGCTGACTCCAAAGTGGAGAACCCACAATATGGGCATAAAGAAGTTTGAGATCTTCCAGAAGCAGTAATCCGGGTCAAAGGGCAGACCTTGATATTTTCTCTCCTTGAAAAACTAAAACTACAATCATACCCCTCACCCCTGCCATCCACTAAATGTGCACCAGCAGTGGCATTAAGAAGGCTCCTGCTGTCCTTTGTGGTACGGGGCGCTCAGTCATTTAAGGGAACTCCAAACCTTCAGCGGTCCCCCATTCAACCAAAGGCCAATGTGTATCTGTGAGATATGGGATACTCAGGGGCTGCACAACACATTCTGAAGGTGGGTCCATTCTTTATGAGTTGTTGCATAAGTTACCACTTTGGCATAACTCTATAGGGTGTGCTTTTCCACCCACTGGTTACACAGGTGAACTTGGTTCAATGCACCAGGAATTAGTATGAAAGACAAGTTATTGTAGGTACGCAAGGCACTATTCTATGTGAAATTAATATAGAAGTGTTGGTTTTGGGTTACTAACTATCCCATAAATGGATCAGGGGCATAATGTAAACAGTAACAAACCTTACTTCGTTTTTTACAGTATCACACACACTGCACTAAGAAGAATGAACACTTTTATGCTAAAAGTATTTATTACTAAAAGAACAATATGTTTCTCAGTGAATCTAAAACAACTACACATAATTTAACATAAGCCACAAATAGACACATTATGAATAACAAGAATATCATGAACATTTCAATCATTGTTAAAATGTCATTTGAAATGTTATCAAGAACCTGGCACCCTAGTGTCTACTTCTATGCCCTATACTCTGACAGCAATAAGGGCAGAGTAACTTGCAGTCTAGAGTTTCTTAGCTGTAGGGGATGCACTGCATAAATTGTTGTTAGCAAAGGCTGTCTTTATCACCAGAGGTGTGAAGACAGTGTTCCCCATGAAGGGCAATTGTGAGAAGGTAGCCTCTTTCTAGCCTTGTTACCCCCACTTTTGGCCTGTTTGTGAGTGTATGTCAGGGTGTTTTCACTGTCTCACTGGGATCCTGCTAGCCAGGGCCCAGTGCTCACAGTGAAAACACTATGTTTTCAGTATGTTTGTTATGTGTCCCTAGGACCCTGCTAGCCAGGACCCCAGTGCTCATAAGTTTGTGACCTATATGTATGTGTTCCCTGTGTGATGCCTAACTTTTCTCACTGAGGCTCTGCTAACCAGAACATCAGTGGTTATGCTCTCTCTGTACAAATTGTCACTAACAGGCTAGTGACCAATTTCACCAATTCACATTGGCATTCTGGGACTACCTTACAATTTCCTAGTATATGGTACTGAGGTACCCAGGGTATTGGGGTTCCAGGAGATCCCTATGGGCTGCAGCATTTCTTTTGCCACCCATAGGGAGCTCTGACAATTCTTACACAGGCCTGCCACTGCAGCCTGAGTGAAATAACGTCCACGTTATTTCACAGCCATTTACCACTGCACCTAAGTAACTTATAAGTCACCTTCATGTCTAATCTTTACCTGGTAAAGGTTGGGTGCTAAGTTAATTAGTGTGTGGGCACCCTGGCACTAGCCAAGGTGCCCCCACATCGTTCAGGGCAAATTCCCCGGACTTTGTGAGTGCGGGGACACCATTACACGCGTGCACTATACACAGGTTACTACCTATGTATAGCGTCACAATGGTAACTCCGAACATGGCCATGTAACATGTCTAATATCATGGAATTGTTCTCTAGCACAGACCCGGGTACTGCAAAAACTGCCTTTCCCGGGGTTTCACTGCAGCTGCTGCTGCTGCCAACCCCTCAGACAGGTTTCTGCCCTCCTGGGGTCCAGCCAGGCTTGGCCCAGGAAGGCAGAACAAAGGATTTCCTCAGAGAGAGGGTGTTACACCTTCTCCCTTTGGAACAAGGTGTCAGGGCTGGGGAGGAGTAGCCTCCCCCAGTCTCTGGAAATGCTTTGATGTGCACAGATGGTGCCCATCAAAGCATAAGCCAGTCTACACCGGTTCAGGGATCCCCCAGCCCTGCTCTGGCGTGAAACTGGACAAAGGAAAGGGGAGTGACCACTCAGCTGACCTGCACCTCCCAGGGGAGGTGCCCAGAGCTCCTCCAGTGTGCTCCAGACCTCTGCCATCTTGGAAACAGAGGTGCTGCTGGCACACTGGACTGGTCTGAGTGGCCAGTGCCAGCAGATGACGTCAGAGACTCCTTCTTACCTGTGTTGCTAGCCTATCCTCCTTCCTAAGTAGCCAAACCTCCTTTTCTGGCTATTTAGGGTCTCTGCTTTGGGGAATTCTTTAGATAACGAATGCAAGAGCTCATCAGAGTTCCTCTGCATCTCTCTCTTCACCTTCTGCCAAGGAATCGACCGCTGACTGCTCTGGACGCCTGCAAAACCGCAACAAAGTAGCAAAGACGACTACTGCAACCTTGTATCACTGATCCTGCCGCCTTCTCGACTGTTTTCCTGGTGGTGCATGCTGTGGGGGCAGTCTGCCTCCTCTCTGCACTAGAAGCTCCAAAGAAATCTCCCGTGGGTCGACGGAATCTTCCCCCTGCAACCGCAGGCAACAAAAGACTGCATCACCGGTCCTCTGGGTCCCCTCTCAGCACGACGAGCGTGGTCCCTGGAACTCAGCAACTCTGTCCAAGTGACTCCCACAGTCCAGTGACTCTTCAGTCCAAGTTTGGTGGAGGTAAGTCCTTGCCTCCCCACGCTTGACTGCATTGCTGGGTACCGCATGATTTGCAGCTGCTCTGGCTCCTGTGCACTCTTCCAGGATTTCCTTTGTGTACAGCCAAGTCTGGGTCCCCGACACTCTAACCTGCAGTGCACAACCTCCTGAGTTGTCCTCCGGCATCGTGGGATCTTCTTTTGTGACTTCGGGTGAGCTCTGGTTCACTCTTCTTCGTAGTGCCTGTTCTGGTACTTCTGCGGGTGCTGCCTGCTCCTGTGAGGGCTCCCTATCTTGCTGGGCACCCCCTCTGTCTCCTCATGCAATTGGCGACATCCTGATCCCTCCTGGGCCACAGCAGCATCCAAAAACCTTAACCACGACCCTTGCAGCTAGCAAGGCTTGTTTGTGGTCTTTCTGCATGGGAACACCTCTGCAAGTTTCTTCACGACGTGGGACATCCATCCTTCAAAGGGGAAGTTCCTAGTCCTCTTCGTTCTTGCAGAATCCACAGCTTCTACCATCCGGTGGCAGCTTCTGTGCATCCTCAGCTGGCATTTCCTGGGCATCTGCCCAATCTCGACTTTGTCGCGACACTTGGACTTGGTCCCCTTGTTCCACAGGTACTCTCGTCCAGAAATCCACCTTTGTTGCATTGCTGGTGTTGGTCTTCCTTGCAGAATTCCCCTATCACGACTTCTGTGCTCTTTGGGGAACTTAGGTGCACTTTACACCTACTTTTCAGGGTCTTGGGGTGGGCTATTTTTCTAATCCTCACTGTTTTCTTACAGTCCCAGCGACCCTCTACAAGCTCACATAGGTTTGGGGTCCATTCGTGGTTCGCATTCCACTTTTGGAGTATATGGTTTGTGTTGCCCCTATACCTATGTGCTCTCATTGCAATCTATTGTGACTGTACATTGCTTGCATTACTTCCTTTTGCTATTACTGCATATTTTTGGTATTGTGTACATATATCTTGTGTATATTTGCTATCCTCCTACTGAGGGTACTCACTGAGATACTTTTGGCATATTGTCATAAAAATAAAGTACCTTTATTTTTAGTATATCTGTGTATTGTGTTTTCTTATGATATTGTGCATATGACACCAGTGGTATAGTGGGAGCTTTGCATGTCTCCTAGTTCAGCCTAAGCTGCTCTCCTAAGCTACCCTTTTCTATCAGCCTAAGCTGCTAGAACACCTCTTCTACACTAATTAGGGATACCTGGACCTGGTGCAGAGTGTAAGTACCCCTTGGTACTCACTACAAACCAGGCCAGCCTCCTACATTGGTTGTGCAGCGGTGGGATAAGTACTTGCAACTACTTACCACTTTGTCATTTTGTACTTTTCATAAGAGAAAAATATACAAAACAAGTTCAGTGTATGTACACCTAACCAAAAAGTTTTGTTTTTCTTCTCTTACTCTATTGCTAAGTGCTGAAAAGTACCTCTAAAAACTTTCACAAAGTTCTAAAAAGTTGAAAAAGTTTTTTTCCTGTTTCCTTAAAAAGTTCTGAAACTTTTTCTTTCTTTTTCTGTCCCTTAAACCTTTTTCTATCATGTCTGGTACAGGTCCTACTCTTGATCTGGCCAGCACTGCTTATGACCACCTTAGCTGGAAAGGTGCAAGGAGTCTCTGCATTGATACAGGTTTAGGGGTAGGGAAGAATCCCCCTAGAGAATTGTTGATTAACATGCTCATTGAAAATGATAAGGCCTTAGCTGGCACATCTGTTGAGAAGTTAGGAGATGGTTCACACTCTGATTCTGGGGCAGCCCCAGCAAGATTGTTAGATGGTATTCTTTCCAACCTGCCCCTTAGCAGACCTCCTAGCATAACTGGTACTAATGTGAGCTCTCATCACAGTAGGGATGTCATTCCTTTAGGCCAGGTTGTTAGGGTGCCAACTGTTAGGGACAGGTCTCCTTCTGTTCTTTCACATCATTCTTCTGTGTCAAAGCATGCCCAACCCACCCACCCTGATGACAGAATGTTAGAAAGGGAGCTCAATAGATTGAGAGTAGAAGAGTCCAGACTGAAGCTTAAACAGCAACAGCTGGCTCTAGACAGGGAAACTTTAGACTTAGAAAAAGAAAGACAGAGGTTGGGGTTAGGACCCCATGGTGGCAGCAGCAGTATTACAGATAGTAATCCTGTGAAAGAGCATGATTCTAGGAATCTGCACAAGATAGTTCCCCCTTATAAGGAGGGGGATGACATTAACAAGTGGTTTGCTGCACTTGAGAGGGCCTGTGTTGTACAGGGGGTCCCTCAAAGGCAGTGGGCTGCTATCCTACGGCTATCTTTCAGTGGAAAGGGTAGGGATAGGCTCCTTACTGTGAAGGAAAGTGATGCCAATAATTTTACAGTTTTAAAGAATGCACTCCTGGATGGTTATGGCTTAACCACTGAACAATACAGGATTAAGTTCAGAGAAACCAAAAAGGAGTCTTCACAAGACTGGGTAAACTTTGTTGATCATTCAGTGAAGGCCTTGGAGGGATAGTTACATGGCAGTAAAGTTTCTGACTATGAAAGCCTGTAAAACTTGATCCTGAGAGAGCATATTCTGAATAACTGTGTGTCTGATTTGTTACACCAATATCTAGTGGACTCAGATCTGACCTCTCCCCAAGAATTGGGAAAGAAGGTAGAAAAATGGGTCAGAACAAGAGTGAACAGAAATGTTCATACACGTGGTGACAAGGATGGCAAGAAGAAAGATGGTGAGAAATTTCAGGATAAGCCTGGGGATAAGGGTAAAACCAAAGATCCTTCTTCAAATCCTAAACACTCTTCAGGGGGTGGGGATAAAACAAATTCTTCCTCTTCTTCACAACCTGCACACATTAAAAAGCCTTGGTGCTTTGTGTGTAAAAACAGAGGCCATAGGCCATGGGACAAGTCCTGTCCAGGTAAACCCCCTGAGCCTACCACCACTGATACATCAAGCTCTAGTGCCCCTAGCAGTAGTGGTAATAGTGGTGGGACTGCTGGCAACAGTCAAACTAAGGGTGTAGTTGGGTTCACTTATGGGTCCATCATAGAAACTGGGGTAGTCAGTCCCAAGACAGTTTCTGTCACACCTAGTGACATTGGCCTTGCCACACTGGCTGCTTGTCCCCTTACAATGGATAAGTACAGGCAGACAGTTTCAATAAATGGTGTTGAGGCCCAGGCCTACAGGGACACAGGTGCCAGTATCACTTTGGTGACTGAAAGCCTAGTGGCTCCTGAAGAACACATCATTGGACAACAGTATAAGATTATTGATATCCATAACTCCACCAAGTTTCTTCCCTTAGCTATAGTTCAGCTTAGTTGGGGTGGAGTTACTTGCCCTAAGCAGGTGGTAGTATCACCTAGCTTACCTGTAGATTGTCTCTTAGGTAATGACCTAGAGGCTTCAGGTTGGGCTGATGTAAAGTGTTATACCCATGCAGCCATGCTGGGTATCCCTGAGGAATTGTTCCCTCTCATTTCTACTGAAATGAAAAAGCAAAGGAGAGAAGGCCTGAAAACTCAGGATCCCTCTCCAACAACAGGTAAAAAGGGTATCACTGTATCCCCTAACCACCCTGCCATTCAGGATACCATTCCTGTGGTGGGAGAAACCTCTCCTGGGGTGGCACCTGTTCCAAGGGAACCATCAGCTGGCATAGCTGTACTCCCTGAGGTGGAAGTACCTCTCTGTGGGATAACTCATATTGGTGATAAAAAGAGCACCATTTTAGTTAACATGGAGCATCCCTCCAACCCTCCCAGAGAAACTTTAGTGCAGAAACCCTGCACTGCCTCACAACACTTAGGACAGCATCCCTGCCCTAGTGTGGAGCTCATAGGACAGCATCCCTGCCCTGCTCCAACTCAAGAGAAACAGCATCCCTGTTCTCTCTTCCAGCCATATGGAGAAGGTTTTTGCCCAGCTATGGCTTTTCTGAGACAGCATCACTGTCTGGCATTCTCATCACTATAAATAGGTCCAGTGGACAATTCCCACTGCTCTAAACTAAAACTTACTGATAGAAACTCTGAAAATATATCTTCACATTGTTGCTTAGCTAAAAAACTTCAAACAGGGTGGTTTACATCCCCACAGGGAAGTAACCATATAGTGGATGATAAAGGGAGTAACCAGTCTATTGCAGAGCTACTCTCTACTTATCACCACTTAGACAATAAAGTCTCAACTGGCCAAGGTTAGCCTTATTGTCCTTCGTTTGGGGGGGGGGGTTGTGTGAGAAAGTAGCCTCTTTCTAGCCTTGTTACCCCCACTTTTGGCCTGTTTGTGAGTGTATGTCAGGGTGTTTTCACTGTCTCACTGGGATCCTGCTAGCCAGGGCCCAGTGCTCATAGTGAAAACACTATGTTTTCAGTATGTTTGTTATGTGTCACTGGGACCCTGCTAGCCAGGACCCCAGTACTCATAAGTTTGTGACCTATATGTATGTGTACCCTGTGTGATGCCTAACTGTCTCACTGAGGCTCTGCTAACCAGAACCTCAGTGGTTATGCTCTCTCTGTACAAATTGTCACTAACAGGCTAGTGACCAATTTCACCAATTCATATTGGCATACTGGGACACCCTTATAATTCCCTAGTATATGGTACTGAGGTACCCAGGGTATTGGGGTTCCAGGAGATCCCTATGGGCTGCAGCATTTCTTTTGCCAGCCATAGGGAGAGCTGACAATTCTTACACAGGCCTGTCACTGCAGCCTGAGTGAAATAACGTCCACGTTATTTCACAGCCATTTACCACTGCACTTAAGTAACTTATAAGTCACCTATATGTCTAACCTTCACCTGGTGAAGGTTGGGTGCTAAGTTACTTAGAGGGGGGGCACCCTGGCACTAGCCAAGGTGCCCCCACATCGTTCAGGGCAAATTCCCCGGACTTTGTGAGTGCGGGGACACCATTACACGCGTGCACTACACTTAGTTCACTACCTATTTATAGCGTCACAATGGTAACTCCGAACATGGCCATGTAACATGTCTAAGATCATGGAATTCTCAACCCAATGCCATTCTGGCATTGGGGAGACAATTCCATGATCCCCCGAGTCTCTACCACAGACCCGGGTACTGCCAAACTACCTTTCCCGGGGTTTCACTGCAGCTGCTGCTGCTGCCAACCCCTCAGACAGGTTTCTGCCCTCCTGGGGTCCAGCCAGGCTTGACCCAGGAAGGCAGAACAAAGGACTTCCTCAGAGAGAGGGTGTTACACCCTCTCCCTTTGGAACAAGGTGTCAGGGCTGGGGAGGAGTAGCCTCCGCCAGCCTCTGGAAATGCTTTGATGGGCACAGATGGTGCCCATCTCTGCATAAGCCAGTCTACACCGGTTCAGGGATCCCCCAGCCCTGCTCTGGCGCGAAACTGGACAAAGGAAAGGGGAGTGACGACTCCCCTGACCTGCACCTCCCAGGGGAGGTGCCCAGAGCTCCTCCAGTGTGCTCCAGACCTCTGCCATCTTGGAAACAGAGGTGCTGCTGGCACACTGGACTGCTCTGAGTGGCCAGTGCCAGCAGGTGACGTCAGAGACTCCTCCTTGTAGGCTCTTACCTGTGTTGCTAGCCTATCCTCCTTCCTAGGTAGCCAAACCTCCTTTTCTGGCTATTTAGGGTCTCTGCTTTGGGGAATTCTTTAGATAACGAATGCAAGAGCTCATCAGAGTTCCTCTGCATCTCTCTCTTCACCTTCTGTCAAAGGAACGACCGCTGACTGCTCAGGACGCCTGCAAAACCGCAACAAAGTAGCAAAGACGACTACTGCAACCTTGTATCGCTGATCATGCCGCCTTCTCGACTGTTTTCCTGGTGGTGCATGCTGTGGAGGTAGTCTGCCTCCTCTCTGCACTAGAAGCTCCGATGAAATCTCCCTTGGGTCGACAGAATCTTCCCCCTGCAACCGCAGGCAACAAAAGACTGCATCACCGGTCCTCTGGGTCCCCTCTCAGCACGACGAGCGTGGTCCCTGGAACTCAGCAACTCTGTCCAAGTGACTCCCACAGTCCAGTGACTCTTCAGTCCAAGTTTGGTGGAGGTAAGTCCTTGCCTCCTCACACTAGACTGCATTGGTGGGTACCGCGTGATCTGCAGCTGCTCCGGCTCCTGTGCACTCTTCCAGGATTTCCTTTGTGCACAGCCAAGCCTGGGTCCCTGACACTCTAACCTGCTGTGCACAACCTCCTGAGTTGTCCTTCGGCGTTGTGGGATCTCCTTTTGTGACATCGGGTGAGCTCCGGTTCACTCCTCTTCGTAGTGCCTGTACCGGCACTTCTGCGGGTGCTGCCTGCTTCTGTGAGGGCTCCCTATCTTGCTGGGCGCCCCCTCTGTCTCCTCACACAATTGGCCACATCCTGGTCCCTCCTGGGCCACAGCAGCATCCAAAAACCCTAACCGCAATCCTTGCAGCTAGCAAGGCTTATTTGCAGTCTTTCTGCATGGGAATACCTCTGCAAGCTTCTTCATGATGTGGGACATCCATCCTCCAAAGGGGAAATTTCTAGCCCTCTTCGTTCTTGCAGAATCCACAGCTTCGACCATCCAGTGGCAGTTTCCTTGCATCCTCAGCTGGCATTTCCTGGGCATCTGCCCAATCTCGACTTTGTCGCGACTCTTGGACTTTGTCCCCTTGTTCCACAGGTACACTCGTCTGGAAATCCACTTTGGTTGCATTGCTGGTGTTGGTCTTCCTTGCAGAATTCCCCTTATCACGACTTCTGTGCTCTCTGGGGAATATAGGTGCACTTTACACCTACTTTTCAGGGTCTTGGGGTGGGCTATTTTTCTAACTCTCACTGTTTTCTTACAGTCCCAGCGACCCTCTACAAGCTCACATAGGTTTGGGGTCCATTCGTGATTCTCATTCCACTTTTGGAGTATATGGTTTGTGTTGCCCCTATACCTATGTGCTCCTATTGCAATCTACTGTAACTTTACATTGCTTGCATTACTTCCTTTTGCTATTACTGCATATTTTTGGTATTGTGTACATATATCTTGTGTATATTTGGCATCCTCATACTGAGGGTACTCACTGAGATACTTTTGGCATATTGTCATAAAAATAAAGTACCTTTATTTTTAGTATATCTGTGTATTGTGTTTTCTTATGATATTGTGCATATGACACCAGTGGTATAGTAGGAGCTTTGCATGTCTCCTAGTTCAGCCTAAGCTGCTCTGCTATAGCTACCTTCTATCAGCCTAAGCTGCTAGAAACACCTCTTCTACACTAATAAGGGATAACTGGACCTGGTACAGAGTGTAAGTACCCCTTGGTACCCACTACAAGCCAGGCCAGCCTCCTACAGTCACCAACAAGCGAAAAATTACTGGACTAGGGGACCTAATCCCCTGTCCTGAGGTTTTAAAAAATAACCTAAAAGGGCAGGGGTATGGATACCCTGCCCCCTTAGAACCCATTGAGGGCCCAGAGGTACCCTCCTGGGGCCAAAATGCAAAACAAATCAGCAACTGTTGTCACACTCCCACGGGACTTCCACTGGCAAAAACAAAATGCAGGACAGGGCCTCATTTTTAAATTATAGGCCCTTGGGAGCCCACCCCTGTGGCACCATTTCATAAGACTAGGGGTGTGTGGCCCCCTCCCAACCTCAGATGTGCTGGACCTGGACTGGACTGCACGCTTGACAGGAGGGAACAAGGTGCGTGTGGATCATATGAGGACTGGTGAGACTGACTAAAGGATTACAATTGCAGGAAAAGCCAGTCGGGGACCCTGACCTACAGACTTTACAACGTTGCTGAAAAATCAATGGATCCCGAGCACCTGGCCTAAAGTCTATCACTTGGGGAGTAAGTCCTTACTTGCTGGCTTGGCACTGCCTAGGGAGTGGATCTTTGGGGCCTCACTTGGAGGCTCGGACTTACTTCCTCAAGAATTGCATTGGGAACGGTGCAAACTGGGAGTGTTGGCCCCTAAGGCTGTGAGCTACAACATGACTGACGAAGACTCTTTTTTGCCTGATATGAGGCTCAGTTTCACACACATAACCTACTACTGATTTGGACACTGCAGAACATGGCTATTGGTCTAGACCTGGCCCTTGCGCTGCACAGGCAGGAGGAGGCCAACACCCTGTCCTAGTGAGAGATAACTGAGCTTGCTAGGAGTTTGAGGTGAAGGAGAGCACTGGCTCGGGTCCCCGACCTTGGGGTTGAACTATATTGCATCACCATCTGATTACTGAGGCCTGGCTGGTTGCCCCGGAGGCCCTCTAACTCAGGAACAGGGCCCTCCCTGTCAATATCAAGCCCTGGAACCTCACTTGGAGACTTGGACTTTGTTGACATACGATCTGAGAAAAAACACTCAGTTCCTTCTGTCTCCGCTGTAGGAGGCTGGCCTGGCTTGTAGTGGGTACCAGAGGTACTTACACCTTGTGCCAGGTCCAGTTATCCCTTATTAGTGTAGAAGAGGTGTTTCTAGCAGCTTAGGCTGATAGAAGGCAGCTATAGCAGAGCAGCTTAGCCTGAACTAGGAGACTGGCAAAGCTCCTACTATACCACTGGTGTCATATGCACAATATCATAAGAAAACACAATACACAGATATACTAAAAAAATAAAGGTACTTTATTTTTATGACAATATGCCAAAAGTATCTCAGTGAGTATCCTCAGTATGAGGATGCCAAATATACACAAGATATATGTACACAATACCAAAAATATGCAGTAATAGCAAAAGGAAGTAATGCAAACAGTGTAAAGTTACAATAGATTGCAATAGGAGCACATAGGTATAGGGGCAACACAAACCATATACTCCAAAAGTAGAATGCGAACCACGAATGGACCCCAAACCTATGTGAGCTTGTAGAGGGTTCGCTGGGACTGTAAGAAAACAGTGAGGGTTAGAAAAATAGCCCACCCCAAGACCCTGTAAGGTAGGTGTAAAGTGCACCTACAACCCCCAGAGAGCACAGAAGTCGTGATAGGGGGATTCTGCAAGGAAAACCAACACCAGCAATGCAACAACAGTGGATTTCTGGACCTGAGTACCTGTAAAACAAGGGGACCAAGTCCAAGATTCGCGACAGTGTCGAGAGTGGGCAGATGCCCAGGAAATGCCAGCTGAGGGTGCAAAGGAGCTGCCACCGGATGGAAGAAGCTTGGTGTTTTGCAAGAATGAAGAGGACTAGGAACTTCCCCTTTGGAGGATGGATGTCCCACGTCGTGAAGAAGCTTGCAGACGTGTTCCCACGCAGAAAGACCGCAAACAAGCCTTGCTAGCTGCAAGGGTCGCGGTTAGGGTTTTTGGATGCTGCTGTGGCCCAGGAGGGACCAGGATGTCGCCACTTGGATGAGGAGACAGAGGGGCACGCAGCAAGTCAGGGAGCCCTCACAGAAGCAGGCAGGACCCGCAGAAGTATTGGATAAGGCACTTAGAAGAGGAGTGAACCAGAGTCCACCCGAAGTCAGAAAAGGGAGTCCCACGATGCCGGAGGACAACTCAGAAGGTTGTGCACTGCAGGTTAGAGTGTCGGGGACCCAGGCTTGGCTGTGCACAAAGGAAATCCTGGAAGAGTGCACAGGAGCCGGAGCAGCTGCAAATCATGCGGTACCCAGCAATGCAGTCTAGCTTGGGGAGGCAAGGACTTACTTCCACCAAACTTGGACTGAAGAGTCACTGGACTGTGGGAATCACTTGGACAGAGTTGCTGAGTTCCAGGGACCACGCTCGTCGTGCTGAGAGGGGACCCAGAGGAACGGTGATGCAGTCTTTTGTTGCCTGCAGTTGCAGGGCGATGATTCCGTCGACCCACGGGAGATTTCTTCAGAGCTCCTGGTGCAGAAAGGAGGCAGGCTACCCCCAGAGCATGCACCACCAGGAAACAGTCGAGAAAGCCGGCAGGATGAAGCGATACAAGGTTGCAGTAGTCGTCTTTGATACTTTGTTGCAGTTTTGCAGGCGTCCTGAGCAGTCAGCGGTCGATCCTTTGGCAGAAGGTGAAGAGGGAGATGCAGAGGAACTCTGGTGAGCTCTTGCATTCGGTATCTGAAGAATTCCCCAAAGCAGAGACCCTAAATAGCCAGAAAAGGAGGTTTGGCTACCTAGGAAGGAGGATAGGCTAGTAAGGAAGGTAAGAGCCCATCAGAAGGAGTCTCTGACGTCACCTGATGGCACTGGCCACTCAGAGCAGTCCAGTGTGCCAGCAACACCTCTGTTTCCAAGATGGCAGAGGTCTGGGGCACACTGGAGGAGCTCTGGGCACCTCCCCTGGGAGGTGCAGGTCAGGGGGGTGGTCACTCCCCTTTCCTTTGTCCAGTTTCGTGCCAGAGCAGGGCTGGGGGATCCCTAAACCGGTGTAGACTGGCTTATGCAGAGATGGGCAGCATCTGTGCCCATCAAAGCATTCCCAGAGGCTGGGGGAGGCTAGTCCTCCACAGCCTTCACACATATTTCCAAAGGGAGAGGGTGTTACACCCTCTCTCAGAGGAAATCCTTTGTTCTGCCTTCCTGGGCCAGGGCTGCCTGGACCGCAGGAGGGCAGAAACCTGTCTGAGGGGTTGGCAGCAGCAGCTGCAGTGGAGACCCTGGAAAGGCAGTTTGGCAGTACCCGGGTTCTGTGCTAGAGACCCGGGGGATCATGGAATTGTCTCCCCAATGCCAGAATGGCATTGGGGTGACAATTCCATGATCTTAGACATGTTACATGGCCATGTTTGGAGTTACCATTGTGACGCTATACATAGGTAGTGACCTATGTATAGTGCACGCGTGAAATGGTGTCCCCGCACTCACAAAGTCCGTGGAATTTGCCCTGAACAATGTGGGGGCACCTTGGCTAGTGCCAGGGTGCCCACACACTAAGTAACTTTGCACCCAACCTTCACCAGGTGAAGGTTAGACATATAGGTGACTTATAAGTTGCTTTTGTGCAGTGGTAAATGGCTGTGAAATAACGTGGACGTTATTTCACTCAGGCTGCACTGGCAGGCCTGTGTAAGAATTGTCAGCTCTCCCTATGGGTGGCAAAAGAAATGCTGCAGCCCATAGGGATCTCCTGGAAGCCCCATACCCTGGGTAACTCAGTACCATATAGTAGGGAATTATAAGGGTGTTCCAGTATGCCAATGTGAATTGGTGAAATTGGTCACTTGCCTGTTAGTGACAATTTGGAAAGCAGAGAGAGCATAACCACTGAGGTTCTGGTTAGCAGAGCCTCAGTGAGACAGTTAGTCATAACACAGGGAACACATACAGGGCACACTTATGAGCACTGGGGCCCTGTCTGGCAGGGTCCCAGTGGCACATAGACTAAAACAACATATATACAGTGAAATATGGGGGTAACATGCCAGGCAAGATGGTACTTTTCTACACAACCCCCCCAAACGAAAAACAATAAGACTAGCCATGACCTGATGAGTCTTCATTGTCTAAGTGGAAATATCTGTAGAGTCCATCTGCATTGGAGTGGGTACTCCCAGGTCTATGTTCCACTGTATAGTCCATTCCCTGTAGAGATATGGACCACCTTAACAATTTAGGGTTTTCCCCTTTCATTTGTTTTAGCCAAAGTAGAGGTTTGTGGTCTGTCTGAACAGGAAGTGAGTGCCAAACAGGTATGGCCTCAACTTCTTCAGTGCCCAGACCACAGCAAAGGCTTCCCTCTCTATGGCAGACCAACGCTTTTCTCTAGAGGTCAACCTCCTGCTGATAAAAGCAACAGGTTGATCCTGGCCCTCAGAATTGAGTTGTGATAAGACTGCCCCTACCCCTAATTCAGATGCATCAGTTTGAACAATGAATTTCTTGGAGTAACATGGGCTTTTTAGGACAGGTGGAGTGCACATGGCCTGTTTGAGCTCCTCAAAAGCTTTCTGACAGTTAGCTGTCCACAATACCTTTTTAGGCATCTTCTTGCTAGTGAGATCATTAGGTGGGGCTGCAATGGAGCCATAGTTTTTAATGAATCTCCTGTAATACCCAGTGAAGCCTGGGAAGGCTCTCACCTGGGTCTGTGTTGTAGGGGGAACCCAATCCATGATTGTCTGGATTTTCCCCTGAAGTGGTGCAATCTGTTCTCCACCTACCAGGTGTCCCAGATAAACCACTTTCCCCTGCCCTATCTGGCACTTTGAAGCCTTGATAGTGAGGCCTGCCTTTTGCAGGGCCTCCAAAACTTTCCACATGTGGACCAGGTGATCATCCCAGGTGGAGCTAAAGACAGCTATATCGTCCAGATATGCTGCACTAAAAGCCTCCAACCCTTGCAGGACTGTATTCACCAACCTCTGAAAAGTGACAGGTGCATTTTTCAAACCAAAGGGCATTACTGTGAATTGGTAGTGCCCTCCAATAGTTGAAAATGCAGTTTTTGCTTTAGCATCCTCTGATAATTTGATCTGCCAATACCCTGCAGTCAAATCAAAGGTGCTTAGATACTTGGCAGATGCCAGTGTATCTATGAGCTCATCTGCCCTGGGTACAGGGTGAGCATCAGTTTTTGTTACCTGGTTGAGACCTCTGTAATCTACACAAAACCTCATCTCCCTTTTTCCATCTTTTGAGTGAGGCTTTGGTACAAGCACCACAGGAGAGGCCCATGGGCTTTCAGAATGTTCAACCACTCCTAAGTCAAGCATTTTCTGAACTTCTTGCTTTATGCAGTCGCTGACATGGTCAGGCTGCCTATAGATTTTACTCTTCACAGGCATGCTATCTCCAGTATCAATTGTGTGTTCACACCAAGATGTGGTGCCTGGCACAGTTGAAAAGAGTTCAGAAAACTGGCCTAGGAGATTTATGCAGTTGTCTTTCTGCTCTGCAGTAAGACAATCTGCCAAAACTACTCCTTCCACTAGAGCATCCTCTTCTATGGAGAAAAAGAGATCAGGGAGAGGGCCACTCTCTTCTTCCTGTCCCTCATCTGTTGCCATGAGCAGGGTGAGATCAGCCCTGTCATAGTAGGGTTTTAGGCGGTTGACATGAATCACCCTAAGGAGACTCCTGGCAGTGCCTAGGTCAACCAAGTAGGTGACCTCGCCCTTCTTTTCAACAATGAGATGGGGTCCACTCCATTTGTCTTGGAGTGCTCTTGGGACCACAGGCTCCAATACCCACACCTTCTGTCCTGGTTGGTACTGATTAAGAACAGCCTTCTGGTCATGCCATTGCTTTTGGAGCTCTTGGCTGGCCTGAAGGTTTTTACTGGCCTTTTTCATGTACTCCGCCATTCTGGATCTTAGGCCAACTACATAGTCCACTATATCTTGCTTAGGAGCTTTTAAAGGTTGTTCTCAACCCTCCTTCACAAGTGTTAGAGGACCTCTTACAGGGTGCCCAAATAGTAGTTCAAAGGGGCTGAAGCCCACTCCTTTCTGGGGTACCTCCCTGTAAGCAAAAAGGAGCCAAGGTAACAGGACATCCCATCTCCTCCTGAGTTTTTCAGGGAGTCCCATTATCATTCCTTTGAGAGTTTTATTAAACCTTTCTAGCAGTCCATTTGTTTGTGGATGATAAGGTGTGGTGAATTTGTATGTTACACCACATTCCTTCCACATGGCCTTCAGGTATACAGACATAAAGTTGCTACCCCTGTCTGATACAACCTCTTTTGGGAAACCCACACTGGAAAATATTCCCAGGAGGGCCTTTCCCACTGCAGGTGCTGTAGTGGACCTTAGAGGAATAGCTTCAGGATATCTTGTGGCATGGTCCACTACCACCAAGATAAACCTATTACCTGAAGCAGTAGGAGGGTCAAGGGGGCCAACTATGTCAACCCGTACCCTTTCAAAGGGAACCCCAACCACAGGTAGTGGAATAAGGGGAGCCTTTGGAGTGCCACCAGTCTTGCCACTGGCTTGGCAGGTCACGCAAGACTTACAAAAATCTTTTGTGTCCTCTGACATCCTAGGCCAGTGGAACAGGGGGACAAGCCTTTCCCATGTTGTTATCTGGCCCAAATGCCCAGCCAAGGGAATCTCATGTGCCAGAGTTAGGAGGAACTCTCTGTACTGCAGAGGAATGACCAATCTCCTGGCTGCTCCAGGTTTTGGGTCCCTTGCCTCTGTGTACAAGAGGTTGTCCTCCCAGTAAACTCTATGTGAGTCACTGACATCCCCATTTTGCTGCTTGACAGCTTGCTGTCTGAGACCCTCTAATGTGGGACAGGATTTCTGTGCCACACTCAGCTCTTCCCTGGCAGGACCCCTCCACCCAAAAGCTCAGCAGTGTCTACTGCCAGCTCCTCTGGTGAAGGTTCTGCACAGGGAGGAAATTCTTCTTCCTCAGAAGTTGAATCATCTGTAGAGGGAGGGGTAGTGGGTAGGGATTTACCCTTGCTACCCCTAGCTTTAGGGAGCACTTGGTCCATTGTTCCAGGATCCAAGTCACCCTGTCCTTTTTGCTTTTTGGCCTGAGCCCTTGTCAAAGCAAAAAGATGCCCAGGAATGCCCAGCATTGCTGCATGAGCCTCCAACTCCACTTCTGCCCAAGCTGATGTCTCTAAATAATTTCCTAGTAGACAGTCTACAGGTAAATCTGAAGCAACCACA